>NC_136637.1:15119025-15519525 GCF_949748355.1 Melanostigma gelatinosum | reverse complement strand
CTGGCACAGAGAGGTATTTCTTTGCTAAAGTACTTAGCCTTGGAAAGTTAAGTTGGTGACGCTTCCACCAGTCAAGTGGATCGGTGTCTGGGTCAACCTGCTGGACCACAGGTCAGTTGTTGCGGAGTAGAATGACATCCCCTCCAGCTCCGCAGAGATCCTTTGGCGTGTACTATTGTACAGCCGAGGCAAGGCAACGTCAGAAAAATGTTTACGGCTTGGTAGCACGTACCTGGGGTCCAAAGCTTTGAGACGGTGAATAAACCCCGGCTTTTCCACGGTGTATATGGGCACCATATCTTTTGCGATATACATCGCGACTGCATCCGTGATGGCTTTCCACCGGGCACTCTTCTTCTCATGCGGAGTACAGTTGGTGAATGTCTCCAAAATGCTGGGTTGTTTTTGTGAGGTGGCGGCGGCAGCAGTGAAGCTGCTGGCCGCCATTGTTTTAGTTTGTAAACAATGCGCGCGCACTCTACTACGGGAAAAAGGGGTGGGGGCGATTTTCTCGATTTTCAATAAAACACATCGCCTTAAAGCACACATTCGAATTAATCGATTAAATCGATTTATCGCCCAGCCCTACTCTGAGGCAGGCCGCGGAAAAACCACTGGTCATAGCATCTGCACAGTCAGCATGCTGCGTCCGACGACAAAGCATGGCGCTGATGATAAGACAGGGGTACTCGAGGCCCGTGGGCTTTGAGTTTGACACCCCTGTCTTAAGAACTGCATTCTGGGAAGACTACGGAGTTACCCAGGTAGTAGCCCTGGCTTCTCGGAGCCAATGCTGACGGTGGGCGTTTGGACTATGGGGAAGACTCAGTCGTGCTCTTAAGCCCTGCATGGTGATAGGTGTCTCTTTGTGGGGCAAGCCAGCGCGGCCCGGAGGACTTGTTCCTCTGGAGCTTGAGTGGCTGCCGTCAGCAGAGTGTAAAGATGGTCGGCCAGTCTTCAATGCTACCAGGGGGCAGGAAGCCTGTGTGCCAGTCTGCCTCAGAGCTCACTTCAGGCTTCCGGTGTGTCCGATGTCGGCTGCTGTGGTAATATACTCTCACCAAACTCCTGTTGTGTGAACCAGCAGCATATCTGACCTGTAACTTTGGATTCAGAATAGATTTTGTCCGTTAGCACTTTTCGGAATTTGGCTTAGTATGTTTGATGCCACTATAATAATTTAAGGATTACCAAATCCCTCCTTGAATATCAAATTGTTAGCATTGATTATTTACTGAGGGTCAAGTACAGTAAAACTTAGAGAGCTTTGCATAGAGGAGGGATATTTTGAAATATAGTATTTATAATCATACAGTTGTAAAATAATTCACAAACTGTGTAAAATGTTGCTCACAAGTTTCTATGGATCATTGTTATATCTGGACACTGGTCTTGCCTCTAACGTAGTTGTGACACATGCAAGAGTAACTTCCCTGGTTGCCCTGATCGTGACAGTGAGCGTGTACTGTCGGGGAGAGGCAGTCACGTATCTCCTGAGTGAGAGTCCTGAACGGTGACATGTCACTGTGTTGGGCTGCTGTTTCAGTAGTATCAAACAAGGGGATGGCCAGTCTTCAAATCATGTGCCAACATGCGTTTGGGTACTTCCGGTGTCCGATGTACGATGATGGGGTAATATACTCTCACCAAACTCCTGTCGTGTGAACCAGCAGAATATCTGACCTGTAACTTTGGATTCAGAATAGATTTTGTCCATTCGCACTTTTCTTAATTTGGCTTAGTATGTTTGGTGCCACTATAATCATTTAAGGATTACCAAATCCCTCCTTGAATATCAAATTGTTAGCATTGATTTTTTACTGAGGGTCAAGTACAGTAAAACTTAGAGCTTTGCTCAGAGGAGTGATATTTTGAAAGAATTAATTTACAACTGTATGATTATAAATACTATCACTACCGGTATGTAAAGTTTGAGGATTTACTCTAACTTCCTACATTAGGACAGTCTTGTTATGCTCTCATTCACTCACTCATCTCTCTGGCTCTCGCTCTCTGGCTCCTACTCTATCAGCTGACAGTGGGCGATTTCGCCACGGCCTCCCTCAGCCAATCATATATTTCCTGTCAAACTTTAAAGACCTGTTCTCTTCTGTGCAGTCAGCTGTCATTTCAGTAGAAACCGATGTGACCCTCCTCCCCATTCATCATCACATCGGTGCTCAAGGTTTCTTCCACTGAGGGCAGTCCCACTCCACATGCCATCATCTCGATCTTCAGCCTGCCCCTACTGTCTTCAACAACTCCACAGAAGACACCTGGAAAGCTCTGAGGCAGGCCGCGGAAAAACCACTGGTCATAGCATCTGCACAGTCAGCATGCTGCGTCCGACGACAAAGCATGGCGCTGATGATAAGACAGGGGTACTCGAGGCCCGCGGGCTCCGGCCCGTGGGCTTTGAGTTTGACACCCCTGTCTTAAGAACTGCATTCTGGGAAGACTACGGAGTTACCCAGGTAGTAGCCCTGGCTTCTCGGAGCCAATGCTGACGGTGGGCGTTTGGACTATGGGGAAGACTCAGTCGTGCTCTTAAGCCCTGCATGGTGATAGGTGTCTCTTTGTGGGGCAAGCCAGCGCGGCCCGGAGGACTTGTTCCTCTGGAGCTTGAGTGGCTGCCGTCAGCAGAGTGTAAAGATGGTCGGCCAGTCTTCAATGCTACCAGGGGGCAGGAAGCCTGTGTGCCAGTCTGCCTCAGAGCTCACTTCAGGCTTCCGGTGTGTCCGATGTCGGCTGCTGTGGTAATATACTCTCACCAAACTCCTGTTGTGTGAACCAGCAGCATATCTGACCTGTAACTTTGGATTCAGAATAGATTTTGTCCGTTAGCACTTTTCGGAATTTGGCTTAGTATGTTTGATGCCACTATAATAATTTAAGGATTACCAAATCCCTCCTTGAATATCAAATTGTTAGCATTGATTATTTACTGAGGGTCAAGTACAGTAAAACTTAGAGAGCTTTGCATAGAGGAGGGATATTTTGAAATATAGTATTTATAATCATACAGTTGTAAAATAATTCACAAACTGTGTAAAATGTTGCTCACAAGTTTCTATGGATCATTGTTATATCTGGACACTGGTCTTGCCTCTAACGTAGTTGTGACACATGCAAGAGTAACTTCCCTGGTTGCCCTGATCGTGACAGTGAGCGTGTACTGTCGGGGAGAGGCAGTCACGTATCTCCTGAGTGAGAGTCCTGAACGGTGACATGTCACTGTGTTGGGCTGCTGTTTCAGTAGTATCAAACAAGGGGATGGCCAGTCTTCAAATCATGTGCCAACATGCGTTTGGGTACTTCCGGTGTCCGATGTACGATGATGGGGTAATATACTCTCACCAAACTCCTGTCGTGTGAACCAGCAGCATATCTGACCTGTAACTTTGGATTCAGAATAGATTTTGTCCATTCGCACTTTTCTTAATTTGGCTTAGTATGTTTGGTGCCACTATAATCATTTAAGGATTACCAAATCCCTCCTTGAATATCAAATTGTTAGCATTGATTTTTTACTGAGGGTCAAGTACAGTAAAACTTAGAGCTTTGCTCAGAGGAGTGATATTTTGAAAGAATTAATTTACAACTGTATGATTATAAATACTATCACTACCGGTATGTAAAGTTTGAGGATTTACTCTAACTTCCTACATTAGGACAGTCTTGTTATGCTCTCATTCACTCACTCATCTCTCTGGCTCTCGCTCTCTGGCTCCTACTCTATCAGCTGACAGTGGGCGATTTCGCCACGGCCTCCCTCAGCCAATCATATATTTCCTGTCAAACTTTAAAGACCTGTTCTCTTCTGTGCAGTCAGCTGTCATTTCAGTAGAAACCGATGTGACCCTCCTCCCCATTCATCATCACATCGGTGCTCAAGGTTTCTTCCACTGAGGGCAGTCCCACTCCACATGCCATCATCTCGATCTTCAGCCTGCCCCTACTGTCTTCAACAACTCCACAGAAGACACCTGGAAAGCTCTGAGGCAGGCCGCGGAAAAACCACTGGTCATAGCATCTGCACAGTCAGCATGCTGCGTCCGACGACAAAGCATGGCGCTGATGATAAGACAGGGGTACTCGAGGCCCGCGGGCTCCGGCCCGTGGGCTTTGAGTTTGACACCCCTGTCTTAAGAACTGCATTCTGGGAAGACTACGGAGTTACCCAGGTAGTAGCCCTGGCTTCTCGGAGCCAATGCTGACGGTGGGCGTTTGGACTATGGGGAAGACTCAGTCGTGCTCTTAAGCCCTGCATGGTGATAGGTGTCTCTTTGTGGGGCAAGCCAGCGCGGCCCGGAGGACTTGTTCCTCTGGAGCTTGAGTGGCTGCCGTCAGCAGAGTGTAAAGATGGTCGGCCAGTCTTCAATGCTACCAGGGGGCAGGAAGCCTGTGTGCCAGTCTGCCTCAGAGCTCACTTCAGGCTTCCGGTGTGTCCGATGTCGGCTGCTGTGGTAATATACTCTCACCAAACTCCTGTTGTGTGAACCAGCAGCATATCTGACCTGTAACTTTGGATTCAGAATAGATTTTGTCCGTTAGCACTTTTCGGAATTTGGCTTAGTATGTTTGATGCCACTATAATAATTTAAGGATTACCAAATCCCTCCTTGAATATCAAATTGTTAGCATTGATTATTTACTGAGGGTCAAGTACAGTAAAACTTAGAGAGCTTTGCATAGAGGAGGGATATTTTGAAATATAGTATTTATAATCATACAGTTGTAAAATAATTCACAAACTGTGTAAAATGTTGCTCACAAGTTTCTATGGATCATTGTTATATCTGGACACTGGTCTTGCCTCTAACGTAGTTGTGACACATGCAAGAGTAACTTCCCTGGTTGCCCTGATCGTGACAGTGAGCGTGTACTGTCGGGGAGAGGCAGTCACGTATCTCCTGAGTGAGAGTCCTGAACGGTGACATGTCACTGTGTTGGGCTGCTGTTTCAGTAGTATCAAACAAGGGGATGGCCAGTCTTCAAATCATGTGCCAACATGCGTTTGGGTACTTCCGGTGTCCGATGTACGATGATGGGGTAATATACTCTCACCAAACTCCTGTCGTGTGAACCAGCAGAATATCTGACCTGTAACTTTGGATTCAGAATAGATTTTGTCCATTCGCACTTTTCTTAATTTGGCTTAGTATGTTTGGTGCCACTATAATCATTTAAGGATTACCAAATCCCTCCTTGAATATCAAATTGTTAGCATTGATTTTTTACTGAGGGTCAAGTACAGTAAAACTTAGAGCTTTGCTCAGAGGAGTGATATTTTGAAAGAATTAATTTACAACTGTATGATTATAAATACTATCACTACCGGTATGTAAAGTTTGAGGATTTACTCTAACTTCCTACATTAGGACAGTCTTGTTATGCTCTCATTCACTCACTCATCTCTCTGGCTCTCGCTCTCTGGCTCCTACTCTATCAGCTGACAGTGGGCGATTTCGCCACGGCCTCCCTCAGCCAATCATATATTTCCTGTCAAACTTTAAAGACCTGTTCTCTTCTGTGCAGTCAGCTGTCATTTCAGTAGAAACCGATGTGACCCTCCTCCCCATTCATCATCACATCGGTGCTCAAGGTTTCTTCCACTGAGGGCAGTCCCACTCCACATGCCATCATCTCGATCTTCAGCCTGCCCCTACTGTCTTCAACAACTCCACAGAAGACACCTGGAAAGCTCTGAGGCAGGCCGCGGAAAAACCACTGGTCATAGCATCTGCACAGTCAGCATGCTGCGTCCGACGACAAAGCATGGCGCTGATGATAAGACAGGGGTACTCGAGGCCCGCGGGCTCCGGCCCGTGGGCTTTGAGTTTGACACCCCTGTCTTAAGAACTGCATTCTGGGAAGACTACGGAGTTACCCAGGTAGTAGCCCTGGCTTCTCGGAGCCAATGCTGACGGTGGGCGTTTGGACTATGGGGAAGACTCAGTCGTGCTCTTAAGCCCTGCATGGTGATAGGTGTCTCTTTGTGGGGCAAGCCAGCGCGGCCCGGAGGACTTGTTCCTCTGGAGCTTGAGTGGCTGCCGTCAGCAGAGTGTAAAGATGGTCGGCCAGTCTTCAATGCTACCAGGGGGCAGGAAGCCTGTGTGCCAGTCTGCCTCAGAGCTCACTTCAGGCTTCCGGTGTGTCCGATGTCGGCTGCTGTGGTAATATACTCTCACCAAACTCCTGTTGTGTGAACCAGCAGCATATCTGACCTGTAACTTTGGATTCAGAATAGATTTTGTCCGTTAGCACTTTTCGGAATTTGGCTTAGTATGTTTGATGCCACTATAATAATTTAAGGATTACCAAATCCCTCCTTGAATATCAAATTGTTAGCATTGATTATTTACTGAGGGTCAAGTACAGTAAAACTTAGAGAGCTTTGCATAGAGGAGGGATATTTTGAAATATAGTATTTATAATCATACAGTTGTAAAATAATTCACAAACTGTGTAAAATGTTGCTCACAAGTTTCTATGGATCATTGTTATATCTGGACACTGGTCTTGCCTCTAACGTAGTTGTGACACATGCAAGAGTAACTTCCCTGGTTGCCCTGATCGTGACAGTGAGCGTGTACTGTCGGGGAGAGGCAGTCACGTATCTCCTGAGTGAGAGTCCTGAACGGTGACATGTCACTGTGTTGGGCTGCTGTTTCAGTAGTATCAAACAAGGGGATGGCCAGTCTTCAAATCATGTGCCAACATGCGTTTGGGTACTTCCGGTGTCCGATGTACGATGATGGGGTAATATACTCTCACCAAACTCCTGTCGTGTGAACCAGCAGCATATCTGACCTGTAACTTTGGATTCAGAATAGATTTTGTCCATTCGCACTTTTCTTAATTTGGCTTAGTATGTTTGGTGCCACTATAATCATTTAAGGATTACCAAATCCCTCCTTGAATATCAAATTGTTAGCATTGATTTTTTACTGAGGGTCAAGTACAGTAAAACTTAGAGCTTTGCTCAGAGGAGTGATATTTTGAAAGAATTAATTTACAACTGTATGATTATAAATACTATCACTACCGGTATGTAAAGTTTGAGGATTTACTCTAACTTCCTACATTAGGACAGTCTTGTTATGCTCTCATTCACTCACTCATCTCTCTGGCTCTCGCTCTCTGGCTCCTACTCTATCAGCTGACAGTGGGCGATTTCGCCACGGCCTCCCTCAGCCAATCATATATTTCCTGTCAAACTTTAAAGACCTGTTCTCTTCTGTGCAGTCAGCTGTCATTTCAGTAGAAACCGATGTGACCCTCCTCCCCATTCATCATCACATCGGTGCTCAAGGTTTCTTCCACTGAGGGCAGTCCCACTCCACATGCCATCATCTAGATCTTCAGCCTGCCCCTACTGTCTTCAACAACTCCACAGAAGACACCTGGAAAGCTCTGAGGCAGGCCGCGGAAAAACCACTGGTCATAGCATCTGCACAGTCAGCATGCTGCGTCCGACGACAAAGCATGGCGCTGATGATAAGACAGGGTTACTCGAGGCCCGCGGGCTCCGGCCCGTGGGCTTTGAGTTTGACACCCCTGTCTTAAGAACTGCATTCTGGGAAGACTACGGAGTTACCCAGGTAGTAGCCCTGGCTTCTCGGAGCCAATGCTGACGGTGGGCGTTTGGACTATGGGGAAGACTCAGTCGTGCTCTTAAGCCCTGCATGGTGATAGGTGTCTCTTTGTGGGGCAAGCCAGCGCGGCCCGGAGGACTTGTTCCTCTGGAGCTTGAGTGGCTGCCGTCAGCAGAGTGTAAAGATGGTCGGCCAGTCTTCAATGCTACCAGGGGGCAGGAAGCCTGTGTGCCAGTCTGCCTCAGAGCTCACTTCAGGCTTCCGGTGTGTCCGATGTCGGCTGCTGTGGTAATATACTCTCACCAAACTCCTGTTGTGTGAACCAGCAGCATATCTGACCTGTAACTTTGGATTCAGAATAGATTTTGTCCGTTAGCACTTTTCGGAATTTGGCTTAGTATGTTTGATGCCACTATAATAATTTAAGGATTACCAAATCCCTCCTTGAATATCAAATTGTTAGCATTGATTATTTACTGAGGGTCAAGTACAGTAAAACTTAGAGAGCTTTGCATAGAGGAGGGATATTTTGAAATATAGTATTTATAATCATACAGTTGTAAAATAATTCACAAACTGTGTAAAATGTTGCTCACAAGTTTCTATGGATCATTGTTATATCTGGACACTGGTCTTGCCTCTAACGTAGTTGTGACACATGCAAGAGTAACTTCCCTGGTTGCCCTGATCGTGACAGTGAGCGTGTACTGTCGGGGAGAGGCAGTCACGTATCTCCTGAGTGAGAGTCCTGAACGGTGACATGTCACTGTGTTGGGCTGCTGTTTCAGTAGTATCAAACAAGGGGATGGCCAGTCTTCAAATCATGTGCCAACATGCGTTTGGGTACTTCCGGTGTCCGATGTACGATGATGGGGTAATATACTCTCACCAAACTCCTGTCGTGTGAACCAGCAGCATATCTGACCTGTAACTTTGGATTCAGAATAGATTTTGTCCATTCGCACTTTTCTTAATTTGGCTTAGTATGTTTGGTGCCACTATAATCATTTAAGGATTACCAAATCCCTCCTTGAATATCAAATTGTTAGCATTGATTTTTTACTGAGGGTCAAGTACAGTAAAACTTAGAGCTTTGCTCAGAGGAGTGATATTTTGAAAGAATTAATTTACAACTGTATGATTATAAATACTATCACTACCGGTATGTAAAGTTTGAGGATTTACTCTAACTTCCTACATTAGGACAGTCTTGTTATGCTCTCATTCACTCACTCATCTCTCTGGCTCTCGCTCTCTGGCTCCTACTCTATCAGCTGACAGTGGGCGATTTCGCCACGGCCTCCCTCAGCCAATCATATATTTCCTGTCAAACTTTAAAGACCTGTTCTCTTCTGTGCAGTCAGCTGTCATTTCAGTAGAAACCGATGTGACCCTCCTCCCCATTCATCATCACATCGGTGCTCAAGGTTTCTTCCACTGAGGGCAGTCCCACTCCACATGCCATCATCTAGATCTTCAGCCTGCCCCTACTGTCTTCAACAACTCCACAGAAGACACCTGGAAAGCTCTGAGGCAGGCCGCGGAAAAACCACTGGTCATAGCATCTGCACAGTCAGCATGCTGCGTCCGACGACAAAGCATGGCGCTGATGATAAGACAGGGGTACTCGAGGCCCGCGGGCTCCGGCCCGTGGGCTTTGAGTTTGACACCCCTGTCTTAAGAACTGCATTCTGGGAAGACTACGGAGTTACCCAGGTAGTAGCCCTGGCTTCTCGGAGCCAATGCTGACGGTGGGCGTTTGGACTATGGGGAAGACTCAGTCGTGCTCTTAAGCCCTGCATGGTGATAGGTGTCTCTTTGTGGGGCAAGCCAGCGCGGCCCGGAGGACTTGTTCCTCTGGAGCTTGAGTGGCTGCCGTCAGCAGAGTGTAAAGATGGTCGGCCAGTCTTCAATGCTACCAGGGGGCAGGAAGCCTGTGTGCCAGTCTGCCTCAGAGCTCACTTCAGGCTTCCAGTGTGTCCGATGTCGGCTGCTGTGGTAATATACTCTCACCAAACTCCTGTTGTGTGAACCAGCAGCATATCTGACCTGTAACTTTGGATTCAGAATAGATTTTGTCCGTTAGCACTTTTCGGAATTTGGCTTAGTATGTTTGATGCCACTATAATAATTTAAGGATTACCAAATCCCTCCTTGAATATCAAATTGTTAGCATTGATTATTTACTGAGGGTCAAGTACAGTAAAACTTAGAGAGCTTTGCATAGAGGAGGGATATTTTGAAATATAGTATTTATAATCATACAGTTGTAAAATAATTCACAAACTGTGTAAAATGTTGCTCACAAGTTTCTATGGATCATTGTTATTGTTATTGACAAACATTATCAACTATGTGAAGAAGTAACAGTGAAGACGTCTATGTATTACGTTGCAGAAATCGACTAAAATGAGCATTCAGTCTCTTGAGCATCCGGTCTGCCCTCAGTCCAACATGAGAGGACGAAAAAGTAGAGCTGCCCCGCCAGAGCTGTCTCCACTCTCTTCCAGGCAAAGTCACCTGGCTTTTGGGGTCTGATCCCGGCCGACTGCCCCAACTCCCCGTGGGCAGCACTAACAGACAGTGGTAAAGGTGAAACTGACCCATATTTGTTTGGAGCATGTGGCAAGATCTTACACATAGCACATTTAATCCTTTATTTAATTAATCTTCGTCCCACTAAGATTTTAAAAAGCTCAATAGAAAACCTGGCTGAGACAAAGTGTGTGTGATTACAATATTGATCTTTAATACTTATTCATCCCAGCATTATGCTTCTTATCCTGAGTAGATGTTTTTCTTACATATAGCCAGTCCAAGTCATAAGATACACATTAACATCCCATGACTGGAAGGGAATCAATGTTTGACTCAAGGGCAATTCTAGGAGGATGCTTGTCAAGACAAATGATTGTACTTTATATCTTTAAGACCGGTACAGAGCGAGAGGAAGATGCTCCTCATCAAGCCTGGTAAACAGGCTTTTTAAAAAACAGAACCCCCGCAAAGCAGCCGGCCCGGACTCTGTCTCCCCCTCCACCCTAAAGCATTGTGCTGATCAGCTGTCTCCGGTGTTTACAGACATTTTCAACACCTCCCTGGAGACATGCCACGTACCAGCCTGCTTCAAGGTCTCCACCATCATCCCTGTCCCTAAAAAAACCAAGGATCATGTTGAGAAAATTAGCTTATTTGCAGTTTTGATAGCCACTAGGTTATGCAGATTTAATAATCATTAGTTTATGCAGATTTAATAATCATTAGTTTATGCAGATTTAATAATCACTCACGCAATACACACAGTACACGCTAGGGCAAGGGAGAAGCCAGTGGGAGATTGATAACTTTAACTGCGTCACAAAGGGATAGGCTGCCATTTTTAGATAAGGTAGAATAATAGAGGAGTGAGACAGGAAAGAGACAGCGCCCTAGCAGTGCCCATTCTCCTTGCCCCCACAGCCGACAACATCTCATACGCACTGACAGATGACTACACCTTCTGGGACGGGCCAGTGTGGGCGGATATGCTCAGGTCCCAACCAGGTTGAATACATGTAAAAACATGCTCAGCCTGCAACTTTGACTTGAACCAATGGGCCTCTAGAGGAGGGACCCTATATAAATGATTACGCTGCTATGTTGAAGCGTGTCTAAATGGTGGAGCTCTGCGAGCGAAGCTATTAGTGACCCGTGCACGTATTACTGCAGGGCTGAATAACTCTGTTGATAAATAAACCTATTGCTTTTAATATAACTATAACGCCTCGTGAGAGCTTTCATTATCCTCTTAAATCCGCTCTGAGTGTGGGAGATAACTTTATTTTTCACAACAGATGGTGACCCCGACGTGATAGATACGATACAGAGCTTCGGATTAGAGAAATAATGGACCTCTCTTTATCTGTTCAGAACCAAAAAGGCGTTGTTTTTTCCCTCTGAGGCTGGGATTGCTGGTAATTGCCACCAGTGCCGTGCGAGCAGCTCGACAGTCTGATTGTACCGGTACAAACGAAGGTGAGCGCAGAAACCTATTTAACTGAATTCTGCAATATTGTATTTATAGGCTGATCCAGATTTTATCAGACTGACCGAGCTGTAAGTATTGCATAGTTATAGAGTACTTGTAAAGAATAATCGACCGAGCAACAGAGTTGTTATACAGTCATTGTACACATGAGTGAATGAGTCCATCAGAAAACGTAGAATAAAAGGCGAAAAATGACGTTTTTGTGGCAGCGTAGAGTGAAGTAGTGTGAGACGCGGTCGCGCGCCTCTTCTGTCGCGGTCACGCGCGCCACATGAAGCGCTCGAATTCATGCCACAAATAGCGTAATCTTTAACGTAATTTATAAAACGTTTTGGACTACGAAGAAACGGCATAACATGACGGGGATATATGTAAAAAGTCATTGAGAAAATAGACCGTGAAGTATTACCGTATCAAGACATTTAGTGTCCGTCTCCGGACGTGTGTTGCGTGTGGTGTAAAACCAAGTTAACTCTGCGTAGAGTAACCTTTAAATAGTTTCTGCACGGGAGCACAGGTTTTAAGATAACCGATGAGTCGTTGATAGCGGGCGAAGAGAAAATTACCTTATCGAGGCATCGAGTCTCAGGACACTGAATTTGTGTGTGGCACTTAGTGGAAAACCATGATATCTTAGAGTATCCTCGACGGAGTTTCTGGGTGAGAGCACAAAATTCAAGATAACCGATGTATTGTTGATAACGGACGAAGTGTAAAAGAAAAGTCGACAGGAGACAGGCCGGAGCAGAGGCCGTCGCTATTTAAGTGTGCTAAATTGTGTTGTGGATACACAGGGCTAGTAGCATAGGGGTTAGCATTGCGGCCTTCCACGCGGTAGGGCCGTGTTCGAACCCCAGCCGAAGCAGATATTGTACTTGTGTTTTATGATACGCAGCGGCCGCTGTGATGCAAAGTAACGTTGTTTGTTTTGTGTGTTGGTTAGGGAAAGAATTTTTATGATTTGACTGTATTTTGTTTGCTGAAAAAGCAGTTTGTCATTTGTATCGTGATCAAGAGGTCATCGATGCGCCAGTCTGTTTGCTGAGGGTGAGGAAGTGAATTGACTGTTGAGTGGTTAAAAGAACAGACCGAGTGGATGATTTTAATTTTGTGTTTATTATTTGAATGTATTTGTAAAAGTATCCATTTCTTTCGGCCGTATTTGTGACCGTATTTGTGATTTGTGCGCATTCCAAAGACGGCAGTATGCTTGGTTTTAATTTTGGTTAAATGAATGTGATTATTTTGAGCGTGCATATGACAGAAAGAGAGCTGCTGAGCTGCTGAGCTGAGCTGCAAATGTGTGTGTGTGACTTTAAAAGTTTGAGGGACAGTGGAAACGCATATGAGACACACCCGTTGCTATCAAACACAAACATAAAACATTAGAATAGATCGATACGTGATTTGTGCATATTTCAGAGGGGTTGGTTTTAATGGTTTTAATGGTTTTAATTTGGTATGTGTGCTAAGGGTTAATACTTCAGTTTACTGGGAGACTAAACAAAGTTAGGAGCGAAAACATAGCAAGGCCAAGGTTGGAGATAAGCTGGCAGTCTGTGTTCCACCACAGTCCCCGACGCTGGTCTCATGATTCATTTTGTTTCTAAAGATAGATTTGATTTTGTAGCGAGTAACGAAGGTTTCAGGGGAAATGTATCGGAGTAAAAGTATCAGTTTTCTTTGCAAAATGTAGTGAAGTAAAAGTAAAAAGTAAACAAAATTGGGATTCCCTGAAAGAGGCAGTTTTAGCCTATGATTAAAATTTGATTAACTCAGAACGTGCTGGGAGCAGAGAAAAGGGTGAAGCAGATACAAATAAGTTGATGTCCAAGAGGAAACGAAAATAGGTGTAACTGTTTAAAATAGACAGAGAGGCATGTGAGCAGAGAGAGAGAGAGGAATGCAGGGGTGAGACACACACACACACACACACACAGAGGCACGCACACACAGAAACACAGGGATCTAAGAATTGTATCTCTACATGTCTAACATTTGCTGCTGAACTTTTGGCAGCTGTTTTGTTTTGTTTGTTTTGTTGATTTTTAGTCCTTGGTCCTGATCTGGGGATTCCGCTTCCTGCTGTATGCTCCCCAGCCACAAACAACGACACCCACCACTCAACACGTTGAGGATGAAGAAGACGAATGAGACTCGTCAAAATCTACAGGTACCATGTCAATGCTACAGAAAATATCTGCGGCATTCAAACCTGCAGTGAGTTGCATACGAGGATGGTGAAAACTGGCCGTATAAACATGCGGTGACAGCTCTGACTGAACTTTGTAAGAAAGCTTTCCGCCATCCATAAGCCTGGAGAACATCACACAAGAGAGTTGTGTGACATGCAGCATGCTGAACATGAGGATCAGTTCAACAACGGACAACAGAGAAGTTTCGTCAGCACAGATGCAAGCATGCCCAGCTGATAATGTATCAGGGCATGAGAGGAAGCTGAAAGACACTTTGAGACTTTGACACACACCAACTGAAGACTTTGTGTGCCATAAATGTGGCAGCTTGAACATTGAGGAACAGATGCTCACGCTCCATGAACAAGGAGTGGTGGGAGGGCTCGACAATCAGCCATCAAAGGGGGGTGCAGCAGGGACCGGAGTGAGACCAGAGCTGGACCAACGACGCGCACACAAATACAACACCGAGGGTGAGTTAACTTCAGATTCTTTAGATGACAAACTTGTATATTTAATACACACATTAGGAACTAGACAAACACCACTCACACCCACATATGTATTCGAATGAGATTGAAGGATTTAGAAAGTCACAGCAAGTCACGTTAACTAAAAAGAGAAAATGTTTAGACTGTCACATGCAGGCTGATTCACTTCACTGCACAGCACATGGGTTACGTGAACGAGATGCAAGGTTAGAGGAAGTATGATTTAGAGAGGTGGAAATTATATAATGGTATAATAACAGTTTGTTGGACAAAAAAGTACTGCTGCTGTCTGTTTCTCTGTGTCCCACACAATCTGAGTTTGTAAAGGGGGAGGATTCCACATGTTTCCACATGTTTCCACATGGTACACCAGGACTGGTGTGAAGGACATGTCTGACTGGCAGCAAGTCAGACTCAATTCACTGACTTCAGCAATATAGAGGATCCTGGTAATGTACAGAAACAAAGGTGACTTACACAAATCAATTTTATCAGTAAAAAGAGTCATTCAACTTATGTTTGATAAAACACACACACACATCCGTCAACATGGCTGAGCTGTCTCAAATGAGAGGCTATTGAAAGTATTACACCTGTTTTTGAGTTTTTATTGAAGGCTATATAATAATGGACCCAGGTGTCCTTAGGGTTATTTAGATTAGATTAGATTAGGACAACTTTATTAATCCCCAGAGAGGACAGACTTTTGCCACCCAAAAGCCCTGGTGTATTTCACAAAGCCTTGTGAAACAATCTGGTTGATTTACACTTACCAAGTGGTTCAGCCTTTTTTACAATATGTTGAATGATATCATGATTTGCAGGAAGTGGAAGCCAGACTAGGAATCAGACATAGGTATGGATCAGTGTATCATCCACAGTCACAAGGACTGGTAGAGAGGGCAAATCAGACGCTAAAATCGAAAAATAGCAAAAACATGTGCAGCATCAAAGCTGACAGGGGTTGAAGCTTTACCACTAGCTCTAATGGCAATTTTCAGTGGCACAAGGAAATGAGACGCGTCTTTCACCACATGAGTTAATAGTCATATTCCTGCCCTAGAGGTGCAGCAGGTAGACATGAAGGTGTATATGACTGCATTAATCATTCTCACGGAGGCTCTCTCCAAACAGGTCCAGCGAACCAGTGCAGCTGACCAGGAAGAGGTAAAAATCTCATCCGAGTGGGTGACTGGGTCAGGGTCAAAGTTCATAAGAGAAAGTGGACTGACCCCAGGTGGATAGGGCCGTACGAAGTGAAGGAGGTTACTTCACACTCGGTCCAGGTCATAGGTAAATCAGGAGCACCTTGGCACCACCTGTCACATTGTGCCCCAGCACCTGAGCCGTCCAGACCCCTAGCAGAGGTCCGAGGTAATCTGACGCAAAATGCATAATTTGTTTTGTAATTTGTAATTTGACTTTTCAGCAACCACCAACAGGTGATCCAATTAGCTACAGGACATGGAAACGACAATGTTTGGTTAAATTGAATTGTTCAAAATGCTATAAAAAACAAAATGAGTGGCTGTATAGCTTGTGCTGCAGCTAGACCAGCTAGGTTCACCGAACCAGCACCACTATATCCTGAATCTGACCCAACAGGATACGCATGCATGACAAATATGACTAAAATGGCTACTCCATCAAATTGCATGACTCTGGCATCCATATTTCCACCAATTGATAACGCAACTGCAGTAGGATATTTCAAAGCTTACAAAGCCTGACCCAATGCAGACGCAGACATATCTTAGCAAAAAGAGCAGCTGGAACTGAGTTCAGTCTGGACAAAGGTCCAACCTACATAGATGAAATCGGAGTGCCCAGAGGAGTGCCTAATGAATACAAATTGGTAGACCAGCAGGTTTTGAGAGTATCGTATGTATCATTCCATGGATAACAGTAAATAAAAATGTTGATCGTATTAATAATGTGCATTACAATGTTCTTCGCTTGGCTAATCATACTAGGGATGCAATAGAGGGCCTGGCTGAGCAGCTGGCCCCAACTTCTTTGATTTCTATGCAGAACAGAATGCTGTAGACATGTTGCTTGCTGAAAAAGGGGGTGTTTGCTCAATGTTTGGAGATCTGTGTTGCACTGTCATCCCCAACAACACTGCGCCGGACGGTTCAGTCATAAAAGCACTGAATAGTCTGAGGGCACTGTCAAAAGAAATGCAGGAAGCATCAGGTGTAAACAATCCAGTTGGAGATTGGATGGAAAACATGTTTGGAAAATGGAAGCACCTGATCTTGTCAATAGCAGTGTCAGCGGGAGTGTTCATTGCAATACTGGTGTCATGTGGATGTTGTATAATACCCTGTATTCGTTCTTAGGTTAGCCGTCTCATCACAACTGCCCTCTCCAAGGAACCATTACCACCCCCTCCTTATGGAGCTTACCCAGTATGGGAGGAGCAGACCAGCCTGTTAGGGTCAGATGAGGCAGAGCCAGACACAGGCGTGTAACAGGGTAGGAAGGTAAAGAAAGTGACGTCTTTCAGACGTCAAGAGAGGGATTTGTTGAGAAAATTAGCTTATTTGCAGTTTTGATAGCCACTAGGTTATGCAGATTTAATAATCATTAGTTTATGCAGATTTAATAATCATTAGTTTATGCAGATTTAATAATCACTCACGCAATACACACAGTACACGCTAGGGCAAGGGAGAAGCCAGTGGGAGATTGATAACTTTAACTGCGTCACAAAGGGATAGGCTGCCATTTTTAGATAAGGTAGAATAATAGAGGAGTGAGACAGGAAAGAGACAGCGCCCTAGCAGTGCCCATTCTCCTTGCCCCCACAGCCGACAACATCTCATACGCACTGACAGATGACTACACCTTCTGGGACGGGCCAGTGTGGGCGGATATGCTCAGGTCCCAACCAGGTTGAATACATGTAAAAACATGCTCAGCCTGCAACTTTGACTTGAACCAATGGGCCTCTAGAGGAGGGACCCTATATAAATGATTACGCTGCTATGTTGAAGCGTGTCTAAATGGTGGAGCTCTGCGAGCGAAGCTATTAGTGACCCGTGCACGTATTACTGCAGGGCTGAATAACTCTGTTGATAAATAAACCTATTGCTTTTAATATAACTATAACGCCTCGTGAGAGCTTTCATTATCCTCTTAAATCCGCTCTGAGTGTGGGAGATAACTTTATTTTTCACAACAATCACAGGACTCAATGACTACAGGCCCGTCGCCCTGACCTCTGTGGTCATGAAGTCCTTTGAACGCCTTGTCCTGTCCCACCTAAAAACCCTCACCGACCCACTCCTGGACCCCCTGCAGTTCGCCTATAGAGCCAACAGATCTGTGGATGACGCAGTCAACTTGGCCCATCACTTCACCCTCCAGCATCTGGACTCCCCAGGAACCTACGCCAGGATCCTGTTTGTGGACTTCAGCTCTGCTTTCAATCATCAACCATCATCCCGTCTCTGCTGCATGACAAGCTCTCCCAGCTGCACGTGCCCGACTCCACCTGCAAGTGGATCACAGACTTCCTGTCCGACAGGAAGCAGCACGTCAAGCTGGGAAAACACGTCTCAGCCTCCAGGACCATCAGCACCGGCTCCCCCCAAGGCTGCGTTCTTCCCCTCTTCTCTTCTCCCTGTACACCAACAGCTGCGCCTCCAGTCACCAGTCCGTCAAGCTCCTGAAGTTCGCGGATGACACTACCCTCATTGGACTCATCTCTGGTGGGGATGAGTCCGCCTACAGGTGGGAGACTGACCATCTGGTGACCTGGTGCAGGTTGAACAACCTAGAGCTCAACGCTCTAAAGACAGTGGAGATGGTTGTGGATTTTAGGAAGAACGCAGCCCCACCAGCCCCTATCACTGTGGGTGACTCCCCCGTCGACGTGGTGGAGTCCTTCCGCTTCCTGGGCTCCATCATAACCCAGGACCTCAAGTGGGAGCTGAACATCAGCTCCATCACCAAGAAGGCTCAGCAGAGGATGTACTTCCTGAGGCAGCTGAAGAAATTCAACCTGCCAAAGACAATGTTGGTGCATTTCTACAGAGCCATCATCGAATCCATCCTCTGCTCCTCCATCACGGTCTGGTACGCTGCAGCCACTGCAAAGGACAAGGGCAGACTGCAGCGCATCATCCGCTCTGCTGAGAAGGTGATTGGCTGCAATCTGCATTCCCTCCAAGACTTGTTCACATTAAGAACCATGAAGCGAGCACGAAAGATTGTTGCCGACCCCTCCCACCCTGGACATGATCTATTTGTGCCCCTTCCATCTGGCAGGAGGCTGCGGTCCATCAGAACTAAGACCTCACGCCACACAAACTGTTTCTTCCCGTCGGCAGTCGGGCTCATTAACAGAGCCCGGGTCCCCCACTGACTCTGGCATCCCCAGGACAATTTCCTTCTGGTCTCTTTCCTTCTGGTCTCTCCCCCGCACATCCCTGTCTCTCTATTTAAACACACTCGTCACTTTTAACATTCATACACTTCACTTGGTTTACGGTCCTGTTATCTGTTTTTGTGTGCACTTTATTCCATATCCTATATTCCATATCTTATTGTACATTTCAAATATGTTTCTATTTCCTGCACTGTGCTGACTGTTTTTGATAGTTAAATGTTATTTGATAGTTTATGTTATTTTGATAGTTAAATGTTGTAGCTACTGTGTTAATTAATAGTTCCAATACTTGAAACAAACAATTGACTCGCAAATGTAAGAAAAACATTTTTTTTTAAAGCAAATGCCTTCTGCACATGACACCTCGCATCGACATATAATTAAACCTAATGACAAAAACCAAAGGATTCTAATAAAGCACGTTACTTCCTTTGCAAATTTGGAAGTAAAAGCATCCATACATTTAACTAGACCATTTTAAACAGTTCATGATAAATACATAAAACATAAAACACATTTCCGTACTGTATGTTTAACACTGAAATGAATGAGTCATCAAATAAATAAATATGGCGTCAAAACTTGGTTCACCTGCTTGAATTTAACATGTGACTTTTAAGTGGTCCAGTAAAATAGACTTGACTTGCTTATAATTAGAGTGCACGATCATTGGTAGACATCTCCCTACAGAAAGCTCAACAGGGCCATGACATTTGAGACAAGACATTTCAAGAAATTGAAAAGTAAAATATTCATCAGTTGTGTTTAAGTTCCTGGGAATCTATCCATATGAAATTGCAAAGACTTGCCTTGCAGTCAAACCGGCAGCCTCTCACATTCGCTCAACCTCTTTTACTCCACATACTTGATATTGCTTTGTTCAGCACAAGCCTTTTGACTTCCTTGTAATTGCATCCACCGGCTATTTCATCATATTTTTAGCCAGAAGCCAGGAAAGCCCATGCACAGGCACGCTGAGCGATTAGGATGCCTCGAGGTGTCACCGACAGAATCACCGAAACAGCATGACCATTCTGTGAACACTTCTCCCTGAGTTGCAGCCCCTGACTGTGGTGAACAATACTGTAAATGCCTCTCAACATGAACATGACTAAAATATGTATTTAGCATGAATCAGGCAGAAAGATTGACAGGTTTTCATCAGATTGTTTTGTTACAGAGTTAATACTTCTGGGATCTCTGCTGACTATCCTCTTGATCGACGGAGTAATAAAGTATACAGACTGAATGCAGATACAACAATCATAATGCTGTTGCAGAGCATGTCCTGGCACAGAGGATTGCTGTTGAGGTTCTGGACTGCTTTGAATGGAGAGGGCAGTAAGAGATGTTGGTTGGTCACGAAGGACTGGTGGTAATATTAATGTTCTTTAAGAATGTTCATGCCTAAATGTAGCTTATAATGAAGCTTATGACTTATAATGAAGCTTATAACTTCCTACAGCAGAGCCCGTGGGGCTCTGCTGTAGGAAGTTATAAGCTTTTCTCTATTTCAGATACAATAATGGCAAACTTCGTCTACTTCATGACATTTTTTGCAATCTTTCATCATCACTACATATTGCTTTGTAATGTGTGTAACCTTGTCTTTCTGCCTGAAGCTGCTCGCCCGTTTCTGCTTCGTGGGGCACAGCAGAACTGGCCTTACCGCACTTTTGGCTCTGGACCGACAAACCATGTGTGTATTGTGTGCACGCGTTTAACCTGAACTTTCCGGTCGTGAGGTGGGCCTGATGGCTAGGGCCCCTATAAGCATCCCATCGGTTGATTTGAATGGTGCAAGGGTGTACACTTCGTGCTAGCTAGCTAAGATGTTGAAAAGTATTATTCCTTTTAGTTCTTGTAAAGTTTTTAACTCTCACAGCACTTGAAATTTTAAAAAAATATAACAAGGTGGGTGGCCAGTAATAACCACAGACAACTGACTGGATATTAAAACAGTAAACCTCCAAAGCGTCATGAATTGCCTTCTGTTAAAAAGTAGGTTCAGGACAAAGTTATTACAATTTCCAGTAGAAAGATTGTGGAGGGTTTCTTTTTCTAGATATCTTTTCTATCTTCATTTTTTTCAAAAACTGTTGAATGACAGTAGTTCTGAGGAGCTGCGTTAGCTGCAGCACCCAAAACGACTGGTCCATTCAGGTGTAGGACAGTTGTGACACTTCCTATTAGAGTGTCCAGGATTCAGGACATGAATGAAATAAGCCCTCAGATCAAATGTATTCATCCAGAAAAGGGCTGTTCAGCAGGAACCTGCCCCCATCTCCCCTCCATTTGGAGGCTCGTCTGTCTCAGGTCTACTTATCCAACCGCAGCCATGAATTCTGGTTAAGGGCTGAACTAGTGTCTTTGTAGCTTTTGTCTCTTTCCCTCTTTCTTATCTTTCTGACACAAAACCAAACAGGATGCAGGGTAAAAATGCTGTTGTGACAGAATAAGTGCTGATACTGTAGATGTGAAAGGTCAGCAGTAAGGAGACGCAGAGGAGGGTCGATCGGAGGATTTCAAAGCTGTCTGCCTGTCAAAGTGATTTCCTTTGACATGGGATCTTGTTCTTTTGGGAGACAAAGACAGACGTATGGGCAGACATGCAAACAGAGCACAAGACAGGCAGGAAACCACCAAGACAGTATGCAGGATGATGGAAAGACAGACCAACAAAATAGAGACATACGTGTAAAAACAAAGACAGACAGCAGCAAGAGAGAAACTGATACGCAAGCAGACCATCAAATTGGCTCATTCATCAAAAAGACAGTGAAACTCTGGACAGCTTTTTGGATGACGTTGACAATATTTCCCTCTACCTGTGCCTTTGTGCAGGAGGTAACAGATTATGATGAATGGACCATTACTTTGAGGAAAGAGAAGTCTCTAATATAAAAAATCCAGAAACATAGGTCCGTACTTTCTATTGTTTTAATGCAGTGTCTAATCAATTTGAACATGTTTAATGATTGTCCTCTCCAAGGAAACAGCAGCATTGGATGTGTGTTTTAATTAGCATGTTGTTTTACTGCCATGCAAGTCCTATCTGGGTGTGACATGATGTAGCACGACTCCGGCACTGTTCCAAAGTCCACTAAAAGTGTTTTAGTTCTATTTTGTGTTTAACAAGTAAAACAAGTTTTGAAAAAAAACCCACTTTGCTTTGCTTTACTTGTTTTAATTAGTGTACACATCCTGTCTTATCTTTCCTGAATATCAGCAGGAGGAAAACCAAGTCGTTCCTTATCCTGGATCACTGACTTCAGAGAAGATTAATAAAATCAAACAAGAAAACTAGTTTTATGTAAGTACATATAGATAAAGTCAATAATTACTCATTAAATAGCAAATTCATATGCAGGTGAGTGTAATGCTTTAGAGATGCAAGCTGCTCCAGCGAAAATAGACCACGATGTACATGTAAGCCCTGATTGAGGCCCTTGCTTCACCAGCTGTGGTGGCAGTGGATCATCTTCAGCAGGTGCGAAGGAGACAAAAGTTCACACTCCATGTCCTTCCAACACTCATAGTTGTTTTCCTCAGGCTTTTCTCACACGGCGTTCACAGCTAAACCTACGTGAATAAAGATGCTGTAATTTGTAGATATCTAACGAAATCAATTCATAATATACACCGCAAAACTCCCTCAGGGCGGGTGGGACGCGAGGCAGATAGGTCCAACAAAAACCGGCCTCTCGTTCGTGCCCTGTGGGAAACAAGAAGTCAATGTTGACTTTTCCTAAACCCAACGAAGTACTTTTGTTGACTAAACCTGACTCATTCGTTTCCTATGAAGAGTGGAGTTTCTTTTAAAAAGACTGTATGGTTGTTACGAATGGAAATTGCCTCGTGTTGCTGGACTTTCGTAAGAAAATGCATGAAAAACAAGGAGTTGTTTTTAGTTCTGTCATATGGGTAGTTTTGGATGCAGAGCACGTTAAAGGCGTTTCATTTACCACACAGTCACGGCAAAAGATCCCACTGTTGCTATGTCAGCCCTCCTTGCAGAGGCCCACGACGATGTCAGGATGGGAAGGATCACATGTTGCTGCCCTTAAGGTTTGCTCCCCTCCTCACCCCAGAGCCCCAGCTCTTTGTGCCTCCAACTGATAAGACTAGACTAATACCTGCTAAACCCACTGCCTGCGTGGGAAACAATAAACTCCCTTTATTCTTACCTTTACTTGGTGCAATGGAAAATGGAATCTAGCCACGAGTCCATTGTTATTCTGAAAAGAAAACCCATTGAAGGTAAGGCTGTGTAATAGCAGAGCAATACTGTAGCTGTGTGATCTATAGGTATCTGACATGGAGGGAAAGCTGCAGAATGAAAGAGCAAAATAATACACAGAACCTTGGAAGGAAAATCACTTCTGTCTGATGCATCGTTCGGCCATTCCTCATACTGTAATTACACAGATCTTTGGATTCCCAGCCGATCTGGAATCAGACCGCAGCTTGCAGGAACATGAATAATGGAAGTCCTAAAGAAGTCTCAATTATGTTTTTATATTGGGGGAAATGAATGATTCACATCTTAATATCTTCAGTGCTAAAGAGGCTTTTGGAGATCTCTGACAGATATTATGCTGTATTAGTATTCAGTTATTTCCACCCATTCAGGTGCAGCAGCTCAGCCCTCAACCAATGAGGATTCACTGTAGGAGACAAAGTCAGAGAGGCATGTTATTGTAATCCCACCACATCCATTTATGTTTCATGAGACAGCTTCATAATATACAGTGCAGGCCAATGATGGATGGGGGGATATGAAGAGCATCAATAATAAACGAGCAGACATTGATTGTCAGATACGTGTGTGTGTGTGTGTGTGTGTGTGTGTGTGTGTGTGTGTGTGTGTGTGTGTGTGTGTGTGTGTGTGTGTGTGTGTGTGTGTGTGTGTGTGTGTGGTCTCTAGCCACCCCAGGCAAACCTGGTTCTTGCGATCAGCTTTGCATGATGATTACATCCTCTACAGTGATTTACGTGCCGCTCACCATCGTGTCCTGCTCTTAACCCAGTGGGAAATGCCAATAGCCAGATGTGTTGAATGTGTTGACATGCAGGTAAGTCCACCAGGTGGGTTCATTATGGAGACAAGCACGGAACAGACAGGCGTTAAGTTATTGCCAGCTGTGGCTTACCTTCAAACATCACAGCGCTTCCTCCTCATGTCAACAGGGCTGCTTTTAGATGTACAGTGCAGCGTAGATGTTGGATAGGGCTTTTTGTTGTTGTTGTTGTTGTTGTTAGCTACTGTCTACTGTAAGTCAGGCCAACAAGCCGAGTCTGGGTGTGTATGGTAATGAAAAGGTGCATATTGAAGGCTAAACAAGTTACAATAAAGTTAGTCTCAATCCAGATTGAACCATTAGGTATGCTTACATGCTCAAAAGAAACAGATTATGCAGGAAATTGGATGACAAGGCACTGCTGTATGCACAGGTTGTATTTTTGAGTGTCTTAATTTGACCAACAGTGAAAATGTATAAACTACTTATAAACTGACTTATTTAGACATCTAGAGGTATTTTTGAGGTTTTTCAGTTGTGTTCGGACTTCGAATTAAAATAAATAAAACACAACTGAGCATACATGAAAACTTTGCTTTCATCTTGCCAAACATTTTCAGTCTGAAGAGAAAACTATAAATCTGGTTTGTCTACTCTCTCAGACCGATTATGGGAACTGGGTCTCTTACAGTACATGCCATCACATTACTAGAAACCACTCATGGATTTTTCGTAGGCTCAGAATAATACAAGGTAACATTTATAACGAATTATTCTACAGATTAC
The DNA here is from genome assembly GCF_949748355.1 of Melanostigma gelatinosum. Taxonomy (NCBI): domain Eukaryota; kingdom Metazoa; phylum Chordata; class Actinopteri; order Perciformes; family Zoarcidae; genus Melanostigma; species Melanostigma gelatinosum. Next base: position 15,495,011 of record NC_136637.1, on the reverse strand, counting down.
TCTGAATACCTGTATGTTTTGTGTTTTATTATATTAAGTGTTCAGAATGTTGCTATTTGCTTTGCATTAAAAGTTGAATCACAGAATTGAGAGTGTATTCAAGCACAAGCGGAGATCTCTATTAAGATACTGCAGTTTGGAGTCACTGCAGCTCATAATGCTGAGCTACCGATCTCTGATGATTATGGGAACCATTTAAAACAGCCAGAAACAACGATGAGCACCGCATATTAATAAACCTCCAAAGGAAATTTAAAAAAATGCTCAGAGTGCTGTTTTGTGATCTAAAGAATTTGTACAATCAGACAACTGGATTAAACACGAGTTTGACTTGTTCATGTACTCTGCTTCCAACTGTGATTTTCATTACCCTAAATGCAGCTCTAAATATCTGTTGAGTATTGCTGTGCTGCATCTGATCTATGCTACTGCACAGGGCGTTTAACTCTAAATCCAAACATGAATGTTGTAAACATGTTAAAATCAGCTGCACCATTATGTAAAAACTGCATTTTACATAATATGTGACAGGATCTGTTTGTTCTAACCATCGTTTGATTGACTCAATTTGTAGATGTGAATCAAATCAAACTGAATAAACTGCAGAAGGATCAGACTCTGAGGTAGTCTGGATTTTAAAACATAAACTCTGCTCGCTGTTTACCGAATTCAGCAAGATCGATACAAATTGTCACTGCGGAGTGGCCACACAAATCTGTATGTTTTCAACTTGCTGGGCCACTGTTCTGTGGAAAAAACAGTTTGCTTTAATGTAACCAATGCTGAAGCAAACTGCTTTATACAATCAAGATGGATGAAGTGGAGAAACTTGACGCTTTCTAACTTTTCTGCTTTATGTTCCTCTCATTTTTAAACCCTTTCTTTGGATATAAAGAATGTGTTGAAGTAGCGAATGTTTTTCATGCACTTTGAAACTGCCTCATACATGAAGTGTGAATAATGTGGGTATAATACACATCAAATAAAATACAATTCATATTTTTTTACATTTTTCAGACACACTAGCATTATATCACCACTGGTGTGAGACAGAGGAGTGATGTGATGTGATCTGATGTGGTGTGAGACTGGTGTGACACTATCTTCACAACGTTTTTTTTTTTTTAGAGTAATTATGCCTGGATATCACCATCAATTTGACAGGGATCTTTTGATCCTGAAAATGCTAGAACTGCCTCCAATTAAAGAAGATGATCTGCTTAAAAAACAATCACCACTTATGCTGTGTTTTTTAAATGAAGAAAGTGTTCAGCCTCGGGGATTGAGCATGCACGGCGACGGGAACAAGGAGTGAATGTTAAACTCCTGCTCCACCTTTGTGTCTGGTCTATGAATGTTTGATCACACCATTTAAATTCTCTCTGCATCGGGACGGGGCAAAGGTGCCAATTTTCTCTGATATTCCGGCATGGTGAGTGACAGTGAATGGGTGTCTCACTGAGTTAATGAGAGCGATCCAGAAAGTCCATTTTACTGATCGACAATGAAACTACTGACATGTTTTCACATTCGGCTCGAACATTGACAGCTAAAAACAGTGAGACGCTGGCATTAACGTCAGCACTTGATATGTTACCACAATTTCTTCACGAGCTATGCTTCGTGTGCATGTGCGTGTGCAACCAATTCACACTCCCAACTCGTCAAATAGCAGTTGGTCAGTGCCCATTGCCGTCTGAAACAGACACACCGTGCTTTCAACTAACTCCAATGTAAACCCACCCCCGTCATGATTAGATGGGCAGAGCAACTCACTTAGTATGAAGAGCAAGAGAGTCCACAAACACAGGACTTTCATCTAGGAGACCCATGTTTGTGTCCTGTATGAAACTAAAAGTAAACATTGACATTTTGTCACTTTGTCGTTAGTCACGCAACTAATTTGTCACGTGACTCACGAGAGTCATTAGTCATTTTGGCAGGTCCCATTTTTGTTCTCTAAGACAAAAAAAGATGAAAAGCATATACAGAGATTTGTAGATTAAATGAACTTCTCTATTAATCACTACAATCCTCTAGTATAGATTTTCTTGAGTCAAGGACAACCCAAAAAAGCGACAATAGCTTTTTAATCAAAGAAGAGCCTTGAGGGATGAACCAAGGACACAAGGAGAAGGCTGTGATTTCCAAAGGAGTGCTTTCTTTCAGGCTTTTAAACCACAAATCATCGCGGAAAGTTACAGAGTTTCAAGTTGTTTTCGGGAAATACAAGCCTGTTGTCATATGTAATGTTTACAGGGTTCAACACTGTAGTTCAAACGTGACAAGCGATGGTTTCAGCATAAATGGTCTGTGTCTTCGTTGGAGTTCGGTGAGGACTATTTAATCCGAAATAAAAGTAGGTCAATTCAATCACAAGATTTAGTTGTTTTTTGCTTCTGATAAACCTTTGAATTTACCTTCAGAAGGCTTGAAAGCTTCAGCAGAGTGAAGCAACCGTAGTACGGTAAGTATTTTTCTGTGTTGTGTCTCACCACCACCTCAGCTGCAAAATGATTTAAATGTCAAATTAATTAATTAATAAAAAAGACAAGGTGATAAATGAAAACAACCATTTAGTATCAAATATCTCTGCTTGGCTGCTCTATTTGGGCTAAAAAACTATTTTAAAACAGATTCACCAACCTGATGTAGAGACGAAATATCTTCTTAAAACCCACAAAGACTGACATTCACCAACGTTTCTTATTTGGGATTTGATCTTCGGTGACAACAGAATCAGCGCACACTTGCGTACATTTGAGTGCTGACACGTTTGTGCAAAATGTTGCACTTTCTATAATTCTGCACTTAAATAAGATATAAATTGCAATCATATTTTCATCAGTTATAATATTTGTAGACTTTATTTACATCTTTGGTGGTGGAGTACAGTCAACATGTGGTTAATGGAAACCTCTCGGAGTATCTAGCTCATGGTGGTGATGGGGAGGTCCAATAGTAACAGAATCTAAATGATATTCAAAGAGGGGCATGTGTGGGAAAGTTGCATTACATGTCACCATTCACCCATTTGCAGCCATTCATACACTGATGACAGGGGATACCCTGCAAGATGCCACCTGCCCATCAGAAGTAACTAACATTAATACCCACACAGAGCAATTTGGGGATAAGTGTCTTGCCCAAGGACACATTGACATGGACTAGCGGAGCCGGGGATCGAACCACCGATCCTCTGATTGAAGGACGTCCCTGCTCTGCCACTGAGCCACATGTTTTAGCTTGAGAACTAACACTGCAGGGACTCTCTGACAAATTGAGGCTGATATAATGTCTTCATTAGGTGGTTAAATTAGGTGGTTGAGGGTCAGTGTGTTACTCGCAGACACACGGATGTTGATGGACATGCAATCTATGGGTGAAATCAGTTATGAGGCAGTTTTTCTATCCGACGGGCCGCTCTCCCACCCACACAGTCTGTACCTCGAGTCTGACCAAATCAGCTCTATAGACATTTCCTCAGTTCAATGTTCTTTCAATCCTTTTTAATCACTGGATTAAATAGTTTCCATTCAGTTTGATCAGGCTTAGTGCGGAGGACAGAAATGATTTATGACTTTGTGACTAAGCAGCTCACAACAATGAGTTTATACTTTTAAGGTGGGCTGAAAGGTTATCTGAAACAAAGGGGCCGTTCCTTGAGAAACTGTCCGATTCTGATGGGGAGTAGAGTGGATATAAGGTGATGCTTATGCCAAGCACAGCCTATATTAAAAATGGCCTATTAAACATGCACTTAGTCAAAATTGATGGCTGCTAATGAAGCCGGTGCATTTCAAATTGGCTGAACAATATACAACATGTAGCCTTTTAGAGGAAAGACGAAAGACAGACGGAACATCTGACAGCAGTAGATGTTGATGTCCTCCGGGGAGTTTTAATCTGCTGCTGCTGAATGTTGCTGAACAACTTGAGTCTTAAGAAGCAAAGTCCCCAGATTCCCCAGTATATTGTTTCAGAGTTTGACAGCGACAAACAAACCCAAGGTCACTCAATCACACAGGTGTTTTTCTCAGTTTTTCTGTTACCAGGAGAGTTGACTACAGGCAATAGAAGCTTCAGAGCTTATAGATGTCCTTGTGCTAAACTCCACTCGAACGGTCTTATTTTAGACAAGATGACCAGCTGGCACTTAAAAAAGAAGAAAGGGAAAAAACAAGCTTTAGAATTCCAGCTGGATTTAAAATTCCCCCGACTGTCACTTTTCCTTGAGTGTTTTGGGTAACAACACGATTGAATTCTAACAGGGAGACCGCTTCAATCAATATTTGGAGCACTTTTAAGATGTCGTCTCATGGTAATGACATGGCACTAACTATTGTAAAAGTAAAACTCATCTCTCCACTGTATGTGCAGATATTTGTTGTTATTAGTTTTGCTCTTGTCTTTATCTATAAGGAAATCTTTTAATTACACTGGTTTGAATACATCTGCACTAATCTGCTTCACAGTCATGGTGTGTGGCTAACAGAGAGAGGAATTACTCTCATATATGACCTGTAATCATCTTTCAGTTATCAAAGCACTCTGTGTGAACAGAAATGTAGAAAGTATGTGGACATTTGAGCAAGGTAAGTCCCAAACATTACATCAATAGGTGATTAGGATCCTAAAAATAATAACTAATAATAACTAATTTGAACCAGGAAATACATCTTGAAAGAAACATAATGCCTATTTTATTACATTTTGGCAACTAAGGCATGATTCATGTTTGAATGAAGCTTAGCAGGAGTTCAGTCAGGGAGACTCTGAGTCATTCACAAATCTCTCTGTCTCTCACTCTCCGGTTTCTTTTCTGTCTGCTGAATATCGGCTCTAGTTAAATCAACCAGATGTTCCTGAAGCCAATCATATCATTGCCGTAAAACTTTAGATAAAAGACTGTTCTCTTCTCTGCTGTCAGTTGTCATTGAAGTGCGAACGGACGCAACCCTCCTCCACCTCGTTCACCAACAGTCTTCATCACGTCAGGAGCCAAAGTTCCTTCCACTGAGCTCATCAGAAGTCCTGCTCCACGTCCCATCATCCAGATGTTCAGTTAACTCTCCTTACCTCTTCATCACCAAATGGGTATTGAACAAACTCAAAGTTGCTTATAGTTAGGCCATGTGTTCTGTGCTTTTTTAACTCTCAACAAATACCTCCGACAACAACTGTGCAGAGCTCATCCTCCTGCTGCTGCTGCTATGGTGTATGGATTGACTCGTGGACTTCCCAAACTTATACCTGGCCGATACTATTTATTTTGCTGACAGGTGGCTGTTTGGTGTTTTTCAACAAAGCAAGGCAGTAATGTGTTGTGTTTCACAGGGTTTATATATTCAGCGTGAGAGCCACGGGGATCACATATGCTGTCCCCTGACACCCGACCTGCTCTGTTTCCATAGAAACAAGTGCATGAATATGTTTCCTCCAGCCTGGCCGGAGGAAACAGCATCTTTTATTCTTCCGTGGTGCAAAATGGCAAGAACAATTTTGTTTTTTGGGTAGGTTTTGTTTGAAGCAGGAAGGCTATTCAGAAGTGAATCATCGTCATGATTGTCACCAGCATCACGATGGGTTTCTCACTTGGTCTCTGACACTGAAACTGTAAAATTTGGGGGTGTTTTGTTTGAAGTTTTGAAGTTTAGTAGTGCACCTATACTGCGCATACTGTAATATGTTGGTGATTTATCTTCTCCATCTTCTGATTTTAACTTGTTTATGTTTTTTACTATTTTAACTTCAAAGATTCTTAAAATTTAAGAGGTTTACAATTTTATATATTTCTCTATAACACACATATTCAACACTATATCAGCAAAAGACGGGTGCTCCCAGAACAGCAGAACAGAGCCATACTGCCAGATGTACTGAACATGGAAATAAAGTGATCCTGACTGAACTCTGATTGGTGCACAGAAATTTGGAATTCACGCTGGTCTCCATGCTCCTTTTAACACCTCTGCAGTTATCAAATCATTAATTAAGCTGATGTCGAATCTGCCCAGAGAGCCTGGTGTGGGAGAGAGATACGACTGCAGGCACCACCGGCCATCTGCTTCCAACACGCTGATGTCGCAGGGTATCAGTCCTAATACACACCCAAGTAGTTGTTTCAGCAGCACTTGAACAGGGCTTCTTCAGGTCCTTATACCGGCAGGCTGCATCAGAAATCATCCCACTATAAAAGACCTTCTAGCGACACCTCCATGAAATGTAACTACACACACAAAAACAGAAGCACAGATGACATGCACTTGCACAGATGTACCATAGCATAATGAGCCCTCATGGAAGCTGATTGCATACATTTAATCCACAATAAAGGTAAAAGCTTCTCATAGTTTATGATGCTGTTTGTACTGATTAAGCCTGAACTAAAGGTCGTAACTCGGGTTGAATGCATTGGTTTAAGCACATTACAGTGCCCACATCCCGCTTTCCCATTGAGAGCTAGTCAGCTTCACTTATTGGCTGCTTGAAGCTGCACTTTTATAATACGATCTAATATGTGTGGAACAACTCAAGGGGGTCATGTGTGAAGATTGGAGCAGTACCTATATTTTGCCAATCAAACGGATCACTGATGAATTGATCACATGGATATATGTTTTGTATATTAGGTGGCCCTGAGAGCTCAGTGCACAGCTGCCTCCAAGAAAAAAATATCCAAATAAACCAAACACAAGTAAATTAAGAAAGAAAACATAGATAACATAATAAAGTATGGTAAATGTAGAAAACAACAACAATGAGAATACAGAAACCTTAAAAGGTCAATTTGGGAACCGCTGCTAAAGGTACAATCCAGAACTGACTAAATGTTTGTATATTGTTGAAGTAAAATGGGAGTTACAAATGTAACGATGGTTCAATGAATTCTGGATGACCCTCGAGTCGTCACGCATTCTGTTCCTTCAGAATCTTCTTGCCCAGATTCTGAGTGACAGACAACTCTGGCGGTCAACCAGAATTCATGGACCCATAGTTACATTCAGAACTCTTGTTCTATTTAATTCTTCCTAAAACAAATGCACTGGATGACTGATACCACTAGTGTGATGGGAGAACAATTTCGGGTTTAACCAGCACTTCTGGAGCTCTTTAATACAGGGCTTAGAAGGAGGGACTGAGAAGGCATAAGGCTGTGGCGTCTGCCTGAAAGAAGCACTCAAAGGAGCCGCTCCTACAGGAGCTTCATCCAGCCCCAGCCATGCTAAAGCCATCCTAATAGCTGGCTTCCTTGTGGCATGGCCAGCCTCTGATCCATATAAAGACCCACCATCAGACCCCTGAGAAAAAGCATCAGATGCCCTGTATCTCAATTATCGCTCTGCCCATCATCACACAAACTGCAGGAGGCTGCAGTTGACAGTACATCATCCTCTAAACAAGGCGAGTCCCTTGTGGCGGAGTCACTAAGAGGAGCTGGCCTCCCTATTATAAGGCTGGAGATTGAGGAGGAGCTCTTTAATCTGAGCAAACTCTGATGAAAGATTACCAACATTGAGAGCCAAAGCTTCAACCTTTCTTACTTTTTTTGGTGGACCATGTGAGACCGCCTTGAGCCTCTTTGATGTTGTTGGGTCTGCAGACACACGAGCAGGCAGCAGCCCAAAATCCTCACCTATCTCTGCAAGTCTTGCCATTTTTACTGACAGTGGCATGAAACTACAGTTCATACAAGGGTCGTCAGATACGCCCGGCCTGAGGTTACATGAGTTATAGACATGCAAGTTCAACATGTCCTGAAGTGGGTCAGTCCCAAAAAATAAACACTGACTAGATGAGTGAAACAAATACATTACACAGCCAATACTAAGCAGTTACTTTTAAGAAACTACGTTCGGAACACAAATTCACAAATGTCTACACATGTCTTTACACATCCGGCCCCAGATACAGGATAACTGTAACATCTTGTTTACTTTGCTTTCTAAATGTTTTTTGACATTTCAAGGTCCACTTCCTTTCATGAACACTTGCACATGAACTCCCTGTCCTCTCTACCAGCAGTGTTGACAATCTTGACATGCGATTAGAGGGGTGAAGGAAGCCATGGATTTTTCCTATTTTGTGATTTGTTATTTATTTTTCCTGTGAGCCCGAGCAAGACCAACTCTGGCTTGAATATGGTGTTCCTGAGTTATTGTACAGTTAATTGAAAATCGGATCTTTATGTAACTTGACTGCTTAAATTGTTTGTCTTTTCTCACCCGCCTAAAGTTAGTTTGCATCAGGTATTTAAAGCTGCCTTTAGATTCATGCACCTGTTTTGCCTGTAGGACAGTGCAGTCTGTGTGTTTGTGAACATATGTTACCATTGCTACCGTAAAGAGGTTAAACCTGTTTTATTTGGGTAACAACATTTGTCTGAAAGTCACAGCCTCGCATGTTGCTATAGCATTACTTTCATACTTATTATTTTGTTCTTTTCAAATCTGAATTGCAGCTTTAAATTGTCTCCTTCAGCAGGCTTAAACAGCAACATATTATGGCTCGGGTAAAGTCACCATAGCTGAGTGAGAGCGAGTATCAGGCAAAGTTTTACCAGCTGAATATGACAGAACTGTTTGGCACATCATTGAGATGCAGTACAGGTTTAGATCAGAGCTGGCATTATTGGCCACATTTCATGGTCTGAATCTTTTAAATTCCATTTCCTAGTCAGCTAATGGAGCACTGCAGGTGGCTGCTAAGACACTGATCTGCTCTCAGTTCAGTGAGTGTGTGAGCGTCTACGTGTTTGGTATGTGTGTGTGTTTGGTGATGATAGCTGATCCTCACAATATCAGATCCCTTTGAACAATGAAAAAGGGGAAAAGTCAGAATAAAGTGGCTCCTCACAAGCCTATCAAACTGCATATTTATTTGAATATATTTGAGGCTTTTATCTGAGTCTGGGACATGCTAAAATGATTCATAGCATCTTCTATTTTGGGATTAACTTCCAGGATTCTAAACTGCCTTGTCGAGCACTTTCATTGTGACACTAGACTCCAGGAATCATAGACACCGCTCACAGGATTTGCAGGACACGTGGCACACAGATGTGTATGAGAGATTGGAGCCATTCAATTTCTCATCAGTACTTGCGGACTAACTGCTCCTAATGGATCCCCTCTCAAAGGTTCCTCTGTGGGACACTGACAAGGTCAAAGGCTTATAGTTGCATCATCTTGAAAAGTCAGAGGTGGATCCAAATTTCCTAGTTCGCAGTGACATCAGCTGGATGAAAAGAGGAACTGTCAGTTGCTTTTCTAAATTGCTTCCTTAGTTTCATCTAAACATATTGGTCAAGTCAAGCCGAGCATGTGTTACTCCTGCATCCCTCCAGTGCACTTAAAGTGTTATTGTGTATAATGTTTGTAGAAAGTCAGATGATCACACTGCATCAAAAAGACATAGCCCAGCAGTTACAGACAGACACATGCATCAGCGACATCTGAGCTGCTTCACACTGGTCTGTAGCTGTAGAGATGCAGCCTTGCAGGTCGTAGACTGCTGATGTTGCTAAATATGCATTAAAGTGATATTACTGCAATCCACTGGTGGATCAGACTGAACCCTTGCTTGTGTCAAAGTATGAACAACTTGATATCCTGATTGCAGGTTTCCGGTGGCTTTCATGTACATGCTTGTGAAACCTAACCGTACATCATTAGGCTAACATTTGTTTCAGTCCTAAGTTTTCTCTTTTACCCCTCCAAGCATGAGACCTCTAGAGAACATGTACTGCATGCTTTTTCAGTAAATGTTGTTCAGCCTACTAGGGGTTTTGAGTTATAATGTTGGAATGAAAGAAAATCTAAATTTTTTATTTTTACAAATACTATTTTGATGCTATTATTACAAAGAATCCCACGACAACATAACTAGCCTATTAAATAGGCCGTATTTGCTGGGTTGCCAATCACCCTAATAATGAACAGCGTCAGTTACTCCCATCTTAAATTCATTAGGGAAAGTTGGAAAGACTATTCAGGTATTTAGGGAATAACCTACAACATAATATTAAAACATAAAAATGTTTTTTTAAGTGCTCTGAAAGACATAAAGCTGAGCAGTTTGTGTGTGAGTGTATGAACACAATGATTGGTTGCGATGCAATGGGCACCAGCTAAAATCATGCGCAAGGCAACACTACATCCCTACCTCACAGTAATCACTCAAAAGGTTATTCCAAAGGATACATGTTTCCCCTGCTGATGTGTTATGTGAGTTACATCGCTGAAGACAACAATGTTCACTTGTGTTACAAATGATTTTAGTTTCCGCACACAGTGCAACTCTACGGCTACAGTGCCCCCTGCTGCCCGACTGCTGTCATTACATGCCACACATAACAGTTATATAGAACTGTTCATTCATTTTACATTTTTCTTTATTTTTTTCAGTATTCTTACAGGCTTCAGTGTCATTTGGGAAAATATCAAAGCAGATAGACAATTTTAAAAATGCACATTTTATTATTTATGAATTGTGATGTCTATTCTGAGATGTAATTATCTGCACAAGTAACCGTTCACATTAAGATGAGTTTATGAAGAGCGTTTAATGAATTGGGTCCTGAAATAAAATGTCAGCTCATCTCGGCTGTCTTCTATCCTTTTTTCTCAACTGTTCAGCCAAAGATTCCCTTCTTCTTTGCTGTTGACGAGAAACAAACATGTCACTCTTTGCACAGCATACTCATTATCTCGCATTTCTCCAAGCCTGAATTCATGTCCCTGCCCAATTAGTGTTCTTACCTTTCTCAGTAACAGTATACATCGCCTCCATGCCACCTTTAATGTGGTCAATGACGTGACAGTGGAGCAGCCAGGAACCAGGATACTCAGGACGCATCTTTACAGTCTGAACAGGGAGAGGATGGAAACGTCAAGTGAGTCACAAGTTTCATTTTTATTCATGTTTGACAACACTGAACCTACAGAATCCAGTTTTCCTGCAACTAACTGATGCAAAATGTTCTAACATTTTAAGTTCTATATATATATATATATATATATATATATATATATATATATATATATATATATATATATATTTGCTGTTAAAGATGGTAGGATTGGCAAAGGAACACTTATATCATATATGCAGCAGCACAATTAAAACAATACTTTTACCTGATTTCCTTTTTTAAAAGTGAGCAAAAAATATTTTAAGTTAATCTGTATTCCTTATTTGGTGTGTCTATATGAATTTTGTAACCTGTTTTAAGAGAAGATATTTTAATATATTTTACAATCCAATGGATGATGAACAATAACCTTTTACGACACTGATCCCTTGAAGTTGTGCATATAATAAGACAAATTAAATCAGTTGATGCCACGTCAGGATGTTTTGAGGTTTTACCTGAAAGGTTGCTGGAAACAGCTCATACACATCCGTACGATGAGGACCTCCACCCAGCTGGAGAGAAAGAGCAAAAAATAGTTGGAATTTGTGTGTATTAGTTTGCGTAATGTGTGATTGTGTAGGCATGTCTTGCAAGTTTGTTTGTCTTGTATACCTTATATTCCACACTGTGCCCATGCCAGTGTGCGGTGTGTATGTCCACATCATTGCCCATTCCCATCAGGTACCAGTACACCTTATCACCCACCTCCATGTTTAGACCATTCAGATTTCCATACATATAACCATTGATGGCTGCATATACAGAAAAGCACACAAACAAACATATTGGAAAGACATGAAGAATATTTCGATCGACATCGAAAGTAAAAAAAAATACCATCGGTCAAAATGATGCCGTTTATTTTGATAAAGATTATCTTTATCTCACCATGCATCTTGTTGCTCTCTATAAAGGTTTCATCATCCTTCAAGTTTGTGCGAGGGTTCCTGATGTAGGTCCTGATATTTTCATCCAGATACCTGGAATAATAATAATAATAATAATAATAATAATAATAATAATAATAATAATAATAATAAAAGGATATGAGGTGGGACCCGATAAAATTGCATATAAACTTCACTGTTGAACCATCTACTGATGAAATTCTCTAAACGGAAAATGTTGACATTATTAAAGTGTGTGGATTATCCTGATTATCTGTGAGAGGGTTTACAGAAAGTAAGTATTTCAAATTGACAGTGTTAATTACCATAATTAAAATTCCAATCAATTCCATTGTATGGTGGTGGCGGCATACATTTCAGACAATTTCAAAACCTCAGAATACAAAACCAAAAGAACATTTTTTTAGATACCATGAAGTAAAGGGACAAAATCTGTTTTGCATTGAAATTAGACACCTTAACTACTAAAGGTCTAAACAGTTCATAGTTAGTTTTAAGGTTAGACTCCACTTACCAACTTTCATTCTCATCAAAAACCAGGAAAAGCAGCGCGAACTCTTCCACTTGCTTTTTCATACCAAGACTCCTGAAAGAAACACAGTTTATAAAGCTGTAAATTAGCACTCTATAAAATACTTTATAATATTGTTTTGTGATACAGAACAAAAATTCATTCCTGCCTCATCATACCTTGAAAACACACACGCACACAGTACATGCTGCATGAAATGATGCAGAGACACTCACCTGCCCCAGCTACGGCGACAGATCACCAACGGACCAATCAGACCGCTGTACAGGTCCTGTTAGGCAGGGAGACGAGGTAAGTGTGTGTGTGTGTGTGTGTGTGTGTGTGTGTGTGTGTGTGTGTGTGTGTGTGTGTGTGTGTGTGTGTGTGTGTGTGTGTGCGCGTGTGTGCGTGTGTGTGGCGTACCTTGGTAACATCAGCAGTGGAGTAGTATGCTGACACAAAGCACTCCTCCTGCTCTGTGGTTGGTCCTGTATTCTTTGTAACGTACCACTGGTAGGAGTAAGTCTCACCTAGTGTTGTGAAAATAAAGCTATCTTTCACACTTAGAGCAGGTTTAAGAATGAAACAGAAGCTCTCAGAGGCGTATAGTAATATCAAAGCAATAGATTTATTTATCAACAGAGTTATTCAGCCAACACAATTAAACATGCATGGGCTCTAATGATTTCCCTCTCAGAGGTCCACCATAAGACACGCTTCAACATAGCAGCGTAATCATTTATATAGGGTCCCTCCTCTAGAGGCCCATTGGTTCAAGTCAAAGTTGCAGGCTGAGCATGTTTTTACATGTATTCAACCTGGTTGGGACCTGAGCATATCCGCCCACACTGGCCCGTCCCAGAAGGTGTAGTCATCTGTCAGTGCGTATGAGATGTTGTCGGCTGTGGGGGCAAGGAGAATGGGCACTGCTAGGGCGCTGTCTCTTTCCTGTCTCACTCCTCTATTATTCTACCTTATCTAAAAATGGCAGCCTATCCCTTTGTGACGCAGTTAAAGTTATCAATCTCCCACTGGCTTCTCCCTTGCCCTAGCGTGTACTGTGTGTATTGCGTGAGTGATTATTAAATCTGCATAAACTAATGATTATTAAATCTGCATAAACTAATGATTATTAAATCTGCATAACCTAATGATTATTAAATCTGCATAACCTAGTGGCTATTTAAACTGCAAATAAGCTAATTTTCTCAACAAATCCCTCTCTTGACGTCTGAAAGACGTCACTTTCTTTACCTTCCTACCCTGTTACACGCCTGTGTCTGGCTCTGCCTCATCTGACCCTAACAGGCTGGTCTGCTCCTCCCATACTGGGTAAGCTCCATAAGGAGGGGGTGGTGGGGGTTCCTTGGAGAGGGCAGTTGTGATGAGACGGCTAACCTAAGAACGAATACAGGGTATTATACAACATCCACATGACACCAGTATTGCAATGAACACTCCCGCTGACACTGCTATTGACAAGATCAGGTTCTTCCATTTTCCAAACATGTTTTCCATCCAATCGCCAAATGGATTGTTTACACCTGATGCTTCCTGCATTTCTTTTGACAGTGCCCTCAGACTATTCAGTGCTTTTATGACTGAACCGTCCGGCGCAGTGTTGTTGGGGATGACAGTGCAACACAGATCTCCAAACATTGAGCAAACACCCCCTTTTTCAGCAAGCAACATGTCTACAGCATTCTGTTCTGCATAGAAATCAAAGAAGTTGGGGCCAGCTGCTCAGCCAGGCCCTCTATTGCATCCCTAGTATGATTAGCCAAGCGAAGAACATTGTAATGCACATTATTAATACGATCAACATTTTTATTTACTGTTATCCATGGAATGATACATACGATACTCTCAAAACCTGCTGGTCTACCAATTTGTATTCATTAGGCACTCCTCTGGGCACTCCGATTTCATCCATGTAGGTTGGACCTTTGTCCAGACTGAACTCAGTTCCAGCTGCTCTTTTTGCTAAGATATGTCTGCGTCTGCATTGGGTCAGGCTTTGTAAGCTTTGAAATATCCTACTGCAGTTGCGTTATCAATTGGTGGAAATATGGATGCCAGAGTTGTGCAATTTGGTGGAGTAGCTATTTTAGTCATATTTGTCATGCACGCGTATCCTGTTGGGTCAGATTCAGGATATAGTGGTGCTGGTTCAGTGAACATAGCTGCTCTTGCTGCAGCACAAGCTACACAGCCACCCATTTTGTTTATAGCATTATCAACTATCCAATTTAACCAAACATTGTTGCTTCCATGTCCTGTAGCTAATTGGATCACCTGTTGGGGAGTCCATTTAGAAAAGTCTTCTGACAAGACAATTGGTGGGTCCGGTGGTGGTGGTGGTCTGTACAGAATTATGTTTATCTGAATTCCTACTCTCGGGTCTTTGCCGGGGACGTCCACTAATAGGGCGAACCATATTATGTTTTTCCCTGTGCTGCTTTTGGTGACGTTGTTTAGAGACAGAGATAAGGGATTGGTTGTTGGCGAAAAGTCTCGTTGGAATTCTATTTTGTCCCATAAGGTCTTTCTCGTCTGTGGCTTCCACCGCCCTGTGTATTTTGTTACCGCGCCCCAGGAATAACAAAACGCCTTGGACGCGACGTTCACGTAATTCTCACATCTCTTGACTACGGAATGGTCAGCACACAAATACACAGCATAACCTCTCCATGCTTTTGGTCTTCCTCCACAGTTAATCACATCACACAAATCAAAAGTAAAAACGGTCTTGCTCCCCTTGGTGTAGTTTAAGGTCAGATATGCACGACACGCTTTTGGTGGTCGCTTGTATGCCGGTTCTGAGGCATCTCTTTTTTGCCTACTCTTCCCTCTCTCGAGGTTGTTTTGAGTTTTGTTCACATCCTTGCCGCTTGTTGTCAGATTGCAGCTTGGATGACTCTCAAACCCTGTCAGATTTTGCACTGCTTCTGGCAGACAGCCATAGTTTCCGCTGGTTGGTTTGTTTACTTTTTCGTACCTCACCTCCAATCCCCAAGTCAAAAGTATCACAAATGCCACACCCACACCCATTAGGATCCATCTGGTTCTTTTACCTATACCCATATCTTTCCAGGTAACTGAGGGATGAATCCCCAGTGACTGGATGTCCGTTCTTCCCAACAAATTACAATTACACTCCATTTTGCGCCAGATCACCTCTGACCTCTGCTAAGGGTCTGGAACGCTCAGGTGCTGGGGCACAATGTGACAGGTGGTGCCAAGGTGCTCCTGATTTACCTATGACCTGGACCGAGTGTGAAGTAACCTCCTTCACTTCGTACGGCCCTATCCACCTGGGGTCAGTCCACTTTCTCTTATGAACTTTGACCCTGACCCAGTCACCCACTCGGATGAGATTTTTTACCTCTTCCTGGTCAGCTGCACTGGTTCGCTGGACCTGTTTGGAGAGAGCCTCCGTGAGAATGATTAATGCAGTCATATACACCTTCATGTCTACCTGCTGCACCTCTAGGGCAGGAATATGACTATTAACTCATGTGGTGAAAGACGCGTCTCATTTCCTTGTGCCACTGAAAATTGCCATTAGAGCTAGTGGTAAAGCTTCAACCCCTGTCAGCTTTGATGCTGCACATGTTTTTGCTATTTTTCGATTTTAGCGTCTGATTTGCCCTCTCTACCAGTCCTTGTGACTGTGGATGATACACTGATCCATACCTATGTCTGATTCCTAGTCTGGCTTCCACTTCCTGCAAATCATGATATCATTCAACATATTGTAAAAAAGGCTGAACCACTTGGTAAGTGTAAATCAACCAGATTGTTTCACAAGGCTTTGTGAAATACACCAGGGCTTTTGGGTGGCAAAAGTCTGTCCTCTCTGGGGATTAATAAAGTTGTCCTAATCTAATCTAATCTAAATAACCCTAAGGACACCTGGGTCCATTATTATATAGCCTTCAATAAAAACTCAAAAACAGGTGTAATACTTTCAATAGCCTCTCATTTGAGACAGCTCAGCCATGTTGACGGATGTGTGTGTGTGTTTTATCAAACATAAGTTGAATGACTCTTTTTACTGATACAATTGATTTGTGTAAGTCACCTTTGTTTCTGTACATTACCAGGATCCTCTATATTGCTGAAGTCAGTGAATTGAGTCTGACTTGCTGCCAGTCAGACATGTCCTTCACACCAGTCCTGGGCTTGTACCATGTGGAAACATGTGGAAACATGTGGAATCCTCCCCCTTTACAAACTCAGATTGTGTGGGACACAGAGAAACAGACAGCAGCAGTACTTTTTTGTCCAACAAACTGTTATTATACCATTATATAATTTCCACCTCTCTAAATCATACTTCCTCTAACCTTGCATCTCGTTCACGTAACCCATGTGCTGTGCAGTGAAGTGAATCAGCCTGCATGTGACAGTCTAAACATTTTCTCTTTTTAGTTAACGTGACTTGCTGTGACTTTCTAAATCCTTCAATCTCATTCGAATACATATGTGGGTGTGAGTGGTGTTTGTCTAGTTCCTAATGTGTGTATTAAATATACAAGTTTGTCATCTAAAGAATCTGAAGTTAACTCACCCTCGGTGTTGTATTTGTGTGCGCGTCGTTGGTCCAGCTCTGGTCTCACTCCGGTCCCTGCTGCACCCCCCTTTGATGGCTGATTGTCGAGCCCTCCCACCACTCCTTGTTCATGGAGCGTGAGCATCTGTTCCTCAATGTTCAAGCTGCCACATGTATGGCACACAAAGTCTTCAGTTGGTGTGTGTCAAAGTCTCAAAGTGTCTTTCAGCTTCCTCTCATGCCCTGATACATTATCAGCTGGGCATGCTTGCATCTGTGCTGACGAAACTTCTCTGTTGTCCGTTGTTGAACTGATCCTCATGTTCAGCATGCTGCATGTCACACAACTCTCTTGTGTGATGTTCTCCAGGCTTATGGATGGCAGAAAGCCTTCTTACAAAGTTCAGTCAGGGCTGTCACCGCATGTTTATACGGCCAGTTTTCACCATTGTCGTATGCAACTCACTGCAGGTTTGAATGCCGCAGATATTTTCTGTAGCATTGACATGGTACCTGTAGATTTTGACGAGTCTCATTCGTCTTCTTCATCCTCAACGTGTTGAGTGGTGGGTGTCGTTCAAGTTGTTTGTGGCTGGGGAGCATACAGCAGGAAGCGGAATCCCCAGATCAGGACCAAGGACTAAAAATCAACAAAACAAACAAAACAAAACAGCTGCCAAAAGTTCAGCAGCAAATGTTAGACATGTAGAGATACAATTCTTAGATCCCTGTGTTTCTGTGTGTGCGTGCCTCTGTGTGTGTGTGTGTGTGTGTGTGTGTGTGTCTCACCCCTGCATTCCTCTCTCTCTCTCTGCTCACATGCCTCTCTGTCTATTTTAAACAGTTACACCTATTTTCGTTTCCTCTTGGACATCAACTTATTTGTATCTGCTTCACCCTTTTCTCTGCTCCCAGCACGTTCTGAGTTAATCAAATTTTAATCATAGGCTAAAACTGCCTCTTTCAGGGAATCCCAATTTTGTTTACTTTTTACTTTTACTTCACTACATTTTGCAAAGAAAACTGATACTTTTACTCCGATACATTTCCCCTGAAACCTTCGTTACTCGCTACAAAATCAAATCTATCTTTAGAAACAAAATGAATCATGAGACCAGCGTCGGGGACTGTGGTGGAACACAGACTGCCAGCTTATCTCCAACCTTGGCCTTGCTATGTTTTCGCTCCTAACTTTGTTTAGTCTCCCAGTAAACTGAAGTATTAACCCTTAGCACACATACCAAATTAAAACCATTAAAACCATTAAAACCAACCCCTCTGAAATATGCACAAATCACGTATCGATCTATTCTAATGTTTTATGTTTGTGTTTGATAGCAACGGGTGTGTCTCATATGCGTTTCCACTGTCCCTCAAACTTTGAAAGTCACACACACACATTTGCAGCAGCCGCAGCCCTCAGCTTTTTCTCTCATATGCACGCTCCAAACACTCCTTTAAACAAAATTGAAACCAAGCACACTGCCGTCTTTGGAATGCGCACAAATCACAAATACGGTAAAGGAATATCTTTACAAATACAGTCAAACAAATAAACAAAAGTTAAAACGCAAATAGTCACACGCATTCATACCAAATAATCAAAATCACACACGCTCCCGTCTCTGAACACTCGGATTAACTGAACAGTTAATCCACTTTCTCACCCTCAGCAAACCGACTGTGTATCGATGACCTCTTGATCACGATACAAATGACAAACTGCTTTTTCAGCAAACAAATACAGTCAAATCATAAAAATTCTTTCCCTAACCAACACACAAAACAAACAACGTTACTTTAATGCATCACAGCGGCCGCTGCGTATCATATACACAAGTATAATATCTGCTTTGGCTGGGGTTCGAACACGGCCCTACCGCCCACCGCGTGGAAGGCCGCAATGCTAACCCCTATGCTACTGGCCCTGTATATCCACAACACAATTTAGCACACTTAAATAGCCAAGGCCTCTGCTCTGGCCTGTCTCCTGGCGACTTTTCTTTTAAACTCCGACCGTTATCAACGATTCACCGGTTAACTCAAGATTTGCGCTCTCGCCCAGAAACTCCGTCGAGGATACTCTAAGCAGAGATATCATGTTTTTCCACTAAACGCTACGCACAATCCTGGTGTCCTGAGACTTGATGTCTTGATAAGGTAATTTTCTCTTCGTCCGCTATCAATCAGTTAATTTAAAACCTGTGCTCCCGTGCAGAAACTATCTGAAGGTTACTCTACGCAGAGTTAACTTGGTTTTACACCACACGTAACACACTTGATACGGTAATATTTCACGGTCCATTCACTGTCAGTTTACAGTTTATCAATGACCTTTAACACACATATATCCCCGTCATGTTATACAGTTTCTTCGTAGTCCAAAACGTCTTATAATTACGTTAAAGATTACGCTTTATTTGTGGCAGGAATTTGAGTGCGAGGCGCGAGGCGCGTGACAGCGACAGAGAAGGCGCGTGGCACGGCTCACATTCCTTCACTCTACGCTGCCACAAAAACATCATTTTTCGCCTTTTATCTAACGTCTTCTGCTGGACTCATTCATTCCTGTGCACAGACCCCCCAAATGGCTGTATAACAACTCTGTTGCTGTGTGTTTATTCTTTACAATACTTTATAACTATTCCTTACCCACAGTTCGGTCAGTCTGATATCAAATTTAGAATTAAAGCTATGAATACAATATGCAGGATTCAGTTAAATAGGACCTGCTCACCTGTTTGTTATGCCGGCAATATCAGACCTCCCGAAACTGCTGGCACGGACCCAGTGGCAGATACTGGGGCTCCCAGCCTCGGGGAGGATTCGCCAATTATTTCTGAAATCACAGATAGAGAGGTCTGTTAACATTCCAACCCGATATGCTCTGTATCAAGTCTTGCCCGCATCCTCCACCAATTTGTTGTGAAAATAAAGCTATCTTTCACACTTAGAGCAGGTTTAAGAATGAAACAGAAGCTCTCAGAGGCGTATAGTAATATCAAAGCAATAGATTTATTTATCAACAGAGTTATTCAGCCAACACAATTAAACATGCATGGGCTCTAATGATTTCCCTCTCAGAGGTCCACCATAAGACACGCTTCAACATAGCAGCGTAATCATTTATATAGGGTCCCTCCTCTAGAGGCCCATTGGTTCAAGTCAAAGTTGCAGGCTGAGCATGTTTTTACATGTATTCAACCTGGTTGGGACCTGAGCATATCCGCCCACACTGGCCCGTCCCAGAAGGTGTAGTCATCTGTCAGTGCGTATGAGATGTTGTCGGCTGTGGGGGCAAGGAGAATGGGCACTGCTAGGGCGCTGTCTCTTTCCTGTCTCACTCCTCTATTATTCTACCTTATCTAAAAATGGCAGCCTATCCCTTTGTGACGCAGTTAAAGTTATCAATCTCCCACTGGCTTCTCCCTTGCCCTAGCGTGTACTGTGTGTATTGCGTGAGTGATTATTAAATCTGCATAAACTAATGATTATTAAATCTGCATAAACTAATGATTATTAAATCTGCATAACCTAATGATTATTAAATCTGCATAACCTAGTGGCTATTTAAACTGCAAATAAGCTAATTTTCTCAACACTAGGAAAGACATGTTTCTAGGTATTGAATCCCATACTATGTGAAAAAAGTATATTAGAGCTAAGTGAAGGACCTTTGCAGAGTCCTTTTGGTATTCTCAGAAAATTGTAACTTTGTTACACAATAATAATGAAGTAAATCTACAATTAAAATGTTGCATTCTGGGATTAATTCCAATATTTCTTGATGGTCTGCAAGCAGGTAGACACACTACCTGGTTGGGTGAGATGAACTGCCGGGATTTCTGTCTTGACTCCATGGGCGTGGATGGAATAAGGCCTGGACGCCATGTTTTTAAAAACCACCGTCACCTTGTCTCCCACATCAGCGTGAATCATTGGACCTGGAAGACGGGAAAGTGTTTTGATTACAAGACCAATCCAGCTGGAACATAAATCCAAGATGTTTTATACATAGTATTTGTGGCTTTTATATTACAATCACAGTTTGTGCATTCCTGCTGCCCTGGCTGAGAGCCTACCCATGATGCCGAGGTGTTCTATATCAGCTGCTCTTTCCACTTGCTTGGTGAATTTGTTATTGGTGAACTGGCGGTAGACCACCTTCTTGTAACGGGAGCCGATAAACCCACCCTGCTGGTCCAGGAAGACAGAAGCAGGGCTGCGGAGGGAGAGAGACGGGCTTATTTTGCAAAGGATTAAATGTTGTGTGTGTTTATGGTACAATCACCTCATGCGGATGTGTTTAAGCATTCACTTCCATTTGCATGTAAATGTGTTTCTGCATGAATCTGTGTTTTGCTGTTTGGTTATCAAAAGATACAAAACACTAAAGACAACAAAAAACATTAGGTGCAATATTATTTCATCTTGACATAAATAACTGAGCAGAGTTAAATGAAATAGCAAGGAGAGAAGTTTTATAAAAGTGCAAAGTTAGATTTAAAGGATAAGAAGACTGGTGGTATTCTACTGTACATTTTTCTTATTGTTAAAAAATCCCATGAAAACACCAAAACCAACAATGTGTTAGTCCATCTCTCAGCCCCTCTGGTTCCTTCGCAAGACCTTTAATAAACACGTCTCCAATAAATAATCTCATTTTCAAAAGGCTCCATTTTCTAAAACAGCTGGGAATTTTAAGAAAACTTTACTCAAACAGGAGTACACAGAGAACTTGTTGGGCATCATTTTTATACGGATTACTCCATGTCTGGTGCTCAGCTGCATGCCGGTGTGTGGGATTGACTCAAAAATAATGTGTGTTTGTACTGAAGTAACATCTCACCAACAGCAACAATATGGCTCATTGATGGGTTTTTTAATAGTTTTGGGGCAAAACTTGAGGTCTAAGATGCATCAAGCTTAAAAGGCAATACCTCTTAGTCAGATCAATTGCATTGCTGGTTTTGGTCTTTTTCTGACATTTGTGGACAGTAAGAAATATTCAGGGAATCAACATTTATCTTATCCTTCAAGTTGTATACAATGTTTGTATAATAAAATAAACTGCATGCATGTTAAGGTAGTGCATGGTTTCCGCTGTCATCAATCTTTGGAGGCCAATTTTGCCGCCAACTGTCCGCAGAAGTCCAGATATTTGTAAGCAACTGTTTTCATGCTGTACATGTGCAGGGGACGATATTTTTTTCCGACGATGGCGAAGGCATGACCCGCCCTACTCTGCCTCTGATTGGCTTACCCTGATATTACCCTAACCCCAACCAAGCTATCTCCTCATACACAGGCAGAGTAGGTCGGGTCATGACTTTGACATCTTAGGGGAAAAAAGAAAATTGGTGTGTGCAGGTGGTACTGTACTTCTCATGACCGCGGAACATCTCAGCCTCCCAGGTACGGTTTGGAGAGTAGTCCCAGTCCATCTCCATGGCAGCGATGTAGTAGGTTTTTGAGCGCAACATAGTCTCACCCTGACGCTGAAATATGCTGCACTTCGCTACCGTGTAGTTGGCTCTCATCCCACCACGGTAATGGTTCACTGTGGCTGACACCACTTCAAACTGACCTGAAACAAACACAATCATCATATGTACAGAAATACACAATGTACACGTTCGGCTCAATAATTATCCCAGACACCCAATGTTTGAAATCATTCGGTCTCTCACACACACACACACACACACACACACACACACACACACACACACACACACACACACACACACACACACACACACACACACACACACACACACACACACACACACACACACACACACACACACACACACATGTTATATTCTCATTCTGTTTGAATTGTGAGATCAAAACAAAGTTGTAACAATGTCACTGAAGGTTCTCACAAGTAATAAGTACAATCATGTGTGCGTGAGAGAGAGACAGAGAGAGAGAGAGACAGAGAGAGAGAGAGAGAGAGAGAGAGACAGAGAGCAAGAGAGAGAGAGAGACAGAGAGAGACAGAGAGATGTATACCCATGCTGTCTGGCTCCATAGTGACAGTGTGTGAGATGTGAGGGAAGACGCTGATGGTGTCTCGTCTGTTCTGGCGGTAGATGAAGCGGTTTCCCTGGAAGTAAAGGCTGATGATGTCCGTCTCTGAACCCAGTCCTGACACGTGCCATGTTACCGTATCCCCCTTACACATGGTCAGGCCTGGGAGGTTCCTATACACAAAGCCATTGATTGCTAAAACAGAAAGACACAGAAACAAAACATACAGTGATTAGCTCAAAAATGATAAAATCATGAAGGGAAAAAGCTAAGCTGAGCTGAGCTGCCAGTGATCAGTGTGTGAGTGTGCGTCGCCTACACACCGTGCATCTTGTTGCTTTCGATAAAGCCATCGTCCTCCTTGTTAAAAGGAGGCTCTATGGGAGCAGTGGTTAGGGACATAATGTTCTCATCCAGATACCAGCTCAGGTTCTCGTCAAACACAGTGGCCATGAGGTGGAACTCTTTTTTATAGTTTTTCTACATGAGGAGAAGAGAGAAGGATCAGGAGGAAAGGTGTCTAATTGTGATTTCATCAATACATTTCAGTTTTCTGTGTCCCTCTATGGCAGACCTCTATTGAAGCTGTTCTCCAGCCTTCTTGCCACAAGCCAGATATGTATCAGATTTAGGTCCACATATACTGCAAATATCCCCCAAATCATAACTGGAAACACCAGATTTAATGGGATGTGACCTGATCAAACATAAGTTTAGTGATGCCCTCTTCTTACTTGTATTCCTTTTTTCAGTGATCCAGGACGACAGATAAGGAGCGGTCCAACCAGTCCAGAGTGGGTGTCTTTAACAGGGTCCACTCCAGAGTAGTACATATAGGTCAGACAGTCGGCCTCCCCTTGGACTGGACCAGCACCCAATGGCACCGTCCATTCATAGCTGTGCAACGTTCCAGGTCTGACTAGAGCAGCTGGGGGAGGGGTCACCACTCCTAAATGTATTAAAAGAAAGAGGAATATTATAATGATGTTAATGCATGCTAACTTAGACTGGCACTGTAATATTCCAGCTTTTAGCTCACTTGGTTCCCTCTTCAACTCCCGCAGTTTCTTTGCTGTATGGGACTCTGAGGAGGAGAAGAAGTGTAGGGCAGGAAAGACGGAGACATAAAACAAGATAAGAAAGTGTCTAAAGTATAATCTAGTACATTGATAACAGTGTGAGTGCATGTGCTTGTATTAACCTTCCAGTTCATTGTGATAGAGCGTCCCATCCTGTTCTATACTGTACTGAACACCATGAGGCTGTATACTGTAAGGCCGGCTGGCTTTGTTCTTAAACACCACCTTGATAGTGTCCTTCTCTTCAGCTCGCAGCACAGGACCTGGAGACATGGATGGACACAAATGGACACACAAGCACACATTTAGGACAAAGGACCATTAGATGACACTATGTTGGGAGATATCTCATCATGTTAACAAAATCCTGCCGACATATTTCAAACATTAGTGTTGGAACTGGCAAACTGTTGTTGAAGTGATCTGACGAAGTCTGTCCAAAATATGAACAAAGACCTCCTTCAACAATAACAAAGCTATAGAAGGTCAGAAGAATTTTTTTTTAAAGCTGTTTTTAGTTGTAACCCAAATATCTTTGGTTGTTTGGGACAGTTGGTTGGACTAAACAAGCTATTTGAAAATGTTTGGGAAGTTGTGATGAATAAAAAATGAAAAAGTAATCTGCAGATTAGTCAATGATGAAACAGTCCAATGTTGTATGGAAAGTTTTAACCAGAAAGGGGAGCAAGACATATAATATATTTCGTTACATACCATACTATCGATATATAGCATTTTTCATTGAGTAATAAGCATGTTTGGCTGTACTAATTTGAGTTTATTTGTGCCTCCAGAGCATCGCTGACTCTGGAAAAAAAAGTGCAACCAACCCCTGCCCAGCCTGGATTACCCAGAATTCCAAGGTGTAGCTCCGCTGGGCTGCGTAGCATCTTTGTTGTGAAGGTAATGTCCGTGTATTCCACATAGCGAACCTTCTTATAGCGGCTTCCAATACGGTTTTGACTTCTAGTTACAAACATATCTGCTTCACTACACAAACACACACACACACAAACACACAATACAAATTATTAGCAGGTCTCTTACAGAATCATGAAGATTAGCCTGGACAATTTCTGTGAGAGTGTGTGTGTGTGTGTGTGTGTGTGTGTGTGTGTGTGTGTGTGTGTGTGTGTGTGTGTGTGTGTGTGTGTGTGTGTGTGTGTAGGTGTGTGTGTGTGTGTGTGTGTGTGTGTGCGTGCGTGCGTGCGTGCGTGTGTGTGTGCAGTAACCAACCCATCAGTAGGCGGCGTAGGAGCGTAGTCCCAGACTTCCTCTTCAGCAGCGATGAAGAACGGTCTGAGCTCACCGTGTGGCCGGGCCTTGTGGACGATGGGGAAACACTTCTTGATCTCAAACAGAGCCTGCATTCCAGCTGGACAAAACCACAAAACAAAAACTCACAAAGAAATACTAAACAAATTTGTTCATTATCCAACTGGGTGACAAAAGGACTTGCTTGAATCAAATTAAGAATTAAGGAAGTCGGCTCACCCATCAAATGGTCATTGACAGTGCACGTCAGCAGCCAGTGTCCAGGGTTGTCAGCTACCATTTCAGCTGTAGTGCTGGAGCCGGGGAAAAGACTGATTATGTCTGTGTGGTGGTTCTGAGTGGTCAGGATCTGGCCATGGAAATGAACTGAATGCATGTCCACCTGTTGCAGATAAAATACATTTAAACTGGGTTAAGACCAGGTGCTTGCTGCTAACACCAAGACATGATGTGGGCTATTGTGAGTCCAGTTTAGCAGCCCTGCAAAAAAGTAACACATGTTCACAAATTTAGTTTTTTCAACAAACTGTCAACAGAGGCCAGATGCAATTGTAAATGTGACGGTTACTGTTCAGACTTTCACCAACAAAATGAGAACTAGAACTGCATGCACTCAGACAATAAATGTGAGTCCTATTACAGGTACTTGGTATTGTTAGTATACGTTAACATATTGTCAATATAGGCCCAGTCAGACAAAGCTTGAGCTTCTTCTAAATGTGCTCAAAAAGACAAATCAGACAATAACTACAAAAGGTTCACTCAGTAGAAAGCAGATCTCGGCAAGACGGGTCTGCTACGACCACTGCTGTATTGTGTGATTGAATGAAAACACCCCAAAATGGTTGAGAGCAGTGAGTGACGAGCCAGCAGGCAGCCAATGGCCGTATAAAATAGTTGTGAAAGTTGTTTGTAGACAGTGTGAGTCATCACAACCACGAGAGGCTCTTGAGCATGCAGCCATGGGCACCCAAAAATATCATTATGTTTGCTGCAGCAGAATGCAAGATTAGCCGAGGGGAGACACAGAGGCGCA
Source organism: Melanostigma gelatinosum (assembly GCF_949748355.1). Lineage (NCBI taxonomy): Eukaryota > Metazoa > Chordata > Actinopteri > Perciformes > Zoarcidae > Melanostigma > Melanostigma gelatinosum. The sequence goes on along the minus strand of NC_136637.1, from coordinate 15,468,696 downwards.
CACTCACTCACTCACTCACACACTCACTCACTCACTCACTCACTCACAGACTCACTCACTCACTCACACACTCACTCACTCACAGACTCACTCACTCACTCACTCACAGACTCACTCACTCACTCACTCACAGACTCACTCACTCACACACTCACTCACTCACTCACACACTCACAGACTCACTCACTCACTCACACACTCACTCACACACTCACTCACTCACTCACTCACACACTCACTCACTCACTCACTCACTCACACACTCACTCACAGACTCACTCACTCACTCACTCACACACTCACTCACTCACTCACTCACTCACACACTCACTCACTCACTCACTCACTCACACACTCACTCACTCACTCACTCACACACTCACTCACTCACTCACTCACACACTCACTCACTCACTCACTCACACACACACACTCACTCACTCACTCACACACTCACTCACTCACTCACTCACTCACACACTCACTCACACACTCACTCACTCACACACTCACTCTCTCACACACTCACTCTCTCACTCACTCACTCACTCACTTAAGGGTGTACACACATGCGCACACACACGCGACCGATCGCATGATCTTCGTGGAAAATATGAAAATGAAAAATTAAAGGATTAAAGGGCTAGTTGCATATTTTGAACTTTGGTTGGTTATGTGCCTCAATTAAGACTTTTTTTTTAAATATGACACATGCAACTAGAACAATATTCTGATTCGTGGGAGTAATAATAATAATAATAATAATAACAATACCATTAATAATAGTAATAGTACAATAATACTATACAATAATAATACAACTATTAACAACAGTAATAATAATGATGATGATGATGATGATATTAAAAATACAATATTTACCTCATTGCCTAAGCCAATCATATGCCAGTGGATCTTCTTGCCTTGGCACATGCTCAGTCCAGGCAGGTTACCATACAGAAAACCATTTATACCTGCAATTAAATCAGAGTTAAAGGTATTTGTATGTGTATGCATATGAGTATGCGTATGTGTACCTGGATACTACCACTCACCGTGCATTTTGTTGCTCTCAATGAAATCTTCATCCTCCTTCAGGCCACTGGCAGGATTTGTAATGTGCGTCCTGATGTTGTCGTCCAGGTACCAGCTGAAGTTCTCATCTGACACCATGAAGAGCAGAGCGTAAAGATAGTCTCCTGAGCTGTCTCCATGCAGGTCCAGGGTTCCTACAGAGGAGTGGAGAGAGGACATTTTAGGATAACATGCATTAATGTACTGAAGGGGAAACCTACAGTAAGTAGTGCCCCTACACAACTATTTTCTCAATTAACTTCTTACTATTTTGGATGCTGATTTTTGGTATTGCCACAGCTGATCTCACAGATTTGACAAGAATCCAGCAATATTTTTGATAGTTTAATTTGTGGTGAAACGATTGGCTCAAAAATTGATAAGTTGATAGTAAGAAGTTAAATGAGGGAAACGTTGTTTGGGCCTTAAAGTAGGTTTCCCCTTCAGAATAAACCACAGAAAGTACAGAAAGTACAACATTTCCCTCTGAAATGGAATGGAGTGGAAGTAGCCGATATAGAAGCAGAAAATTAAAACTAAAGCAGAAGTACCTGAAAATATTACATCAGTTAAATAAATGTACTTAAGTTCCGTCACCAGATAAGTTAAAAAAGGTTCCAGTACCTCTCTTACAGACAATGAGGGGTCCCATCAGTCCTGAGTTGATGTCTTTTGGTGGGTTAACGTGGGAGTGGTAGAATCTGGTCAGGCAGTTGCTGTCCTCTAATGTTGGGCTGTGGCTCTCTGGGAGGTTCCACTCATATGTCACTGTTGTACCAGGAGCCACTGAGTCATCACGCTTCAGCTCTGGACCAGTACCGTCTGGGTAAAGGGCTCCTGAAGATACAAGCACACAGAGTCACACATATATCAGCCTGTTAAGGCTGCCCATCGATTCATTAATGCCTCACCCTCATTGCCCTTGCTGTAGTTCAGTCCATGTGAGTGGATGCTGTAAGGTCTGTTTGCCGTGTTATTCAGGTGGACGGTCACTGTGTCTCCCTCCTCGGCCATCAACAGGGGTCCCAGGTAGCCCAGCCACTCCGCCTTCACCACCTCTGTCCTGTAGGTGGCGTCGCTGTACTGCTTATACACAGCCTTCTTGTAGACGGAGCCAATGCGCTGGGGGCCTTTCTTTAAAAAGACGGAGGCTTCTCTACAGAGACAGAGAACGAGGATTATTATGGGTTGCAGTTAAAATATTACAAAAACCTGTGATTGGCTAAAAATTTTAGGGCCTTTTCACATCAGACATTTTGATTTGTGATTTTAGGGAAAGCAGAGGTGTAACTCATAACATTAACGATGGCTCTGATCTAATCAAGTTTCCCAGTAAGTCGTGACAGTATGACAGTGAGTGAGCATGTACAATATACCTTTTTTACCCACAAACACTGCTCATGATCGGACATGATTTTAACCACAAACGGTCTTATTATTTAGATTATTTCGATAAATGTATTAATTGTGGAACACAATTCATTACTGCGGTTTCTTCTTCTTCTTCTTCTTTTTTTTTAAAGCATGCTGAGCAGAGAGGTTAAAAATTACAAAATAAATAGTTCACATGAAACATAAGTAATTGGTTAAATGGGTAAAAGTAAACATGTAAAATGCATTTTGCACAGAAAGCACATCAAATATAAAGAATCACTCTCCAAAGGAAACTCTGCACTACACGTGGTGACACTGAATTTTTCTTTGATGAAGAGATGGAATAAGTGTTAAAGTAAGGCTATTTGTCATGTCTTTAAAAGTTGCCTTCTTTCGAGATACAAGGTTTTCACACAACAGTGAAGATTGTCGTAATAATATTGCAATACTTGACATTGAAGGTTAAATTGTTGAGCAGTGTGGGTCAAAAAATGACAATGCTCAAACATCCATGCATCTTAATTGAGATCATGGTATGGGGGTGAAGTGGCTATTGGAAAGACAACATAATCTTTCCAACGTAATCAAGACAATGTACTAAGTTTGTACTCACTCATCCTCTTGCAGTGTGCGGTTTTGAATGATGTTCATCCCACTTGGGGCATAGTTCCAAGACACTTCCTCTATCTTGAGGAAGTACTCTCTCCTCATCCCAGACGCACATACTGCTGCACAACACAGCAACAACACTCCCCTTAACCCCAGTCGCTGCATTTTGAAGATATAGCGCTGGCACTACCACTGATAACCTGCCCAAGGAGGACGATGACTCTTTAATTCTGTTGAGCGATCCAGAGGATGATAATGATGAAGACAAGCAGTGCAGACACCTGACAGCTGTAAGTCAGTCTGTCTGAGAGGCTTTAGACCCTCTGTGTGTCTTTATACTACCTAAGCTGACTGGTGGGAACAGCCAAGCAGGGCAGAGGGGTCACTGACCAACAGACAGGGTTTGAGCCAACCCATCACAGAGATAAGGGAGGGCGTTCCCTGACAGACTTTTTGATCAAAAGGTTACATTTGCATAAGAACAGAACATGCTATTCTTTGCAATGTCCACATTTGATGGCACAACCACGAAGAGATCAGATTTAACTTACATTTACATCAGACATTATGCAGAATATCTCATATTTGTCAGAATATAGAAAGCCAGATCTGTACCACAGTCAGTTATATTTTCCGTGCTTGTGGAAATGCAGCCAAAAATCTTGCTTAGTCATGTACACATGACTAAGCAAGATTTTTGCCAGTGATGAAAACACAGACTTTTGATCCAGTCACTACTGCTGTCCAATATTAACTGCAAGGTTGAAAATGATACAGAAAAATCTGATTCCGTTGTTTCGATTTGCGTTTGTCCTAATCCACAAAATCAGTCTAACCAAGCTAAGTAATTGAATTAAAACTAATTTGAAGTACTTTCACCTACCCCTAAAGACAATTAAGGTCAATGAATTCTGCTACCAAAACTGGTTTGTCATTGTTTTAAGGTTTAAAGCGCAGTAGTTTTTTCACAATGTGACATGGACATAAAAAGTAAAAAATACTCTCCCCACAGCCACCGTGTGATAAAGAATTGAAAAATGTCTTGTGATGGACTTGACTGCAGGGTCTGAGGCCACAGTTACTCAGTCTGTGTCCTGACATCGATCAATAACGGGCAACTCTGGAAACTCCAGGACACTTTAAACACACACACACACACACACACACACACACACACTGTTAAATGTAAGCTAATATTGCATTTGTGCAAGGCCCCTTCTCCAGATAAGTTAATGGAAACATTTTGTTTCCAGTAACAGTTTGGAGGAGGTGCAGCAGGGGAGTCAAGCATGCATACACATATACACACACAGGATATATATATATATATATGCCAATTATGAAAAGAGAACCTGTTTTTGTGGACAAAGATCAGCCTCAACTTAATGACTCACTGGATACTTAAAATGGAAATAGACATTTTTTTATTAAAGGCGGCACAAACAAACAAACATTATAAAAAATATGTCACTAAAACATATATAAAATGTCTGTTTACACTGATCTAGCTTCTGAAAGACGTAAAGAAAACAATTTACAACAAAATGCTCTGAAAATTAAAACAAATGTACAAACATAAAAATCTGCTCGTAATCCTTAAGTGATCCAACAGTGTATAAATGTTGGAACAACAACAACCACTTCCTGGTGCATCCAGATAATCATGTCAGCCAAGATGCGGATAAACAACCAAATAATGGAAATGTGCTTCTCTCCTTGCAACACCAATGACACAAGAGCTTATCTCATATGTGGCTGCCATCTTAAGTACACTAGTTTAATATCATTGGTTTGAAGTGTAATATCATCTGTTTAAGCAATAAAAACGTTAATGTAGTTATTGGGTTTCTGAAGGTACAGAAAGTATACCGCCAATAATGATAACAAAGAAAGTGAGCAACCTTGAAATTAAGAATGTAAATTTCATGAAGTGAACAGTTGTCACTCAAGTTTGAGAACAGTTGTTTTTGTATCTTCTTCTTTAAAAAAGCAAATGAAAGTTTCACACACTGCTACTTACTTCAGTGAAACCTATCCCATGTAGGATAGGACAACATACTAAATAATATTATTGATATTATTGTCGTTATCATTGTCTACTTTGTCTTTATTATTTAAGTTTACTGTATTTTCTATGGAGTATTCAGGACACACGCTCACACACATATCTACATTATTATGTACTAATAACCTGTTGCCTTTGAAATGTTGAGACTTCTGCACCAGAAAAGCTCATCATCATAATCATAATCAATGACTGCCTCGTGATTTTTGCCACTCTAAAAGGGCAAATCAAAAGCTTGAAAATATAGTGATTACACTGACGTGGCCGTCAGAAGTCCATGATACTGTAGGTGTGTCTAAGTAAGGTTGAATTGTACTCGCACACATGGTGCAGTGTGTGCAGACTTCCGCTTCCATGTGTGTCCATTAACGTCCTGTATCTGTGCATACATATTGCGTGTGTGATTTGTTTATGGGTGCACAGGCACTTGTGTCTCAGCAGGTGAGTCTACATACACGTGTGTGTTGATCTACGCGTTCAGACTATACTCCTGCTTGTAGCAACAGGGCCGGCAGATGGCGTTGACTAAACCATTTCCCAGCTGTAACAGACAGATGATGAACTCAAGCACAGCCAGGCCCAGCAACACACACAGCAGAGTCACGTTCCACTCCACGATGTGAACCGGCTGAAGACACCGTGACCACGTCTCTGGTTGTAAGAGATACCTGGGACACAGAGAGAGAAAGATCAATCACGGACAGCATTTACTACATTTATATTTTATATATTTTTTGCATTGGTTACAACTCATTGTGAGTGCTGCACCACATTCTTAAAATACTGAAATACTAAGGGGGAGAGTTGTCTCTAAGTATACATTGATGACATAAGTCGACACATGACAAGGTGTCCTCATTTACGAAATTAACAAAAAAAGTGGAGGCAAAGTCCATTGTTTTCCAGATTAGGGCACCTAGTCACATTTACCACAAAAGGCAACGGGTAAAACTGTACATTTTTACAGTTGTTTGTAGTCAGTTCATTCTGTTTACCAGTGAAATATAAAGTTAAGGACATGTATACACACATTCTTCTCTGTTTATAAACCCCCCATGCCCCAACACCCACGCACACACACAGCATCTCTCTACCTGCCCCCCTGGTCTGCAAATGGGTACGTCCATCCATAAGGAGTGAAGCACTGGGGACCCTGCACCAAGGCAAGTCCTGATATGACGAAACAGTAACCAGACCCCACCAGGCCGACCACAGCTGCCAACACTGACCCGCACATCTGGAGAGCAACACAGACACACAAAGTGATTATATAGAAGAACATGAACGTGTTGGCATGCCTTTGTGACTGTATGTGTGAATGCCTGTCTGTATAAATGTTAACGGTTTCATTTATGTGTTTAATAGATCAGATACAGAGACTGCTATAGACACACACACACACATAACAGCAGCTGTGCATGTGGCTTGAATGGTGTGAGCCAAGCTTACTTTGTTGAGATTTGAGTAACAATGGGACCCTTGTAGAATTATTATAGTTGATTAGCATTAACATTCCACCTCATAAGGACACAGTGTTGTCTGGCTTAATGACAACTGTTCAGTATTATTCTCCAAGTGGTGAGAAAGAAACAACAAAATGGCAGTAAAATGGGGACACTAAGAGTTACAATTCGTGAAAGATGTGATTTTGATCTGTGTGCAGCAAACAGAAATGTATAAGTATTTTTATATGTTTAGAGAGCAGCATGGGAAATGAGGATGCTGCTAAGCATCAGCTGAGCATCAGTGTCATTACTCCTGGAGTGTTTGATGCAGACTTAGCTTAGCATATACCTCCTGTGGATTTTGAGTGTGATGGTTTAATAAGTCCCTTACCATTAAGCTCTCATTCCAACAACAGTTACATTTCCCCAGAGTGATGAAGACCACAGCTGGAACCAGCATCTGGAAACACAGAGTTACATTTCTGAACAGCAGCATTTTTTTTTCATCATTTGAAATGGCAGGAAGTGATACACATTAAATCGTTATAGTAGTAGGCCTATATATACAGTATATATAGATGCTAAAGCTACGTAAGCTAGGCTAATAATCATATTCTACTACAAGAAAAGATTATTGATCCTGCTTCTCTTTGCTAGCAGCTAGCATATCATTATCACCACCCATACTGTATTATTGTTTTATACAGCACATACATACAGTAAACATACAGCACCTTGGCCTCGACACATGTTTTGTCCCACCTGTCAATCACCATCCTTGTTGAAAGCAGTATTGTACATATGGACGTCACCTAAAAGACAAATCGCCTGGGACGTAAACAAATGTGCAACATGAGGCTGTGTTGCTTATTTCACACTAATCGAATGTTTGCAGGCCATTTAAGACTCAGTCGGGTTCAACATGTCAGAATTTGGCTCAACTCTCAACGGTCTTAAGACAGGGGTCTCAAACTCCCGGCCCTAATCATTTTATGTGGCCCGCGAATCCGCCAGCAAAAAAAAAGTTTAAAAAAAAAATCATTTTTTATTTCTTTTAATTTTTTAATTTTTAAGTTAGACTAATAATAATAAAAATATCCCCATAGTCGAAATTATGAGATATAAAGTCGAAGTTATTAGATAGAAAGTCATAACTATGATAGAAAGTCATAATTCTGAGATAGAAAGTCAAAATTATGAGATTGACAGTCAAAATGATGAAATAGAAAGTCAAAATTATGAGACACTTAAACAGTTAGAATCAGCTCTTTGACTGGTTACTGTACATTTGACATGGATATGTATTGTGAGCACATTGAAGACTACTTTAAACTGTGAATGCAGACAGTTATTTAACAATATGTTACGAGTAGTTACATTTACAACCGGCCCTTTGCGGGCGAGTTTGAGAATCCTGCTTTAGACACTGACCGCTCCACTTTCTGTCCGTTATTTGGTGCCGAGCAGGCAGCGCTCAGTGGATTTGTATTGGTGTGTCAGCTCAAAACAGCTGCTTGTTGACGAGAGTGGGGACACCGAACCAAACCGTGAATGTGTCCTAAACCAAAACAATGAGCTTAAAGAGGCTTAAACGTTCTGCAGAGCTGCAAAGTAAAGTGATGAATCTTTGTATCTGCCTCTCTGGAGGCTTAATTCTCACTATGAGGAACAAACATCTGTAGTCCTCTCATTCAATATAAATATAAAAGAAACATTCCTACACTACAATTTCTCTGTTAAATAACAGTAAAGTGCTGCCAGCAATGTCCTGTAATTCTACAGTATTCATACCGTGAAATGACTTAACAGCATATTACTGTAAAGTTATAACGAAAGTTACGAACGTAACTACGGTTCTATGAATCCTGGATGACCGCCAGAGGCAGTGCTTAACACTGGATGTATCCCGTCTCGCGCATGCGCAGGTCAAATATTTATATCAACAAAGTCACGTGTGACCTCGGATGACCACCGTCATCTATAAGTTCCGGTGTCATCCTGAGCTCAGTCCTATGGAATCTTCTCGCGAGTTCACGGGATTCCGAGTGACCAAGAACTCTGGCGGTCATCCAGGATTCATAGAACCGTAGTTACGTTCGTAACTTTCGTTCTATTTCATCCTTACTGACCGCCAGAGGCAGTGCTTAACACTGGATGACTTATACCAAAAGAGTCACGAGGAAGCACAGTAACTACCCCTTATAGCTCCGGCAGAGAAAATTGGCCAAGAACCCTCCCCAGTGGGTGAGGGTCGGCAACGTTAACTCTGTAGTGTGTGGTGAATGTGCTCGGTGATGCCCCTGAGGCCGCCGCACATGTATCCCCCACAGGCACACCACTCAGGCTTGCCCTCGGTGTGGAGACACTCTTGGTAGTGACCCTTCACCCCGGATGGCCGAGCGCAGCCGCTCGCCTTGTATGTATCGGCAATGGCCTCCACTATCCAGTGGGACAGGTGCCGTTTCTCCTTTTTTCTCTTAAAAAGGAGCACAGCCCTTCTTAGGCTCACCATAACTGACTATGCAGGCGGTGGCTTCCATATAAGCTCTGAGGGCCCACACTGGGCACAGCAGCCTTGACCTCTCCTCTCCCGATGGGGGAGGGGGGGGTCAACTTTGCCAGCTGGATAGGCCGGTTTATATGTGAACGTATCCACCCCCTTGGGAGAAACACTGCCTTAGGCCAGAAAGTGACACCCAAGCCATCTGAGTTCCACCTCAGACATGATTCTTCCACTGATAGGGCATGCAGCTCGCCCCCACATTGAGCTGAATTGACCGCAAGGAGAAAACCGTCTTGCTGATAGCCATCTAGGCTCCGCCTGTGCCAGGGGTTCAAAAGGACAAGCATAAGCTGTCCAGTACCAAGGGTAGGTCCCATGCAGGGGAGACCGGCCCTTACCCAGGAGAGACTGTAGAAACTCAGTACAGCAGGCACGGGGCGCTGTACTGGGACCTTGTTCTGAGCCGCACACTAGTCGGAGAACAGCTTCCACCTGTTTCTTGTACTGCAGGCAGGTAGACCGCGCACTGGCATTCAGAATAGTCCGTCAGACTGGTTCTATGCAGCCACTCAGCATCCGGTCGGGCCCTCCCGTGACCCCTAATTGAAGGCGGCAGGGATTGGAACGCCAAATCCGACCCTCTAGTTGTGACAGGAGATCCCTCCTGTCGGGGAAGAACTCTGACAAGCTTATAGCAAAAGCAGAGGGACTGGTGGAAAGGCATAAAGAAGATCCTCTGGCCACGTGTGAGCCAGGGCATCTTGACCCAGAGGGCTGGTCCTCTCCGTCAGGGAGACCCAGTGGGGGCAGTGGGTCGACACGTCTGGATGCAGCCGCCACTCTCCCGGTGGAGGCTTGTAACGGAACAGGAAAACCACAACCTTGTTCCATTCTCCTGGTGGGTACATTGCCCACAGGCTGGTCAGGCGAGGGGCCTCCCAAGTCAGAAGGCCACGGTGATCCCCGTAGCAACTTCTGCAGATCTGGTGCCCCATCGATAGTTCATGGGAAATCACAGCAGAGGTGCTGTCCACCGGACAAGCACATGCTTTCCCTTCAACATGGAAGAAAACTTAAGGGTGTACACACATGCGCACACACACGCGACCGATCGCATGATCTTCGTGGAAAATATGAAAATGAAAAATTAAAGGATTAAAGGGCTAGTTGCATATTTTGAACTTTGGTTGGTTATGTGCCTCAATTAAGACTTTTTTTTTAAATATGACACATGCAACTAGAACAATATTCTGATTCGTGGGAGTAATAATAATAATAATAATAATAACAATACCATTAATAATAGTAATAGTACAATAATACTATACAATAATAATACAACTATTAACAACAGTAATAATAATGATGATGATGATGATGATATTAAAAATACAATATTTACCTCATTGCCTAAGCCAATCATATGCCAGTGGATCTTCTTGCCTTGGCACATGCTCAGTCCAGGCAGGTTACCATACAGAAAACCATTTATACCTGCAATTAAATCAGAGTTAAAGGTATTTGTATGTGTATGCATATGAGTATGCGTATGTGTACCTGGATACTACCACTCACCGTGCATTTTGTTGCTCTCAATGAAATCTTCATCCTCCTTCAGGCCACTGGCAGGATTTGTAATGTGCGTCCTGATGTTGTCGTCCAGGTACCAGCTGAAGTTCTCATCTGACACCATGAAGAGCAGAGCGTAAAGATAGTCTCCTGAGCTGTCTCCATGCAGGTCCAGGGTTCCTACAGAGGAGTGGAGAGAGGACATTTTAGGATAACATGCATTAATGTACTGAAGGGGAAACCTACAGTAAGTAGTGCCCCTACACAACTATTTTCTCAATTAACTTCTTACTATTTTGGATGCTGATTTTTGGTATTGCCACAGCTGATCTCACAGATTTGACAAGAATCCAGCAATATTTTTGATAGTTTAATTTGTGGTGAAACGATTGGCTCAAAAATTGATAAGTTGATAGTAAGAAGTTAAATGAGGGAAACGTTGTTTGGGCCTTAAAGTAGGTTTCCCCTTCAGAATAAACCACAGAAAGTACAGAAAGTACAACATTTCCCTCTGAAATGGAATGGAGTGGAAGTAGCCGATATAGAAGCAGAAAATTAAAACTAAAGCAGAAGTACCTGAAAATATTACATCAGTTAAATAAATGTACTTAAGTTCCGTCACCAGATAAGTTAAAAAAGGTTCCAGTACCTCTCTTACAGACAATGAGGGGTCCCATCAGTCCTGAGTTGATGTCTTTTGGTGGGTTAACGTGGGAGTGGTAGAATCTGGTCAGGCAGTTGCTGTCCTCTAATGTTGGGCTGTGGCTCTCTGGGAGGTTCCACTCATATGTCACTGTTGTACCAGGAGCCACTGAGTCATCACGCTTCAGCTCTGGACCAGTACCGTCTGGGTAAAGGGCTCCTGAAGATACAAGCACACAGAGTCACACATATATCAGCCTGTTAAGGCTGCCCATCGATTCATTAATGCCTCACCCTCATTGCCCTTGCTGTAGTTCAGTCCATGTGAGTGGATGCTGTAAGGTCTGTTTGCCGTGTTATTCAGGTGGACGGTCACTGTGTCTCCCTCCTCGGCCATCAACAGGGGTCCCAGGTAGCCCAGCCACTCCGCCTTCACCACCTCTGTCCTGTAGGTGGCGTCGCTGTACTGCTTATACACAGCCTTCTTGTAGACGGAGCCAATGCGCTGGGGGCCTTTCTTTAAAAAGACGGAGGCTTCTCTACAGAGACAGAGAACGAGGATTATTATGGGTTGCAGTTAAAATATTACAAAAACCTGTGATTGGCTAAAAATTTTAGGGCCTTTTCACATCAGACATTTTGATTTGTGATTTTAGGGAAAGCAGAGGTGTAACTCATAACATTAACGATGGCTCTGATCTAATCAAGTTTCCCAGTAAGTCGTGACAGTATGACAGTGAGTGAGCATGTACAATATACCTTTTTTACCCACAAACACTGCTCATGATCGGACATGATTTTAACCACAAACGGTCTTATTATTTAGATTATTTCGATAAATGTATTAATTGTGGAACACAATTCATTACTGCGGTTTCTTCTTCTTCTTCTTCTTTTTTTTTAAAGCATGCTGAGCAGAGAGGTTAAAAATTACAAAATAAATAGTTCACATGAAACATAAGTAATTGGTTAAATGGGTAAAAGTAAACATGTAAAATGCATTTTGCACAGAAAGCACATCAAATATAAAGAATCACTCTCCAAAGGAAACTCTGCACTACACGTGGTGACACTGAATTTTTCTTTGATGAAGAGATGGAATAAGTGTTAAAGTAAGGCTATTTGTCATGTCTTTAAAAGTTGCCTTCTTTCGAGATACAAGGTTTTCACACAACAGTGAAGATTGTCGTAATAATATTGCAATACTTGACATTGAAGGTTAAATTGTTGAGCAGTGTGGGTCAAAAAATGACAATGCTCAAACATCCATGCATCTTAATTGAGATCATGGTATGGGGGTGAAGTGGCTATTGGAAAGACAACATAATCTTTCCAACGTAATCAAGACAATGTACTAAGTTTGTACTCACTCATCCTCTTGCAGTGTGCGGTTTTGAATGATGTTCATCCCACTTGGGGCATAGTTCCAAGACACTTCCTCTATCTTGAGGAAGTACTCTCTCCTCATCCCAGACGCACATACTGCTGCACAACACAGCAACAACACTCCCCTTAACCCCAGTCGCTGCATTTTGAAGATATAGCGCTGGCACTACCACTGATAACCTGCCCAAGGAGGACGATGACTCTTTAATTCTGTTGAGCGATCCAGAGGATGATAATGATGAAGACAAGCAGTGCAGACACCTGACAGCTGTAAGTCAGTCTGTCTGAGAGGCTTTAGACCCTCTGTGTGTCTTTATACTACCTAAGCTGACTGGTGGGAACAGCCAAGCAGGGCAGAGGGGTCACTGACCAACAGACAGGGTTTGAGCCAACCCATCACAGAGATAAGGGAGGGCGTTCCCTGACAGACTTTTTGATCAAAAGGTTACATTTGCATAAGAACAGAACATGCTATTCTTTGCAATGTCCACATTTGATGGCACAACCACGAAGAGATCAGATTTAACTTACATTTACATCAGACATTATGCAGAATATCTCATATTTGTCAGAATATAGAAAGCCAGATCTGTACCACAGTCAGTTATATTTTCCGTGCTTGTGGAAATGCAGCCAAAAATCTTGCTTAGTCATGTACACATGACTAAGCAAGATTTTTGCCAGTGATGAAAACACAGACTTTTGATCCAGTCACTACTGCTGTCCAATATTAACTGCAAGGTTGAAAATGATACAGAAAAATCTGATTCCGTTGTTTCGATTTGCGTTTGTCCTAATCCACAAAATCAGTCTAACCAAGCTAAGTAATTGAATTAAAACTAATTTGAAGTACTTTCACCTACCCCTAAAGACAATTAAGGTCAATGAATTCTGCTACCAAAACTGGTTTGTCATTGTTTTAAGGTTTAAAGCGCAGTAGTTTTTTCACAATGTGACATGGACATAAAAAGTAAAAAATACTCTCCCCACAGCCACCGTGTGATAAAGAATTGAAAAATGTCTTGTGATGGACTTGACTGCAGGGTCTGAGGCCACAGTTACTCAGTCTGTGTCCTGACATCGATCAATAACGGGCAACTCTGGAAACTCCAGGACACTTTAAACACACACACACACACACACACACACACACACACTGTTAAATGTAAGCTAATATTGCATTTGTGCAAGGCCCCTTCTCCAGATAAGTTAATGGAAACATTTTGTTTCCAGTAACAGTTTGGAGGAGGTGCAGCAGGGGAGTCAAGCATGCATACACATATACACACACAGGATATATATATATATATATGCCAATTATGAAAAGAGAACCTGTTTTTGTGGACAAAGATCAGCCTCAACTTAATGACTCACTGGATACTTAAAATGGAAATAGACATTTTTTTATTAAAGGCGGCACAAACAAACAAACATTATAAAAAATATGTCACTAAAACATATATAAAATGTCTGTTTACACTGATCTAGCTTCTGAAAGACGTAAAGAAAACAATTTACAACAAAATGCTCTGAAAATTAAAACAAATGTACAAACATAAAAATCTGCTCGTAATCCTTAAGTGATCCAACAGTGTATAAATGTTGGAACAACAACAACCACTTCCTGGTGCATCCAGATAATCATGTCAGCCAAGATGCGGATAAACAACCAAATAATGGAAATGTGCTTCTCTCCTTGCAACACCAATGACACAAGAGCTTATCTCATATGTGGCTGCCATCTTAAGTACACTAGTTTAATATCATTGGTTTGAAGTGTAATATCATCTGTTTAAGCAATAAAAACGTTAATGTAGTTATTGGGTTTCTGAAGGTACAGAAAGTATACCGCCAATAATGATAACAAAGAAAGTGAGCAACCTTGAAATTAAGAATGTAAATTTCATGAAGTGAACAGTTGTCACTCAAGTTTGAGAACAGTTGTTTTTGTATCTTCTTCTTTAAAAAAGCAAATGAAAGTTTCACACACTGCTACTTACTTCAGTGAAACCTATCCCATGTAGGATAGGACAACATACTAAATAATATTATTGATATTATTGTCGTTATCATTGTCTACTTTGTCTTTATTATTTAAGTTTACTGTATTTTCTATGGAGTATTCAGGACACACGCTCACACACATATCTACATTATTATGTACTAATAACCTGTTGCCTTTGAAATGTTGAGACTTCTGCACCAGAAAAGCTCATCATCATAATCATAATCAATGACTGCCTCGTGATTTTTGCCACTCTAAAAGGGCAAATCAAAAGCTTGAAAATATAGTGATTACACTGACGTGGCCGTCAGAAGTCCATGATACTGTAGGTGTGTCTAAGTAAGGTTGAATTGTACTCGCACACATGGTGCAGTGTGTGCAGACTTCCGCTTCCATGTGTGTCCATTAACGTCCTGTATCTGTGCATACATATTGCGTGTGTGATTTGTTTATGGGTGCACAGGCACTTGTGTCTCAGCAGGTGAGTCTACATACACGTGTGTGTTGATCTACGCGTTCAGACTATACTCCTGCTTGTAGCAACAGGGCCGGCAGATGGCGTTGACTAAACCATTTCCCAGCTGTAACAGACAGATGATGAACTCAAGCACAGCCAGGCCCAGCAACACACACAGCAGAGTCACGTTCCACTCCACGATGTGAACCGGCTGAAGACACCGTGACCACGTCTCTGGTTGTAAGAGATACCTGGGACACAGAGAGAGAAAGATCAATCACGGACAGCATTTACTACATTTATATTTTATATATTTTTTGCATTGGTTACAACTCATTGTGAGTGCTGCACCACATTCTTAAAATACTGAAATACTAAGGGGGAGAGTTGTCTCTAAGTATACATTGATGACATAAGTCGACACATGACAAGGTGTCCTCATTTACGAAATTAACAAAAAAAGTGGAGGCAAAGTCCATTGTTTTCCAGATTAGGGCACCTAGTCACATTTACCACAAAAGGCAACGGGTAAAACTGTACATTTTTACAGTTGTTTGTAGTCAGTTCATTCTGTTTACCAGTGAAATATAAAGTTAAGGACATGTATACACACATTCTTCTCTGTTTATAAACCCCCCATGCCCCAACACCCACGCACACACACAGCATCTCTCTACCTGCCCCCCTGGTCTGCAAATGGGTACGTCCATCCATAAGGAGTGAAGCACTGGGGACCCTGCACCAAGGCAAGTCCTGATATGACGAAACAGTAACCAGACCCCACCAGGCCGACCACAGCTGCCAACACTGACCCGCACATCTGGAGAGCAACACAGACACACAAAGTGATTATATAGAAGAACATGAACGTGTTGGCATGCCTTTGTGACTGTATGTGTGAATGCCTGTCTGTATAAATGTTAACGGTTTCATTTATGTGTTTAATAGATCAGATACAGAGACTGCTATAGACACACACACACACATAACAGCAGCTGTGCATGTGGCTTGAATGGTGTGAGCCAAGCTTACTTTGTTGAGATTTGAGTAACAATGGGACCCTTGTAGAATTATTATAGTTGATTAGCATTAACATTCCACCTCATAAGGACACAGTGTTGTCTGGCTTAATGACAACTGTTCAGTATTATTCTCCAAGTGGTGAGAAAGAAACAACAAAATGGCAGTAAAATGGGGACACTAAGAGTTACAATTCGTGAAAGATGTGATTTTGATCTGTGTGCAGCAAACAGAAATGTATAAGTATTTTTATATGTTTAGAGAGCAGCATGGGAAATGAGGATGCTGCTAAGCATCAGCTGAGCATCAGTGTCATTACTCCTGGAGTGTTTGATGCAGACTTAGCTTAGCATATACCTCCTGTGGATTTTGAGTGTGATGGTTTAATAAGTCCCTTACCATTAAGCTCTCATTCCAACAACAGTTACATTTCCCCAGAGTGATGAAGACCACAGCTGGAACCAGCATCTGGAAACACAGAGTTACATTTCTGAACAGCAGCATTTTTTTTTCATCATTTGAAATGGCAGGAAGTGATACACATTAAATCGTTATAGTAGTAGGCCTATATATACAGTATATATAGATGCTAAAGCTACGTAAGCTAGGCTAATAATCATATTCTACTACAAGAAAAGATTATTGATCCTGCTTCTCTTTGCTAGCAGCTAGCATATCATTATCACCACCCATACTGTATTATTGTTTTATACAGCACATACATACAGTAAACATACAGCACCTTGGCCTCGACACATGTTTTGTCCCACCTGTCAATCACCATCCTTGTTGAAAGCAGTATTGTACATATGGACGTCACCTAAAAGACAAATCGCCTGGGACGTAAACAAATGTGCAACATGAGGCTGTGTTGCTTATTTCACACTAATCGAATGTTTGCAGGCCATTTAAGACTCAGTCGGGTTCAACATGTCAGAATTTGGCTCAACTCTCAACGGTCTTAAGACAGGGGTCTCAAACTCCCGGCCCTAATCATTTTATGTGGCCCGCGAATCCGCCAGCAAAAAAAAAGTTTAAAAAAAAAATCATTTTTTATTTCTTTTAATTTTTTAATTTTTAAGTTAGACTAATAATAATAAAAATATCCCCATAGTCGAAATTATGAGATATAAAGTCGAAGTTATTAGATAGAAAGTCATAACTATGATAGAAAGTCATAATTCTGAGATAGAAAGTCAAAATTATGAGATTGACAGTCAAAATGATGAAATAGAAAGTCAAAATTATGAGACACTTAAACAGTTAGAATCAGCTCTTTGACTGGTTACTGTACATTTGACATGGATATGTATTGTGAGCACATTGAAGACTACTTTAAACTGTGAATGCAGACAGTTATTTAACAATATGTTACGAGTAGTTACATTTACAACCGGCCCTTTGCGGGCGAGTTTGAGAATCCTGCTTTAGACACTGACCGCTCCACTTTCTGTCCGTTATTTGGTGCCGAGCAGGCAGCGCTCAGTGGATTTGTATTGGTGTGTCAGCTCAAAACAGCTGCTTGTTGACGAGAGTGGGGACACCGAACCAAACCGTGAATGTGTCCTAAACCAAAACAATGAGCTTAAAGAGGCTTAAACGTTCTGCAGAGCTGCAAAGTAAAGTGATGAATCTTTGTATCTGCCTCTCTGGAGGCTTAATTCTCACTATGAGGAACAAACATCTGTAGTCCTCTCATTCAATATAAATATAAAAGAAACATTCCTACACTACAATTTCTCTGTTAAATAACAGTAAAGTGCTGCCAGCAATGTCCTGTAATTCTACAGTATTCATACCGTGAAATGACTTAACAGCATATTACTGTAAAGTTATAACGAAAGTTACGAACGTAACTACGGTTCTATGAATCCTGGATGACCGCCAGAGGCAGTGCTTAACACTGGATGTATCCCGTCTCGCGCATGCGCAGGTCAAATATTTATATCAACAAAGTCACGTGTGACCTCGGATGACCACCGTCATCTATAAGTTCCGGTGTCATCCTGAGCTCAGTCCTATGGAATCTTCTCGCGAGTTCACGGGATTCCGAGTGACCAAGAACTCTGGCGGTCATCCAGGATTCATAGAACCGTAGTTACGTTCGTAACTTTCGTTCTATTTCATCCTTACTGACCGCCAGAGGCAGTGCTTAACACTGGATGACTTATACCAAAAGAGTCACGAGGAAGCACAGTAACTACCCCTTATAGCTCCGGCAGAGAAAATTGGCCAAGAACCCTCCCCAGTGGGTGAGGGTCGGCAACGTTAACTCTGTAGTGTGTGGTGAATGTGCTCGGTGATGCCCCTGAGGCCGCCGCACATGTATCCCCCACAGGCACACCACTCAGGCTTGCCCTCGGTGTGGAGACACTCTTGGTAGTGACCCTTCACCCCGGATGGCCGAGCGCAGCCGCTCGCCTTGTATGTATCGGCAATGGCCTCCACTATCCAGTGGGACAGGTGCCGTTTCTCCTTTTTTCTCTTAAAAAGGAGCACAGCCCTTCTTAGGCTCACCATAACTGACTATGCAGGCGGTGGCTTCCATATAAGCTCTGAGGGCCCACACTGGGCACAGCAGCCTTGACCTCTCCTCTCCCGATGGGGGAGGGGGGGGTCAACTTTGCCAGCTGGATAGGCCGGTTTATATGTGAACGTATCCACCCCCTTGGGAGAAACACTGCCTTAGGCCAGAAAGTGACACCCAAGCCATCTGAGTTCCACCTCAGACATGATTCTTCCACTGATAGGGCATGCAGCTCGCCCCCACATTGAGCTGAATTGACCGCAAGGAGAAAACCGTCTTGCTGATAGCCATCTAGGCTCCGCCTGTGCCAGGGGTTCAAAAGGACAAGCATAAGCTGTCCAGTACCAAGGGTAGGTCCCATGCAGGGGAGACCGGCCCTTACCCAGGAGAGACTGTAGAAACTCAGTACAGCAGGCACGGGGCGCTGTACTGGGACCTTGTTCTGAGCCGCACACTAGTCGGAGAACAGCTTCCACCTGTTTCTTGTACTGCAGGCAGGTAGACCGCGCACTGGCATTCAGAATAGTCCGTCAGACTGGTTCTATGCAGCCACTCAGCATCCGGTCGGGCCCTCCCGTGACCCCTAATTGAAGGCGGCAGGGATTGGAACGCCAAATCCGACCCTCTAGTTGTGACAGGAGATCCCTCCTGTCGGGGAAGAACTCTGACAAGCTTATAGCAAAAGCAGAGGGACTGGTGGAAAGGCATAAAGAAGATCCTCTGGCCACGTGTGAGCCAGGGCATCTTGACCCAGAGGGCTGGTCCTCTCCGTCAGGGAGACCCAGTGGGGGCAGTGGGTCGACACGTCTGGATGCAGCCGCCACTCTCCCGGTGGAGGCTTGTAACGGAACAGGAAAACCACAACCTTGTTCCATTCTCCTGGTGGGTACATTGCCCACAGGCTGGTCAGGCGAGGGGCCTCCCAAGTCAGAAGGCCACGGTGATCCCCGTAGCAACTTCTGCAGATCTGGTGCCCCATCGATAGTTCATGGGAAATCACAGCAGAGGTGCTGTCCACCGGACAAGCACATGCTTTCCCTTCAACATGGAAGAAAATGCTCGAGCGCTAGCTCTAGAACCTGGACCTGCGGTCTTTCAGCAGACAACTGCCCCCAGGCTGTCCCGTTCTGTCACCCTGCACCCGCCTTGAGAGGCAGGTAACTGTTGTGACAATCTCCTGGTGGAATGGAACCGAGCCCCTGGGGCTCGGTTCCTGGGACACTGTTCGCCAGATATGCACTCCCTCCATGGGGATAGTGAATAGATGAATAGACACTGTTTCGATAATATTATTGCCCTGTATCTGTGCCACTTGGCATCCAAGTGAAGGCTGTTCAGCCATCCGCCCTGGGGCGACAGACAGGCCCTCATAGGGCCACCCTAATGAAGGTTATGCTCTGAGAAGGGCTCAGGTAGCTCCTCTCCATGTTCACCTTGAGGCCTACCGGGCCACGTGAGAGAAGGCGAGCAGTGTCCTGTGGCGCCTGAAGCCGGGACGGCGCCTAGGTCAGCCAGTCGTCTAAGTACGGCAGTATGTTCACGCCCTGCGATTGCAGGGGGAAAGGACAGCAGTAACACACTGTGGACACCCATGGGGAGATGGGAGAGTCCGAATGGAAGCACCCAGGACTGAAAGTTGTGGTGATGCACCATGGGAACAGGCGTCGATAGACGTGAACCACTCTCCCTTGGAAATCCGCTGATGGGAGAAAGAACCCTGACAGCCGGCCTGGAGACATCTCCTGGCACCCCTGCCGGGGGGGACGGGGACGTAAGTAGGGTTGTATAGGTAGCGGTCCGGCCTCTCAGCAGGACGCCGAGGCCTGTTGCGCTACTAGGGTAAGCTGGAGGCTGAGAAACGGCCTTGTGGGCCAAAAGTGGGACCCCTAGGTCTGGGGGTGCAGGCATGTCCCTGCAAAGACCAGAGAACTGCTGCCAGGTCTGGCTAGCTCTAACAGTCCGCTGAAGCGCCTGTACAGCAGCTGACTCGAACAGCTCACCAGGCTCCACTGGGACAGTATGGAGGGTCCTCCTACATGTCTCAGATAGGGGTGACTGCGCCAGCCAAACCTGGCGGCGAGTCTGAACCAGGGTGGACATCATACATCCACGTTCCCTCGATATGAGCGCAAACGCCTGCAATGAAGCATCACTGAGCAGAAGCGTCGAAGTAGCCCGCTGCAGAGAATCTGCGAGGGAAAGCATGAGGTGGGAGAGGGAGTTGTCGATACGGTGCACAGCGCTGCTGTGTCCTAAGCCCTGGATAGCAGGTCATCTTTGACCCGACATTGGGTCGAGGGCACCTGGCATCGGGCCTCAGAGTCTCCTCAGGGGAAACTGATGGACGCCATAGTCGTCTAACTGGCTGGCATACGTGCAAGGCCAGATTTGCCACCTCCTGCATGGTCTGATGTAAGGCGGGAGAGAGCCCTGGTGTCTCCACCATGCACGCAACTCCCTCAGATATTCCTCGGAGGGAGGAACAGAAAAGGTGGTGAGGGCGGGAAGGTGCCTGAAGAAGGCACTCACAGGTGGATGTTCCAGCTGCTGTGTATGCCCGGCGTGCAAGCGCCATACAAATGACCAGGGTAGGTTGGTCTGGATTCAGCTGCCCTGACAGGGGGAGGTAGCCCTCCCGCATCAGGTGTTCCACTTCGGCCAGCCTAGCAGACCTTACTGCTCAAGGCGTGATGCCGCAGGTCCTGCCTGGGTTCTCCCTGCTAGGGCAAGAGGTCAGGGCCGTCCTCCGGCTGAAGAGGAGCTATACAGGTCCTACAGCCGGGAGAGTTTAACATGGCCGCGATTCTGGTGGAACCCTTGTCCCACTAGTTTATGCGGAATTCCAAATCAGTCCGAGCGGGAGCGCTCTGCTGAATGTTAAGAGAACAGGCAGGGGGCAGTCAGTGGCGAGTGATCCTTCGGACACTCTTCCCTTAGCCAGCCGCTGCGGATATTGGTGACCCACCAGTTAGCCTGAGCGAGAGCACTCTGCAACTGTGGAAACAGGTCAGGCAAAGTCCTTATAGTGAGAGGGGCGAGGGCACTCTCTAAGCCCACTCTCTTCACTAAGATAGTTGCTGCAGATATTAGTGTCCCCCCAGTTAGCTTGAGCGAGAGCACTCTGTTACCGTAAAAAACGGACAAAACAGAACACAGTCCGTACAGTGAGAGGGGAGCGAGGCCACTCTTCACTAAGATAGTTGCTGCCGATATTGGTGTCCCACCAGTTAGCTTGAGCGAGAGCACTCTGCCACTGTGGAAACAGGTCAGGCAAAGTCCTTATAGTGAGAGGGGCGAGGACCCTCTTCACTAAACTAATTGCTGCAGATATTGGTGTCCCACCAGTTAGCTTGAGCGAGAGCACTCTGCCACTGTGGAAACAGGCCAGGCAAGTCCTTCTAGTGAGAGGGGAGCGAGGACACTCTTCACTAAGCTAGTTGCTGCAGATATTGGTGTCCCACCAGTTAGCTTGAGCGAGAGCACTCTGCTACTGTGAAAAACTGACAAAAAGAACACAGTCCTTACAGTGAGAGGGGAGCGAGGACACTCTTCCCTAAGACAGCTGCTGCAGATATTGGTGTCCCACCAGTTAGCTTGAGCGAGAGCACTCTGCCACTGTGGAACAGGTCAGGAAAACAGTCCTCATAGTGAGAGGGGAGCGAGGACACTCTTCACTCGGATAGTTGCTGCAGATATTGGTGCCCCACCAGTTAGCTTGAGCGAGAGCACTCTGCTACTGTGAAAACGGACAAAAAAAAACCACAGTCCTTACAGTGCGAGGACACTCTCCACTTGGACAGGTGCTGTAACTCTTGGTGTGCTACCAGTTAGCCTGAGCGAGGGCACTCTGCTAACTGATATCCGCTACCGATATGTCCATAATGTTTACAACAATCAATGGACACACCGAGTATTAGCTTAGTCTAGTTAGCCGGAGCGAACTCGACAGCCGTAATGCGTAAAAACCATCAATGGGCACAACCTCAATGTTGATTCAGTATAACTAGCATTCACCGAGTTAGCCTGAGCGAGCACATTCCGCTAACTGTGATCGTTGTAATGCCACAAAGTTGATGGCCACAGCCCCAGTACCAGCTTTGTTTAGCTAGTTTCCCACTGAGTTAACCTGAGCGAGGACGCTCTGCTAACTGTGACAGCTCTGTTAACTGTGACAGCCGTAAGGATACAAAGTTGATGGACGCAGTCCCAGTATCAGCTTTTGTTTAGCTAGTTTCCCACTGAGTTAACCTGAGCGAGGACGCTCTGTTAACTGTGACAGCTGTAAGGATACAAAGTTGATGGCTACAGCCCCAGTATCAGCTTTGTTTAGCTAGTTTTCCACTGAGTTAACCTGAGCGGGGACACTCTGTTAACTGTGACAGCCGTAAGGATACAAAGTTGATGGCTACAGCCCCAGTATCAGCTTTGTTTAGCTAGTTTTCCACTGAGTTAACCTGAGCGAGGACGCTCTGTTAACTGTGACAGCTGTAAGGATACAAAGTTGATGGCTACAGCCCCAGTATCAGCTTTGTTTAGCTAGCTTTCCACTGAGTTAACCTGAGCGAGGACGCTCTGTTAACTGTGACAGCCGTAAGGATACAAAGTTGATGGACGCAGTCCCAGTATCAGCTTTTGTTTAGCTAGTCTTCCACTGAGTTAACCTGAGCGAGGACGCTCTGTTAACTGTGACAGCTGTAAGGATACAAAGTTGATGGCTACAGCCCCAGTATCAGCTTTGTTTAGCTAGTTTTCCACTGAGTTAACCTGAGCGAGGACGCTCTGTTAACTGTGACAGCCGTAAGGATACAAAGTTGATGGACGCAGTCCCAGTATCAGCTTTGTTTAGCTAGTCTCCCACTGAGTTAACCTGAGCGAGGACGCTCTGTTAACTGTGACAGCTCTGTTAACTGTGACAGCCGTAAGGATACAAAGTTGATGGACGCAGTCCCAGTATCAGCTTTTGTTTAGCTAGTTTCCCACTGAGTTAACCTGAGCGAGGACGCTCTGTTAACTGTGACAGCTGTAAGGATACAAAGTTGATGGCTACAGCCCCAGTATCAGCTTTGTTTAGCTAGTTTTCCACTGAGTTAACCTGAGCGAGGACGCTCTGTTAACTGTGACAGCCGTAAGGTTTACAAAGTTGATGGACGCAGTCCCAGCTAGCATCCAAGTTAGCCTGAGTGAAGACACTGCTAACTGCGAATTACGTCAGATGTAAAGATTAAATCTCCATGTACACAACGCCAATGCGGACTAGTGTCTCACAAAGTTTGCCTGAGCAGGAACACTCTGCTAACTGTGATAGCCGTAACACTGTGAAGGGCGGGCCGACAGCGTAATTCTACGCTCTCGTTAGCGCGCCACTCGATTACTAGAGCGGAAGCGCTCTGCCAACCGTGGAACAAGCAACTGTTATAGAAAACAACGTTAATCGATCTTACCGATTGCTGTCATCACGACTTAGCTGACCCTTATCAGACTGGTGACGACCGATGATAGGGGCGTTCACCAGTCCGGGGCTCGATGTCCGAACGGCGAACACACCGTTCCCTCCGAAGAGGGACAGCTCGTCGCAGCCTTTGGAGGGCGAGAGAACCGCAACTCCGACCGGTAGTCACAAGGCTACAGCGACGAGCTCTAATATGTCTTGATCGTAGACACATCCTTGTTTAAGCTACCATGGTAGCTAACCTGCGACGCGAGAAGAAAAAAAGGACTGAGCTCAGGATGACACCGGAACTTATAGATGACGGTGGTCATCCGAGGTCACACGTGACTTTGTTGATATAAATATTCGACCTGCGCATGCGCGAGACGGGATACATCCAGTGTTAAGCACTGCCTCTGGCGGTCAGTAAGGATGAAATAGAATGCAGTGTATTTCTGTATTTTTTTAAATTTCTGTATTTTCATCTGTATTTTTTACGTCATTTTGAGACATAAATAACCTTATTATGAAATGACCACATGGTCAAGTATATTTTTGTATACTCCTGTGACTTCAATAAATGAAAAGTACTGAGTGTTTTCTCTTTTTTTGTTCAGAACTTAAAAGCAAAATGAATACAACAGTCTCAAGTGAACTTATAGAAAGGAAAAAGTATATGGTTCTGGCCAATGGGACAGCAGAACGTAATAAAAATCAAAAACAGCTGATAGATGCATTTTACAGGACAGGTGGCAACATTAAGGCCCATCATGATGATTTAGTCTGAATCTACTGCATGTTAATCATATGGCCGACATAACCTCACTGATAATTGAATCATTGTTTATAGTAACTGAGGTTAGCTTTAGTTTAGAGCAGTGGTCCCCAACCACCGGTACCGGCCGCACAGGAAGAATAAATATTATATTATTTCCGTTTTATTGATTATCAGAGTCTGAAGGAAGTTTTATTTTGAAAGATGACCGAATTCTCTCGCAATTTCATCCACCTGTGCCTCTTGACATGTCAAGACGCTTTGTCTCGGTCACAACTCTGCTGGTGTTTTGGATTAAACTCGAGGCTGAATATCCTGAGATCGCCACTAGAGCACTGAAAACCCTGCTTTCATTTCCAACCTCCTCTTTGTGAAGCGGGATGTTCTGCAGTGACAGCAATCAAAACAAAATGGCGGAGTCGAGTGGACATCAGGAACAGACTTCGGGTGTCATTGTCAGAACACAGGATGCAACATATTAGCGTTTGAATATGAATTTGCAAACAGAGACAGCTTAACAATGTTAAAAGGATCATTTGTGGAGTTACTTGCAACAGCTTAAACTTTTGTTGTGACTTGTTGCATGCAGTGGTGTATAAAGTACCCAAAAGCCATACTTGAGTAAAAGTAAAGATACCTTACTGGAAAACGACTCCAGTAAAAGTAAAAAGTCACCTATTAGAATACTACTTGAGTAAAAGTCTTAAAGTATCTGATATTTATTGTACTTAAGTACAAAAGTACTTAAGTACAAAAGTAATTTTCTGATATTAAATGTACATCATAACCTGAACATTAAATGAACATCATAACCTGTTCATTGAAAGTAAAAGTACAAGTAAATGCTGTTAATAAAAAAGCAAAGGGTCAGAATTTTGAGAATTATCAAGTTTATTCTTTTAAGCGCTGTGGCACCATGACCAAGGACATGGAGCTGTGTTGAACATAATTGGGTTGGCTGTGATCCATTCAGGAGCAACAATGTTCAACATAATATATTGTACATAAGTATACTTTTGCATCTACTATGAACTTATCATCATAATTCTCTGAAAAGCAATATGACACTATGAAGGAGTTGTAACAGTGCGTTTATAAGTCTGCTCATTAGACTAGAGGATGTAGAGGACAAATGCATAATATTATGTTCAGCAAAACATATCCACTTGATGCATCAGGTCAGTGTTTAGAGAAAGGACACCTGCCTTGTAAACTCCTATGGGTCTGATTTGAATACAAAGGTTTTGCTCAAGCTGAATCTGCAATTGGGCGACTGCTACCATCATAACTCCATCTGATCATCCACAACATGACTCAAATATCAAAACATGATCAATACTAAAGCAGCAACACAGTCATTACTTGAAACTGAAAAATGTCCTGTTCATCTTCAAAAGAAGTTGGTTTTTAAAATTGCGAGAATTCAGTCTCGCTCTTCTTGGGCTGAAGACTAGTCCTGCTATGCTAAATAGTCTTTCACAGGCCGCTGAGGCAGGTAGAGGTGTGTTCAGCGTCACAGACAGCTTGCGCACAGCTGCGAAGGATTTCCCTAATGCTAACGCTAATGCTAATGCTAACGCTAATGCTAACGCTGCGCTCTCTCGGCTCCCGTCACAACTGTCAACACTTCCTCAGCTCACTAACTCGCTAGCGATCCACTGATGTTGGTCTTCGTCACCACCGTAGTTTGTTGCGGGAGTAGCAGGTGCTTCCATTTCTGCTTCCATCATGAAATCAGTCATCGTAGAGTGGAATTATACTCATGTAGTCGCCCGCTAGCTTATAGCATGTAGCATCCTGGCATCACTGGGAATCAAAACGCCGCAGCTTTGAGAGCACTTGTTTGCAATTGTGCATTAACGTGATTAACCAATGATTTAACTTGCTGCTAGGACCACTGATTCACCAAACCTGCTTGCTTGCAGTCTGTGTTCCACCACAGTCCCCGACGCTGCTCTCATCATTCATTTTGTTTCTAAAGATAGATTTGATTTTGTAGCGAGTAACGAAGGTTTCAGGGGAAATGTATCGGAGTAAAAGTATCAGTTTTCTTTGCAAAATGTAGTGAAGTAAAAGTAAAAGTCAACATAAATATAAGTAGTAAAGTAAAGTACAGATACCCAAAAAAACTACTTAAGTACAGTAACTAAGTATTTCTACTTCGTTACTATACACCACTGGTTGCATGTATGATTTAAAATATCTGCAAAGCAATAGACTAAATTATTTTTTTTAATATACAGTGTTGTATCATTACTGCTAATGGGTCATAATGTGTGGAGTTTTGTGAAAACATGCTGAACACTGGACCAGCAAATAGTGAATTCATAGAATAGAACAGAATGGAGTGGTCTCGTGTGACGTCACAGTTTAGCTGTCGGCCATGTTGGAGTACACACAAAGCCACTGGCATGCACGGCTGAGTCGCATAACCTATCGATCATGGTGAACTTTTGTGCTGTCTTTGGTTGTGGCAGCAGAGCTGATAGACAAGAAATCATTCTTTCGTTTGCCAGCGGTCATTACACATCAAGGAAATGACACGAAGGAGCTATCCAAGCGACGTCGCGAGAAATGGCTGTCACGCATCTCTCGAGATATAAAGGAATGGAATTTGGCGTACACTAGAGTATGTGCGGATCACTTTATAAGTGGTCAGTGATTTTATTTACAAATTCGTTTGTGAACAGTATTTAATAAAGGAAATATAAATTAAACTTGGACATGAGAAGGTTACCGAAGCTTCATCGGCCCGTGACAGCAGTCGGTGCCAGAGACGTGTCGAGCGTGTACAACAGGCGAAACACAGAGATGCAGCCTCAGCATTGCTTGATATGAGTTTAACGTCAGATCATATATATATATATATATATATGTGTGGGGGGGGGGGGATGAAGTTAGGAGTTAGTTGAAAGTGAATTCCTACACACACGCACACAATGACATGCACGTACAATGTAAACAAACACACGTGTCTGTTTGCGCTGAGTAAACATTGAATATTGCTAAATATCTGACCAGATCTGTATATATTTATTCTTCCAATGACGAGATGAGAATTGTCGATGACCGTTGCTTTGACGTCTCGGACCCGTCCACTGACAAACTGATTATAAGCGTCGAGCCCTTTGTAGCACTCCAGCTCGTCTTTTGTGTAAGGACTGGGGGTGTTCACGAGATATGCGTAGATGTTGGCGTAGTTTACCGATGGAGATAAGTAGGATCGGCACTGAAATGATCTGCACTCATCGTATAGGGATCCAAGTTACCAATAACCTTCAATTTGGCCAGGTAGCGAACCTTTGATGCACTATCCAGTGATTCAAAGTATGGTATTTTCGCCGCACTTCCTTGTTTACGCGCCGCCATGTAGGATCTGTATGTACTCCAACATGGCCGACCGACCTCGTAACCAGGGGCGGACTGGGGGAAAAAAGTGGCCCGGGAGTTTACTGTCAGACCGGCCCACTCAATGCATCGCACGTATCGATGTCAGTGGCCTACTTGGAAAAATACCCATACACTTAACATTATTTTCGATGATTACAAAGAAATTACATCATATATGTTTTTTTTATAATAATACTCCAAGGTAGTAGTTTGCTCGATGAATATGCTGAACTTTGGGCTAGTATCAGATGGTTATACGTATAACTACAGAGCCTTAAGGAATGAATGTCAGCAGAGAAAGACCACACAATAAAGAAACTGGAATCAGAGGGTAGAATTAGTTTGAACTATATTGAAATGAACAGAACATACGATGGGGTGTGAACATCAGTGGTATCAGTAGTGTTGCATGCTGGGTGTGTGATTGTGTGTGTGTGTGTGTGTGTAGGGGTGTTGAAGGTGCATAACAAAACAATAAGTTAAGTAACAGAACCTAAACTAACTCTGCCAGCCCAGGTGCATTATAGTCACATAGTAATAAAAAACAATATCAGTATACTCATGTGTTATTATTACCTCACTACACGAGTAGCAGCTCACTCTTTTCTGCAACACCGTCTATGATTTTCTCACTGTCCAGCATCTGCAAAACATCTGTCTGAGTAGCCATCAACATAAAAGCCTCCAGGTGCTGTTGAGAGCTGGTTAACTTAAACATTATTTGACATAAATTATTAGAAATGATAAGATTGCCCTCTTTACAACTACCACCATGGATAGCTTGCTCATCGATTGTAAGCAAGTAACTACGGCTAACATGTTAAATTAAATAATCTCGATGATGCGAACAGCGCCAGCTTGCTTATTTGACCAGATCATAACGGTCTCAATTTTGGACATTTATCATTTATCTAGCTAACGTTAGCTAGGCTAGCTTGTAGCCGAACACCTCATCTGTGAAAAGCAAGCTAACATTGGCCAAGTCAATGCCACAACTTACCATCATAACACTGTCACCAGTCGGTGGTTTCCCAAATAAGTCAGAGATTTTTAAATATTTTGATGCACCTTCCTCCAGATATCTCTTCTTTTTCTCCCTGAGCTTTTCAGCTCCACCTTTAAAGGATTTACGTTTTGGTACCGGTGCCATGCTGCTAGCTCGCACTCAAAACGGCTTGTCTCTGAGCGAGTGACGCAAGCTGCAGATACATGAATCCGTGACGGGACGCTACGTCAATAACTGACAACGCATGGTAAAATCAACGTAATTAACACAATGACAGCCACAAAGTCATAAGAACCAGTCACATATATTCATATGACAACAAAGCACATCAATCCAGCAGACCTGCAGCGGATCCACGCATTCCACCACACACAAGAGCACGAGCCATCAAATATTATTCATAAAAACGTTACTGCAGATGTAAAAAAACAAACGCAGTTTGTCACTTACCAAATTCTTTGTTGACAAAGAATTTAATCCCAGTACATCGTTTCAGTTCCAGTAAGAAGTCCTTCTCGATTCATGGACGCCGTGACAGTCGAGCCGCCCCTGTATTTCGCCGGTCTACAGCGGCCATTCGCACCTCCGCGGCCCCGCCCCGACCGTCGCCCGGCACGAGCGCACGGCGCAGACCGCGGTTATGGAGAAAAGTTTTTAAAAGCACCGTAGTGTCCAGCCGTGCTATGGCGTCTCAGATCGCGAGGAGTAGTATAATGTCAGTCTATACTGTTGATACAGTTTTCACTGATTATTGACTTTCGGTATTAGAGTCAATTGAACGTGTTCTGTGAAGCATATAATATAGTCGGGGCCGGCGATGTCAGAGACCGGCCCAAACCCCGTCGGCCTACCGGGGATTCCCCCGGTATCCCCGATGGCCAGTCCGCCCCTGCCCCGCCCCTTAGTTACGAGTCGTAACTAAGGGGCGGGGCAGGGGCGGACTGGCGGGAGTCGTAACTAAGGAGATCGTGACGTCGGTGAGAGAATGCTGGATGAAACTGGAACACAGCAGAGAATGTTGAGGTGTCATCTTGTGAAGGTCTGTCATCTGACAAATTGGCAGATGAACTTGCAAGCTTTTCAACCTCACTTCAGGCTTCCGGTGTCCGATGTCGGCTGCTGTGGTAATATACTCTCACCAAACTCCTGTTGTGTGAACCAGCAGCATATCTGACCTGTAACTTTGGATTCAGAATAGACTTTGACTGCTACCACTTTTCAAAATTTGGCTCACGATGTTTGGTGCCACTAGGAGGGATATATTGAAATATAGTATTTACAATCATACAGTTGTAAAATAATGAACTAACTGTGTAAAATGTTGGGATTTCCTCTAACCTCCTACATTAGGACAGAGTCTTTATGCTATCATTCACGCGCAGGTTTGTTTGGATCATATCTATTATCTGGCACCGGATTGCTGGACCTGCCGCTGTTGTGGCACATGTGCTAGTCAGCGTGAGTGTTCTCCCCGTGTCCGATGTAGTGTGATGGGGTAATATACCCTCACCAAACTCCTGTCGTGTGAACCAGTAGCATGTCTGACCTGTCACTTTGGATTCAGAATAGATTTTGTCCGTTTGCACTTTTCGTAATTTAGCTTGGTATGTTTGGTGCCACCATAATAATTTAAGGATTACCAAATCCCTCCTTGAATATCAAATTGTTAGCATTGATTCTTCACTGAGAGTTAAGTACAGTACAACGTAGAGAGCTTTGCTTATAGGAGGGATATATTGAAATATAGTATTTACAATCATACAGTTGTAAAATAATGAACTAACTGTGTAAAATGTTGGGATTTCCTCTAACCTCCTACATTAGGACAGAGTCTTTATGCTATCATTCACGCGCAGGTTTGTTTGGATCATATCTATTATCTGGCACCGGATTGCTGGACCTGCCGCTGTTGTGGCACATGTGCTAGTCAGCGTGAGTGTTCTCCCCGTGTCCGATGTAGTGTGATGGGGTAATATACCCTCACCAAACTCCTGTCGTGTGAACCAGTAGCATGTCTGACCTGTCACTTTGGATTCAGAATAGATTTTGTCCGTTTGCACTTTTCGTAATTTAGCTTGGTATGTTTGGTGCCACCATAATAATTTATGGATTACCAAATCCCTCCTTGAATATCAAATTTTTAGCATTGATTCTTCACTGAGAGTTAAGTACAGTACAACGTAGAGAGCTTTGCTTATAGGAGGGATATATTGAAATATAGTATTTACAATCATACAGTTGTAAAATAATGAACTAACTGTGTAAAATGTTGGGATTTCCTCTCACCTCCTACATTAGGACAGAGTCTTTATGCTATCATTCACGCGCAGGTTTGTTTGGATCATATCTATTATCTGGCACCGGATTGCTGGACCTGCCGCTGTTGTGGCACATGTGCTAGTCAGCGTGAGTGTTCTCCCCGTGTCCGATGTAGTGTGATGGGGTAATATACCCTCACCAAACTCCTGTCGTGTGAACCAGTAGCATGTCTGACCTGTCACTTTGGATTCAGAATAGATTTTGTCCGTTTGCACTTTTCGTAATTTAGCTTGGTATGTTTGGTGCCACCATAATAATTTATGGATTACCAAATCCCTCCTTGAATATCAAATTGTTAGCATTGATTCTTCACTGAGAGTTAAGTACAGTACAACGTAGAGAGCTTTGCTTATAGGAGGGATATATTGAAATATAGTATTTACAATCATACAGTTGTAAAATAATGAACTAACTGTGTAAAATGTTGGGATTTCCTCTCACCTCCTACATTAGGACAGAGTCTTTATGCTATCATTCACGCGCAGGTTTGTTTGGATCATATCTATTATCTGGCACCGGATTGCTGGACCTGCCGCTGTTGTGGCACATGTGCTAGTCAGCGTGAGTGTTCTCCCCGTGTCCGATGTAGTGTGATGGGGTAATATACCCTCACCAAACTCCTGTCGTGTGAACCAGTAGCATGTCTGACCTGTCACTTTGGATTCAGAATAGATTTTGTCCGTTTGCACTTTTCGTAATTTAGCTTGGTATGTTTGGTGCCACCATAATAATTTATGGATTACCAAATCCCTCCTTGAATATCAAATTGTTAGCATTGATTCTTCACTGAGAGTTAAGTACAGTACAACGTAGAGAGCTTTGCTTATAGGAGGGATATATTGAAATATAGTATTTACAATCATACAGTTGTAAAATAATGAACTAACTGTGTAAAATGTTGGGATTTCCTCTCACCTCCTACATTAGGACAGAGTCTTTATGCTATCATTCACGCGCAGGTTTGTTTGGATCATATCTATTATCTGGCACCGGATTGCTGGACCTGCCGCTGTTGTGGCACATGTGCTAGTCAGCGTGAGTGTTCTCCCCGTGTCCGATGTAGTGTGATGGGGTAATATACCCTCACCAAACTCCTGTCGTGTGAACCAGTAGCATGTCTGACCTGTCACTTTGGATTCAGAATAGATTTTGTCCGTTTGCACTTTTCGTAATTTAGCTTGGTATGTTTGGTGCCACCATAATAATTTAAGGATTACCAAATCCCTCCTTGAATATCAAATTGTTAGCATTGATTCTTCACTGAGAGTTAAGTACAGTACAACGTAGAGAGCTTTGCTTATAGTAGCTACATCAGGTCAAAATCTTATATCCATCTTTCAGTTGTTTGGTTCTGTTATTTAGATAGCTATGCCTTGTCTGAATAAAATAATACAAAGATCATGTAATTCGGTCAAGGCGTTACAAAGTTATTCCACTTTGAAGATGGTAGAAACGTGTGGATTAATGAATAGATTTCCATGTATCTGTATTATAGGCAATGGCACCGTAATGTGGAGGATTATCACAAATTTGGCAAACAAAATGTAACCATTTGCTCTGAATTATACTTGCAGCCATGAAATTTGGATCTTGGCACAAACAAAAGCCGATCTTCAAGATGACAGTGACAAATTTTATTTTTATGAATGTGTTTGCTCTGTTATCTATGAATCGATTCCCAATAGGTATAAGGCATATATTTCACGGCTAGGAGAATTTAATTTGGTTCTATATCTTTTTTATTGAGTTTGATCAACTTGAAATGTGATCCAGAGATAGCCAAGTTAAAAAAGGCCGTATCTGGTTTAATTTGACTTCCCAACCCTGCTGGAGCACACATGGACTCATCCGCCATGTCTCACACTGAGCGCGTGACGTCACAGAAAGGGGTTATGGCTTTAATGGCATCGCCCAAGGCAGCCGGCGTTTGCGGCGGGAAGGGTGGGTCAGAAAAACATTCATTTACAGCCGATTAATCAATTTATAGGGATTTCTGTTACTTACCAACAGATTCTATGTACTTTTTGCTACAAGATACAGTGAAATCGATTTTCTGAAAGTGATGATAGACGCATGATTTTGCTAACTGAAAGCTCAAAACTGAAAGTCAACAAACTTCTCGTGTACTTAGAAATCTCGTTGACCCACCTGCATGGAGCTGCGATCGTCTGCTTCAATCGTGACTACTCTCGGCTGTTCCAAATAAGGTTCGGTAACAACCGTAAATGGTTTTGTGCAAGTCGCGTCATTGCCGGAAACTCCGTGCCGTGCAGCGAGGCGGCGGTGGAACCCCCGTTACTCGCCTTCTCGGGCTAGTTCGTCACAATGTATGCGAGCAATGAATACAGATGTTTTGATATTATTAATCTACATTTTATAACCTTTCCATAGATACAAACCGTTTTGTTCTAGCCCGAAAAATAAATTCACAGCAGCAGAGTTACCGCGCCAGGTCTTGTGTACGCTGATATTCTACACGGATCCACTCTGGATCTGATGTCCCTATTATAATTGAAGGATTACAAAATCCCTCCTTGAATATCAAATTGATAGCATTGATTATTTACTGAGCGTAAAGTACAGTAAAACTTAGAGAGCTTTGCTTAGAGGAGTGATATTTTGAAATATAGTATTTATAATCATACAGTTGTAAAATAATGAACTAACTGTGTAAAATGTTGGGATTTACTCTAACCTCCTACATTAGGACAGTGTTTTCATGCTGTCATTCACTCACTCTCTGTGCTTTCTCTCCTCACACGTTTCTATGGATCATTGTTATATCTGGACACTGGTCTTGCCTCTAACGTAGTTGTGACACATGCAAGAGTAACTTCCCTGGTTGCCCTGATCGTGACAGTGAGCGTGTACTGTCGGGGAGAGGCAGTCACGTATCTCCTGAGTGAGAGTCCTGAACGGTGACATGTCACTGTGTTGGGCTGCTGTTTCAGTAGTATCAAACAAGGGGATGGCCAGTCTTCAAATCATGTGCCAACATGCGTTTGGGTACTTCCGGTGTCCGATGTACGATGATGGGGTAATATACTCTCACCAAACTCCTGTCGTGTGAACCAGCAGCATATCTGACCTGTAACTTTGGATTCAGAATAGATTTTGTCCATTCGCACTTTTCTTAATTTGGCTTAGTATGTTTGGTGCCACTATAATAATTTAAGGATTACCAAATCCCTCCTTGAATATCAAATTGTTAGCATTGATTATTTACTGAGGGTCAAGTACAGTAAAACTTAGAGCTTTGCTCAGAGGAGTGATATTTTGAAAGAATTAATTTACAACTGTATGATTATAAATACTATCACTACCGGTATGTAAAGTTTGAGGATTTACTCTAACTTCCTACATTAGGACAGTCTTGTTATGCTCTCATTCACTCACTCATCTCTCTGGCTCTCGCTCTCTGGCTCCTACTCTATCAGCTGACAGTGGGCGATTTCGCCACGGCCTCCCTCAGCCAATCATATATTTCCTGTCAAACTTTAAAGACCTGTTCTCTTCTGTGCAGTCAGCTGTCATTTCAGTAGAAACCGATGTGACCCTCCTCCCCATTCATCATCACATCGGTGCTCAAGGTTTCTTCCACTGAGGGCAGTCCCACTCCACATGCCATCATCTCGATCTTCAGCCTGCCCCTACTGTCTTCAACAACTCCACAGAAGACACCTGGAAAGCTCTGAGGCAGGCCGCGGAAAAACCACTGGTCATAGCATCTGCACAGTCAGCATGCTGCGTCCGACGACAAAGCATGGCGCTGATGATAAGACAGGGGTACTCGAGGCCCGCGGGCTCCGGCCCGTGGGCTTTGAGTTTGACACCCCTGTCTTAAGAACTGCATTCTGGGAAGACTACGGAGTTACCCAGGTAGTAGCCCTGGCTTCTCGGAGCCAATGCTGACGGTGGGCGTTTGGACTATGGGGAAGACTCAGTCGTGCTCTTAAGCCCTGCATGGTGATAGGTGTCTCTTTGTGGGGCAAGCCAGCGCGGCCCGGAGGACTTGTTCCTCTGGAGCTTGAGTGGCTGCCGTCAGCAGAGTGTAAAGATGGTCGGCCAGTCTTCAATGCTACCAGGGGGCAGGAAGCCTGTGTGCCAGTCTGCCTCAGAGCTCACTTCAGGCTTCCGGTGTGTCCGATGTCGGCTGCTGTGGTAATATACTCTCACCAAACTCCTGTTGTGTGAACCAGCAGCATATCTGACCTGTAACTTTGGATTCAGAATAGATTTTGTCCGTTAGCACTTTTCGGAATTTGGCTTAGTATGTTTGATGCCACTATAATAATTTAAGGATTACCAAATCCCTCCTTGAATATCAAATTGTTAGCATTGATTATTTACTGAGGGTCAAGTACAGTAAAACTTAGAGAGCTTTGCATAGAGGAGGGATATTTTGAAATATAGTATTTATAATCATACAGTTGTAAAATAATTCACAAACTGTGTAAAATGTTGCTCACAAGTTTCTATGGATCATTGTTATATCTGGACACTGGTCTTGCCTCTAACGTAGTTGTGACACATGCAAGAGTAACTTCCCTGGTTGCCCTGATCGTGACAGTGAGCGTGTACTGTCGGGGAGAGGCAGTCACGTATCTCCTGAGTGAGAGTCCTGAACGGTGACATGTCACTGTGTTGGGCTGCTGTTTCAGTAGTATCAAACAAGGGGATGGCCAGTCTTCAAATCATGTGCCAACATGCGTTTGGGTACTTCCGGTGTCCGATGTACGATGATGGGGTAATATACTCTCACCAAACTCCTGTCGTGTGAACCAGCAGCATATCTGACCTGTAACTTTGGATTCAGAATAGATTTTGTCCATTCGCACTTTTCTTAATTTGGCTTAGTATGTTTGGTGCCACTATAATCATTTAAGGATTACCAAATCCCTCCTTGAATATCAAATTGTTAGCATTGATTTTTTACTGAGGGTCAAGTACAGTAAAACTTAGAGCTTTGCTCAGAGGAGTGATATTTTGAAAGAATTAATTTACAACTGTATGATTATAAATACTATCACTACCGGTATGTAAAGTTTGAGGATTTACTCTAACTTCCTACATTAGGACAGTCTTGTTATGCTCTCATTCACTCACTCATCTCTCTGGCTCTCGCTCTCTGGCTCCTACTCTATCAGCTGACAGTGGGCGATTTCGCCACGGCCTCCCTCAGCCAATCATATATTTCCTGTCAAACTTTAAAGACCTGTTCTCTTCTGTGCAGTCAGCTGTCATTTCAGTAGAAACCGATGTGACCCTCCTCCCCATTCATCATCACATCGGTGCTCAAGGTTTCTTCCACTGAGGGCAGTCCCACTCCACATGCCATCATCTCGATCTTCAGCCTGCCCCTACTGTCTTCAACAACTCCACAGAAGACACCTGGAAAGCTCTGAGGCAGGCCGCGGAAAAACCACTGGTCATAGCATCTGCACAGTCAGCATGCTGCGTCCGACGACAAAGCATGGCGCTGATGATAAGACAGGGGTACTCGAGGCCCGCGGGCTCCGGCCCGTGGGCTTTGAGTTTGACACCCCTGTCTTAAGAACTGCATTCTGGGAAGACTACGGAGTTACCCAGGTAGTAGCCCTGGCTTCTCGGAGCCAATGCTGACGGTGGGCGTTTGGACTATGGGGAAGACTCAGTCGTGCTCTTAAGCCCTGCATGGTGATAGGTGTCTCTTTGTGGGGCAAGCCAGCGCGGCCCGGAGGACTTGTTCCTCTGGAGCTTGAGTGGCTGGCGTCAGCAGAGTGTAAAGATGGTCGGCCAGTCTTCAATGCTACCAGGGGGCAGGAAGCCTGTGTGCCAGTCTGCCTCAGAGCTCACTTCAGGCTTCCGGTGTGTCCGATGTCGGCTGCTGTGGTAATATACTCTCACCAAACTCCTGTTGTGTGAACCAGCAGCATATCTGACCTGTAACTTTGGATTCAGAATAGATTTTGTCCGTTAGCACTTTTCGGAATTTGGCTTAGTATGTTTGATGCCACTATAATAATTTAAGGATTACCAAATCCCTCCTTGAATATCAAATTGTTAGCATTGATTATTTACTGAGGGTCAAGTACAGTAAAACTTAGAGAGCTTTGCATAGAGGAGGGATATTTTGAAATATAGTATTTATAATCATACAGTTGTAAAATAATTCACAAACTGTGTAAAATGTTGCTCACAAGTTTCTATGGATCATTGTTATATCTGGACACTGGTCTTGCCTCTAACGTAGTTGTGACACATGCAAGAGTAACTTCCCTGGTTGCCCTGATCGTGACAGTGAGCGTGTACTGTCGGGGAGAGGCAGTCACGTATCTCCTGAGTGAGAGTCCTGAACGGTGACATGTCACTGTGTTGGGCTGCTGTTTCAGTAGTATCAAACAAGGGGATGGCCAGTCTTCAAATCATGTGCCAACATGCGTTTGGGTACTTCCGGTGTCCGATGTACGATGATGGGGTAATATACTCTCACCAAACTCCTGTCGTGTGAACCAGCAGCATATCTGACCTGTAACTTTGGATTCAGAATAGATTTTGTCCATTCGCACTTTTCTTAATTTGGCTTAGTATGTTTGGTGCCACTATAATCATTTAAGGATTACCAAATCCCTCCTTGAATATCAAATTGTTAGCATTGATTTTTTACTGAGGGTCAAGTACAGTAAAACTTAGAGCTTTGCTCAGAGGAGTGATATTTTGAAAGAATTAATTTACAACTGTATGATTATAAATACTATCACTACCGGTATGTAAAGTTTGAGGATTTACTCTAACTTCCTACATTAGGACAGTCTTGTTATGCTCTCATTCACTCACTCATCTCTCTGGCTCTCGCTCTCTGGCTCCTACTCTATCAGCTGACAGTGGGCGATTTCGCCACGGCCTCCCTCAGCCAATCATATATTTCCTGTCAAACTTTAAAGACCTGTTCTCTTCTGTGCAGTCAGCTGTCATTTCAGTAGAAACCGATGTGACCCTCCTCCCCATTCATCATCACATCGGTGCTCAAGGTTTCTTCCACTGAGGGCAGTCCCACTCCACATGCCATCATCTCGATCTTCAGCCTGCCCCTACTGTCTTCAACAACTCCACAGAAGACACCTGGAAAGCTCTGAGGCAGGCCGCGGAAAAACCACTGGTCATAGCATCTGCACAGTCAGCATGCTGCGTCCGACGACAAAGCATGGCGCTGATGATAAGACAGGGGTACTCGAGGCCCGCGGGCTCCGGCCCGTGGGCTTTGAGTTTGACACCCCTGTCTTAAGAACTGCATTCTGGGAAGACTACGGAGTTACCCAGGTAGTAGCCCTGGCTTCTCGGAGCCAATGCTGACGGTGGGCGTTTGGACTATGGGGAAGACTCAGTCGTGCTCTTAAGCCCTGCATGGTGATAGGTGTCTCTTTGTGGGGCA
Source organism: Melanostigma gelatinosum (assembly GCF_949748355.1). Lineage (NCBI taxonomy): Eukaryota > Metazoa > Chordata > Actinopteri > Perciformes > Zoarcidae > Melanostigma > Melanostigma gelatinosum. The sequence goes on along the minus strand of NC_136637.1, from coordinate 15,429,691 downwards.
AGCCAGCGCGGCCCGGAGGACTTGTTCCTCTGGAGCTTGAGTGGCTGGCGTCAGCAGAGTGTAAAGATGGTCGGCCAGTCTTCAATGCTACCAGGGGGCAGGAAGCCTGTGTGCCAGTCTGCCTCAGAGCTCACTTCAGGCTTCCGGTGTGTCCGATGTCGGCTGCTGTGGTAATATACTCTCACCAAACTCCTGTTGTGTGAACCAGCAGCATATCTGACCTGTAACTTTGGATTCAGAATAGATTTTGTCCGTTAGCACTTTTCGGAATTTGGCTTAGTATGTTTGATGCCACTATAATAATTTAAGGATTACCAAATCCCTCCTTGAATATCAAATTGTTAGCATTGATTATTTACTGAGGGTCAAGTACAGTAAAACTTAGAGAGCTTTGCATAGAGGAGGGATATTTTGAAATATAGTATTTATAATCATACAGTTGTAAAATAATTCACAAACTGTGTAAAATGTTGCTCACAAGTTTCTATGGATCATTGTTATATCTGGACACTGGTCTTGCCTCTAACGTAGTTGTGACACATGCAAGAGTAACTTCCCTGGTTGCCCTGATCGTGACAGTGAGCGTGTACTGTCGGGGAGAGGCAGTCACGTATCTCCTGAGTGAGAGTCCTGAACGGTGACATGTCACTGTGTTGGGCTGCTGTTTCAGTAGTATCAAACAAGGGGATGGCCAGTCTTCAAATCATGTGCCAACATGCGTTTGGGTACTTCCGGTGTCCGATGTACGATGATGGGGTAATATACTCTCACCAAACTCCTGTCGTGTGAACCAGCAGCATATCTGACCTGTAACTTTGGATTCAGAATAGATTTTGTCCATTCGCACTTTTCTTAATTTGGCTTAGTATGTTTGGTGCCACTATAATCATTTAAGGATTACCAAATCCCTCCTTGAATATCAAATTGTTAGCATTGATTTTTTACTGAGGGTCAAGTACAGTAAAACTTAGAGCTTTGCTCAGAGGAGTGATATTTTGAAAGAATTAATTTACAACTGTATGATTATAAATACTATCACTACCGGTATGTAAAGTTTGAGGATTTACTCTAACTTCCTACATTAGGACAGTCTTGTTATGCTCTCATTCACTCACTCATCTCTCTGGCTCTCGCTCTCTGGCTCCTACTCTATCAGCTGACAGTGGGCGATTTCGCCACGGCCTCCCTCAGCCAATCATATATTTCCTGTCAAACTTTAAAGACCTGTTCTCTTCTGTGCAGTCAGCTGTCATTTCAGTAGAAACCGATGTGACCCTCCTCCCCATTCATCATCACATCGGTGCTCAAGGTTTCTTCCACTGAGGGCAGTCCCACTCCACATGCCATCATCTCGATCTTCAGCCTGCCCCTACTGTCTTCAACAACTCCACAGAAGACACCTGGAAAGCTCTGAGGCAGGCCGCGGAAAAACCACTGGTCATAGCATCTGCACAGTCAGCATGCTGCGTCCGACGACAAAGCATGGCGCTGATGATAAGACAGGGGTACTCGAGGCCCGCGGGCTCCGGCCCGTGGGCTTTGAGTTTGACACCCCTGTCTTAAGAACTGCATTCTGGGAAGACTACGGAGTTACCCAGGTAGTAGCCCTGGCTTCTCGGAGCCAATGCTGACGGTGGGCGTTTGGACTATGGGGAAGACTCAGTCGTGCTCTTAAGCCCTGCATGGTGATAGGTGTCTCTTTGTGGGGCAAGCCAGCGCGGCCCGGAGGACTTGTTCCTCTGGAGCTTGAGTGGCTGCCGTCAGCAGAGTGTAAAGATGGTCGGCCAGTCTTCAATGCTACCAGGGGGCAGGAAGCCTGTGTGCCAGTCTGCCTCAGAGCTCACTTCAGGCTTCCGGTGTGTCCGATGTCGGCTGCTGTGGTAATATACTCTCACCAAACTCCTGTTGTGTGAACCAGCAGCATATCTGACCTGTAACTTTGGATTCAGAATAGATTTTGTCCGTTAGCACTTTTCGGAATTTGGCTTAGTATGTTTGATGCCACTATAATAATTTAAGGATTACCAAATCCCTCCTTGAATATCAAATTGTTAGCATTGATTATTTACTGAGGGTCAAGTACAGTAAAACTTAGAGAGCTTTGCATAGAGGAGGGATATTTTGAAATATAGTATTTATAATCATACAGTTGTAAAATAATTCACAAACTGTGTAAAATGTTGCTCACAAGTTTCTATGGATCATTGTTATATCTGGACACTGGTCTTGCCTCTAACGTAGTTGTGACACATGCAAGAGTAACTTCCCTGGTTGCCCTGATCGTGACAGTGAGCGTGTACTGTCGGGGAGAGGCAGTCACGTATCTCCTGAGTGAGAGTCCTGAACGGTGACATGTCACTGTGTTGGGCTGCTGTTTCAGTAGTATCAAACAAGGGGATGGCCAGTCTTCAAATCATGTGCCAACATGCGTTTGGGTACTTCCGGTGTCCGATGTACGATGATGGGGTAATATACTCTCACCAAACTCCTGTCGTGTGAACCAGCAGCATATCTGACCTGTAACTTTGGATTCAGAATAGATTTTGTCCATTCGCACTTTTCTTAATTTGGCTTAGTATGTTTGGTGCCACTATAATCATTTAAGGATTACCAAATCCCTCCTTGAATATCAAATTGTTAGCATTGATTTTTTACTGAGGGTCAAGTACAGTAAAACTTAGAGCTTTGCTCAGAGGAGTGATATTTTGAAAGAATTAATTTACAACTGTATGATTATAAATACTATCACTACCGGTATGTAAAGTTTGAGGATTTACTCTAACTTCCTACATTAGGACAGTCTTGTTATGCTCTCATTCACTCACTCATCTCTCTGGCTCTCGCTCTCTGGCTCCTACTCTATCAGCTGACAGTGGGCGATTTCGCCACGGCCTCCCTCAGCCAATCATATATTTCCTGTCAAACTTTAAAGACCTGTTCTCTTCTGTGCAGTCAGCTGTCATTTCAGTAGAAACCGATGTGACCCTCCTCCCCATTCATCATCACATCGGTGCTCAAGGTTTCTTCCACTGAGGGCAGTCCCACTCCACATGCCATCATCTCGATCTTCAGCCTGCCCCTACTGTCTTCAACAACTCCACAGAAGACACCTGGAAAGCTCTGAGGCAGGCCGCGGAAAAACCACTGGTCATAGCATCTGCACAGTCAGCATGCTGCGTCCGACGACAAAGCATGGCGCTGATGATAAGACAGGGGTACTCGAGGCCCGCGGGCTCCGGCCCGTGGGCTTTGAGTTTGACACCCCTGTCTTAAGAACTGCATTCTGGGAAGACTACGGAGTTACCCAGGTAGTAGCCCTGGCTTCTCGGAGCCAATGCTGACGGTGGGCGTTTGGACTATGGGGAAGACTCAGTCGTGCTCTTAAGCCCTGCATGGTGATAGGTGTCTCTTTGTGGGGCAAGCCAGCGCGGCCCGGAGGACTTGTTCCTCTGGAGCTTGAGTGGCTGCCGTCAGCAGAGTGTAAAGATGGTCGGCCAGTCTTCAATGCTACCAGGGGGCAGGAAGCCTGTGTGCCAGTCTGCCTCAGAGCTCACTTCAGGCTTCCGGTGTGTCCGATGTCGGCTGCTGTGGTAATATACTCTCACCAAACTCCTGTTGTGTGAACCAGCAGCATATCTGACCTGTAACTTTGGATTCAGAATAGATTTTGTCCGTTAGCACTTTTCGGAATTTGGCTTAGTATGTTTGATGCCACTATAATAATTTAAGGATTACCAAATCCCTCCTTGAATATCAAATTGTTAGCATTGATTATTTACTGAGGGTCAAGTACAGTAAAACTTAGAGAGCTTTGCATAGAGGAGGGATATTTTGAAATATAGTATTTATAATCATACAGTTGTAAAATAATTCACAAACTGTGTAAAATGTTGCTCACAAGTTTCTATGGATCATTGTTATATCTGGACACTGGTCTTGCCTCTAACGTAGTTGTGACACATGCAAGAGTAACTTCCCTGGTTGCCCTGATCGTGACAGTGAGCGTGTACTGTCGGGGAGAGGCAGTCACGTATCTCCTGAGTGAGAGTCCTGAACGGTGACATGTCACTGTGTTGGGCTGCTGTTTCAGTAGTATCAAACAAGGGGATGGCCAGTCTTCAAATCATGTGCCAACATGCGTTTGGGTACTTCCGGTGTCCGATGTACGATGATGGGGTAATATACTCTCACCAAACTCCTGTCGTGTGAACCAGCAGAATATCTGACCTGTAACTTTGGATTCAGAATAGATTTTGTCCATTCGCACTTTTCTTAATTTGGCTTAGTATGTTTGGTGCCACTATAATCATTTAAGGATTACCAAATCCCTCCTTGAATATCAAATTGTTAGCATTGATTTTTTACTGAGGGTCAAGTACAGTAAAACTTAGAGCTTTGCTCAGAGGAGTGATATTTTGAAAGAATTAATTTACAACTGTATGATTATAAATACTATCACTACCGGTATGTAAAGTTTGAGGATTTACTCTAACTTCCTACATTAGGACAGTCTTGTTATGCTCTCATTCACTCACTCATCTCTCTGGCTCTCGCTCTCTGGCTCCTACTCTATCAGCTGACAGTGGGCGATTTCGCCACGGCCTCCCTCAGCCAATCATATATTTCCTGTCAAACTTTAAAGACCTGTTCTCTTCTGTGCAGTCAGCTGTCATTTCAGTAGAAACCGATGTGACCCTCCTCCCCATTCATCATCACATCGGTGCTCAAGGTTTCTTCCACTGAGGGCAGTCCCACTCCACATGCCATCATCTCGATCTTCAGCCTGCCCCTACTGTCTTCAACAACTCCACAGAAGACACCTGGAAAGCTCTGAGGCAGGCCGCGGAAAAACCACTGGTCATAGCATCTGCACAGTCAGCATGCTGCGTCCGACGACAAAGCATGGCGCTGATGATAAGACAGGGGTACTCGAGGCCCGCGGGCTCCGGCCCGTGGGCTTTGAGTTTGACACCCCTGTCTTAAGAACTGCATTCTGGGAAGACTACGGAGTTACCCAGGTAGTAGCCCTGGCTTCTCGGAGCCAATGCTGACGGTGGGCGTTTGGACTATGGGGAAGACTCAGTCGTGCTCTTAAGCCCTGCATGGTGATAGGTGTCTCTTTGTGGGGCAAGCCAGCGCGGCCCGGAGGACTTGTTCCTCTGGAGCTTGAGTGGCTGCCGTCAGCAGAGTGTAAAGATGGTCGGCCAGTCTTCAATGCTACCAGGGGGCAGGAAGCCTGTGTGCCAGTCTGCCTCAGAGCTCACTTCAGGCTTCCGGTGTGTCCGATGTCGGCTGCTGTGGTAATATACTCTCACCAAACTCCTGTTGTGTGAACCAGCAGCATATCTGACCTGTAACTTTGGATTCAGAATAGATTTTGTCCGTTAGCACTTTTCGGAATTTGGCTTAGTATGTTTGATGCCACTATAATAATTTAAGGATTACCAAATCCCTCCTTGAATATCAAATTGTTAGCATTGATTATTTACTGAGGGTCAAGTACAGTAAAACTTAGAGAGCTTTGCATAGAGGAGGGATATTTTGAAATATAGTATTTATAATCATACAGTTGTAAAATAATTCACAAACTGTGTAAAATGTTGCTCACAAGTTTCTATGGATCATTGTTATATCTGGACACTGGTCTTGCCTCTAACGTAGTTGTGACACATGCAAGAGTAACTTCCCTGGTTGCCCTGATCGTGACAGTGAGCGTGTACTGTCGGGGAGAGGCAGTCACGTATCTCCTGAGTGAGAGTCCTGAACGGTGACATGTCACTGTGTTGGGCTGCTGTTTCAGTAGTATCAAACAAGGGGATGGCCAGTCTTCAAATCATGTGCCAACATGCGTTTGGGTACTTCCGGTGTCCGATGTACGATGATGGGGTAATATACTCTCACCAAACTCCTGTCGTGTGAACCAGCAGAATATCTGACCTGTAACTTTGGATTCAGAATAGATTTTGTCCATTCGCACTTTTCTTAATTTGGCTTAGTATGTTTGGTGCCACTATAATCATTTAAGGATTACCAAATCCCTCCTTGAATATCAAATTGTTAGCATTGATTTTTTACTGAGGGTCAAGTACAGTAAAACTTAGAGCTTTGCTCAGAGGAGTGATATTTTGAAAGAATTAATTTACAACTGTATGATTATAAATACTATCACTACCGGTATGTAAAGTTTGAGGATTTACTCTAACTTCCTACATTAGGACAGTCTTGTTATGCTCTCATTCACTCACTCATCTCTCTGGCTCTCGCTCTCTGGCTCCTACTCTATCAGCTGACAGTGGGCGATTTCGCCACGGCCTCCCTCAGCCAATCATATATTTCCTGTCAAACTTTAAAGACCTGTTCTCTTCTGTGCAGTCAGCTGTCATTTCAGTAGAAACCGATGTGACCCTCCTCCCCATTCATCATCACATCGGTGCTCAAGGTTTCTTCCACTGAGGGCAGTCCCACTCCACATGCCATCATCTCGATCTTCAGCCTGCCCCTACTGTCTTCAACAACTCCACAGAAGACACCTGGAAAGCTCTGAGGCAGGCCGCGGAAAAACCACTGGTCATAGCATCTGCACAGTCAGCATGCTGCGTCCGACGACAAAGCATGGCGCTGATGATAAGACAGGGGTACTCGAGGCCCGCGGGCTCCGGCCCGTGGGCTTTGAGTTTGACACCCCTGTCTTAAGAACTGCATTCTGGGAAGACTACGGAGTTACCCAGGTAGTAGCCCTGGCTTCTCGGAGCCAATGCTGACGGTGGGCGTTTGGACTATGGGGAAGACTCAGTCGTGCTCTTAAGCCCTGCATGGTGATAGGTGTCTCTTTGTGGGGCAAGCCAGCGCGGCCCGGAGGACTTGTTCCTCTGGAGCTTGAGTGGCTGCCGTCAGCAGAGTGTAAAGATGGTCGGCCAGTCTTCAATGCTACCAGGGGGCAGGAAGCCTGTGTGCCAGTCTGCCTCAGAGCTCACTTCAGGCTTCCGGTGTGTCCGATGTCGGCTGCTGTGGTAATATACTCTCACCAAACTCCTGTTGTGTGAACCAGCAGCATATCTGACCTGTAACTTTGGATTCAGAATAGATTTTGTCCGTTAGCACTTTTCGGAATTTGGCTTAGTATGTTTGATGCCACTATAATAATTTAAGGATTACCAAATCCCTCCTTGAATATCAAATTGTTAGCATTGATTATTTACTGAGGGTCAAGTACAGTAAAACTTAGAGAGCTTTGCATAGAGGAGGGATATTTTGAAATATAGTATTTATAATCATACAGTTGTAAAATAATTCACAAACTGTGTAAAATGTTGCTCACAAGTTTCTATGGATCATTGTTATATCTGGACACTGGTCTTGCCTCTAACGTAGTTGTGACACATGCAAGAGTAACTTCCCTGGTTGCCCTGATCGTGACAGTGAGCGTGTACTGTCGGGGAGAGGCAGTCACGTATCTCCTGAGTGAGAGTCCTGAACGGTGACATGTCACTGTGTTGGGCTGCTGTTTCAGTAGTATCAAACAAGGGGATGGCCAGTCTTCAAATCATGTGCCAACATGCGTTTGGGTACTTCCGGTGTCCGATGTACGATGATGGGGTAATATACTCTCACCAAACTCCTGTCGTGTGAACCAGCAGAATATCTGACCTGTAACTTTGGATTCAGAATAGATTTTGTCCATTCGCACTTTTCTTAATTTGGCTTAGTATGTTTGGTGCCACTATAATCATTTAAGGATTACCAAATCCCTCCTTGAATATCAAATTGTTAGCATTGATTTTTTACTGAGGGTCAAGTACAGTAAAACTTAGAGCTTTGCTCAGAGGAGTGATATTTTGAAAGAATTAATTTACAACTGTATGATTATAAATACTATCACTACCGGTATGTAAAGTTTGAGGATTTACTCTAACTTCCTACATTAGGACAGTCTTGTTATGCTCTCATTCACTCACTCATCTCTCTGGCTCTCGCTCTCTGGCTCCTACTCTATCAGCTGACAGTGGGCGATTTCGCCACGGCCTCCCTCAGCCAATCATATATTTCCTGTCAAACTTTAAAGACCTGTTCTCTTCTGTGCAGTCAGCTGTCATTTCAGTAGAAACCGATGTGACCCTCCTCCCCATTCATCATCACATCGGTGCTCAAGGTTTCTTCCACTGAGGGCAGTCCCACTCCACATGCCATCATCTAGATCTTCAGCCTGCCCCTACTGTCTTCAACAACTCCACAGAAGACACCTGGAAAGCTCTGAGGCAGGCCGCGGAAAAACCACTGGTCATAGCATCTGCACAGTCAGCATGCTGCGTCCGACGACAAAGCATGGCGCTGATGATAAGACAGGGGTACTCGAGGCCCGCGGGCTCCGGCCCGTGGGCTTTGAGTTTGACACCCCTGTCTTAAGAACTGCATTCTGGGAAGACTACGGAGTTACCCAGGTAGTAGCCCTGGCTTCTCGGAGCCAATGCTGACGGTGGGCGTTTGGACTATGGGGAAGACTCAGTCGTGCTCTTAAGCCCTGCATGGTGATAGGTGTCTCTTTGTGGGGCAAGCCAGCGCGGCCCGGAGGACTTGTTCCTCTGGAGCTTGAGTGGCTGCCGTCAGCAGAGTGTAAAGATGGTCGGCCAGTCTTCAATGCTACCAGGGGGCAGGAAGCCTGTGTGCCAGTCTGCCTCAGAGCTCACTTCAGGCTTCCGGTGTGTCCGATGTCGGCTGCTGTGGTAATATACTCTCACCAAACTCCTGTTGTGTGAACCAGCAGCATATCTGACCTGTAACTTTGGATTCAGAATAGATTTTGTCCGTTAGCACTTTTCGGAATTTGGCTTAGTATGTTTGATGCCACTATAATAATTTAAGGATTACCAAATCCCTCCTTGAATATCAAATTGTTAGCATTGATTATTTACTGAGGGTCAAGTACAGTAAAACTTAGAGAGCTTTGCATAGAGGAGGGATATTTTGAAATATAGTATTTATAATCATACAGTTGTAAAATAATTCACAAACTGTGTAAAATGTTGCTCACAAGTTTCTATGGATCATTGTTATTGTTATTGACAAACATTATCAACTATGTGAAGAAGTAACAGTGAAGACGTCTATGTATTACGTTGCAGAAATCGACTAAAATGAGCATTCAGTCTCTTGAGCATCCGGTCTGCCCTCAGTCCAACATGAGAGGACGAAAAAGTAGAGCTGCCCCGCCAGAGCTGTCTCCACTCTCTTCCAGGCAAAGTCACCTGGCTTTTGGGGTCTGATCCCGGCCGACTGCCCCAACTCCCCGTGGGCAGCACTAACAGACAGTGGTAAAGGTGAAACTGACCCATATTTGTTTGGAGCATGTGGCAAGATCTTACACATAGCACATTTAATCCTTTATTTAATTAATCTTCGTCCCACTAAGATTTTAAAAAGCTCAATAGAAAACCTGGCTGAGACAAAGTGTGTGTGATTACAATATTGATCTTTAATACTTATTCATCCCAGCATTATGCTTCTTATCCTGAGTAGATGTTTTTCTTACATATAGCCAGTCCAAGTCATAAGATACACATTAACATCCCATGACTGGAAGGGAATCAATGTTTGACTCAAGGGCAATTCTAGGAGGATGCTTGTCAAGACAAATGATTGTACTTTATATCTTTAAGACCGGTACAGAGCGAGAGGAAGATGCTCCTCATCAAGCCTGGTAAACAGGCTTTTTAAAAAACAGAACCCCCGCAAAGCAGCCGGCCCGGACTCTGTCTCCCCCTCCACCCTAAAGCATTGTGCTGATCAGCTGTCTCCGGTGTTTACAGACATTTTCAACACCTCCCTGGAGACATGCCACGTACCAGCCTGCTTCAAGGTCTCCACCATCATCCCTGTCCCTAAAAAAACCAAGGATCATGTTGAGAAAATTAGCTTATTTGCAGTTTTGATAGCCACTAGGTTATGCAGATTTAATAATCATTAGTTTATGCAGATTTAATAATCATTAGTTTATGCAGATTTAATAATCACTCACGCAATACACACAGTACACGCTAGGGCAAGGGAGAAGCCAGTGGGAGATTGATAACTTTAACTGCGTCACAAAGGGATAGGCTGCCATTTTTAGATAAGGTAGAATAATAGAGGAGTGAGACAGGAAAGAGACAGCGCCCTAGCAGTGCCCATTCTCCTTGCCCCCACAGCCGACAACATCTCATACGCACTGACAGATGACTACACCTTCTGGGACGGGCCAGTGTGGGCGGATATGCTCAGGTCCCAACCAGGTTGAATACATGTAAAAACATGCTCAGCCTGCAACTTTGACTTGAACCAATGGGCCTCTAGAGGAGGGACCCTATATAAATGATTACGCTGCTATGTTGAAGCGTGTCTAAATGGTGGAGCTCTGCGAGCGAAGCTATTAGTGACCCGTGCACGTATTACTGCAGGGCTGAATAACTCTGTTGATAAATAAACCTATTGCTTTTAATATAACTATAACGCCTCGTGAGAGCTTTCATTATCCTCTTAAATCCGCTCTGAGTGTGGGAGATAACTTTATTTTTCACAACAGATGGTGACCCCGACGTGATAGATACGATACAGAGCTTCGGATTAGAGAAATAATGGACCTCTCTTTATCTGTTCAGAACCAAAAAGGCGTTGTTTTTTCCCTCTGAGGCTGGGATTGCTGGTAATTGCCACCAGTGCCGTGCGAGCAGCTCGACAGTCTGATTGTACCGGTACAAACGAAGGTGAGCGCAGAAACCTATTTAACTGAATTCTGCAATATTGTATTTATAGGCTGATCCAGATTTTATCAGACTGACCGAGCTGTAAGTATTGCATAGTTATAGAGTACTTGTAAAGAATAATCGACCGAGCAACAGAGTTGTTATACAGTCATTGTACACATGAGTGAATGAGTCCATCAGAAAACGTAGAATAAAAGGCGAAAAATGACGTTTTTGTGGCAGCGTAGAGTGAAGTAGTGTGAGACGCGGTCGCGCGCCTCTTCTGTCGCGGTCACGCGCGCCACATGAAGCGCTCGAATTCATGCCACAAATAGCGTAATCTTTAACGTAATTTATAAAACGTTTTGGACTACGAAGAAACGGCATAACATGACGGGGATATATGTAAAAAGTCATTGAGAAAATAGACCGTGAAGTATTACCGTATCAAGACATTTAGTGTCCGTCTCCGGACGTGTGTTGCGTGTGGTGTAAAACCAAGTTAACTCTGCGTAGAGTAACCTTTAAATAGTTTCTGCACGGGAGCACAGGTTTTAAGATAACCGATGAGTCGTTGATAGCGGGCGAAGAGAAAATTACCTTATCGAGGCATCGAGTCTCAGGACACTGAATTTGTGTGTGGCGCTTAGTGGAAAACCATGATATCTTAGAGTATCCTCGACGGAGTTTCTGGGTGAGAGCACAAAATTCAAGATAACCGATGTATTGTTGATAACGGACGAAGTGTAAAAGAAAAGTCGACAGGAGACAGGCCGGAGCAGAGGCCGTCGCTATTTAAGTGTGCTAAATTGTGTTGTGGATACACAGGGCCAGTAGCATAGGGGTTAGCATTGCGGCCTTCCACGCGGTAGGGCCATGTTCGAACCCCAGCCGAAGCAGATATTGTACTTGTGTTTTATGATACGCAGCGGCCGCTGTGATGCAAAGTAACGTTGTTTGTTTTGTGTGTTGGTTAGGGAAAGAATTTTTATGATTTGACTGTATTTTGTTTGCTGAAAAAGCAGTTTGTCATTTGTATCGTGATCAAGAGGTCATCGATGCGCCAGTCTGTTTGCTGAGGGTGAGGAAGTGAATTGACTGTTGAGTGGTTAAAAGAACAGACCGAGTGGATGATTTTAATTTTGTGTTTATTATTTGAATGTATTTGTAAAAGTATCCATTTCTTTCGGCCGTATTTGTGACCGTATTTGTGATTTGTGCGCATTCCAAAGACGGCAGTATGCTTGGTTTTAATTTTGGTTAAATGAATGTGATTATTTTGAGCGTGCATATGACAGAAAGAGAGCTGCTGAGCTGCTGAGCTGAGCTGCAAATGTGTGTGTGTGACTTTCAAAGTTTGAGGGACAGTGGAAACGCATATGAGACACACCCGTTGCTATCAAACACAAACATAAAACATTAGAATAGATCGATACGTGATTTGTGCATATTTCAGAGGGGTTGGTTTTAATGGTTTTAATGGTTTTAATTTGGTATGTGTGCTAAGGGTTAATACTTCAGTTTACTGGGAGACTAAACAAAGTTAGGAGCGAAAACATAGCAAGGCCAAGGTTGGAGATAAGCTGGCAGTCTGTGTTCCACCACAGTCCCCGACGCTGGTCTCATGATTCATTTTGTTTCTAAAGATAGATTTGATTTTGTAGCGAGTAACGAAGGTTTCAGGGGAAATGTATCGGAGTAAAAGTATCAGTTTTCTTTGCAAAATGTAGTGAAGTAAAAGTAAAAAGTAAACAAAATTGGGATTCCCTGAAAGAGGCAGTTTTAGCCTATGATTAAAATTTGATTAACTCAGAACGTGCTGGGAGCAGAGAAAAGGGTGAAGCAGATACAAATAAGTTGATGTCCAAGAGGAAACGAAAATAGGTGTAACTGTTTAAAATAGACAGAGAGGCATGTGAGCAGAGAGAGAGAGAGGAATGCAGGGGTGAGACACACACACACACACACACACAGAGGCACGCACACACAGAAACACAGGGATCTAAGAATTGTATCTCTACATGTCTAACATTTGCTGCTGAACTTTTGGCAGCTGTTTTGTTTTGTTTGTTTTGTTGATTTTTAGTCCTTGGTCCTGATCTGGGGATTCCGCTTCCTGCTGTATGCTCCCCAGCCACAAACAACGACACCCACCACTCAACACGTTGAGGATGAAGAAGACGAATGAGACTCGTCAAAATCTACAGGTACCATGTCAATGCTACAGAAAATATCTGCGGCATTCAAACCTGCAGTGAGTTGCATACGAGGATGGTGAAAACTGGCCGTATAAACATGCGGTGACAGCTCTGACTGAACTTTGTAAGAAAGCTTTCCGCCATCCATAAGCCTGGAGAACATCACACAAGAGAGTTGTGTGACATGCAGCATGCTGAACATGAGGATCAGTTCAACAACGGACAACAGAGAAGTTTCGTCAGCACAGATGCAAGCATGCCCAGCTGATAATGTATCAGGGCATGAGAGGAAGCTGAAAGACACTTTGAGACTTTGACACACACCAACTGAAGACTTTGTGTGCCATAAATGTGGCAGCTTGAACATTGAGGAACAGATGCTCACGCTCCATGAACAAGGAGTGGTGGGAGGGCTCGACAATCAGCCATCAAAGGGGGGTGCAGCAGGGACCGGAGTGAGACCAGAGCTGGACCAACGACGCGCACACAAATACAACACCGAGGGTGAGTTAACTTCAGATTCTTTAGATGACAAACTTGTATATTTAATACACACATTAGGAACTAGACAAACACCACTCACACCCACATATGTATTCGAATGAGATTGAAGGATTTAGAAAGTCACAGCAAGTCACGTTAACTAAAAAGAGAAAATGTTTAGACTGTCACATGCAGGCTGATTCACTTCACTGCACAGCACATGGGTTACGTGAACGAGATGCAAGGTTAGAGGAAGTATGATTTAGAGAGGTGGAAATTATATAATGGTATAATAACAGTTTGTTGGACAAAAAAGTACTGCTGCTGTCTGTTTCTCTGTGTCCCACACAATCTGAGTTTGTAAAGGGGGAGGATTCCACATGTTTCCACATGTTTCCACATGGTACACCAGGACTGGTGTGAAGGACATGTCTGACTGGCAGCAAGTCAGACTCAATTCACTGACTTCAGCAATATAGAGGATCCTGGTAATGTACAGAAACAAAGGTGACTTACACAAATCAATTTTATCAGTAAAAAGAGTCATTCAACTTATGTTTGATAAAACACACACACACATCCGTCAACATGGCTGAGCTGTCTCAAATGAGAGGCTATTGAAAGTATTACACCTGTTTTTGAGTTTTTATTGAAGGCTATATAATAATGGACCCAGGTGTCCTTAGGGTTATTTAGATTAGATTAGATTAGGACAACTTTATTAATCCCCAGAGAGGACAGACTTTTGCCACCCAAAAGCCCTGGTGTATTTCACAAAGCCTTGTGAAACAATCTGGTTGATTTACACTTACCAAGTGGTTCAGCCTTTTTTACAATATGTTGAATGATATCATGATTTGCAGGAAGTGGAAGCCAGACTAGGAATCAGACATAGGTATGGATCAGTGTATCATCCACAGTCACAAGGACTGGTAGAGAGGGCAAATCAGACGCTAAAATCGAAAAATAGCAAAAACATGTGCAGCATCAAAGCTGACAGGGGTTGAAGCTTTACCACTAGCTCTAATGGCAATTTTCAGTGGCACAAGGAAATGAGACGCGTCTTTCACCACATGAGTTAATAGTCATATTCCTGCCCTAGAGGTGCAGCAGGTAGACATGAAGGTGTATATGACTGCATTAATCATTCTCACGGAGGCTCTCTCCAAACAGGTCCAGCGAACCAGTGCAGCTGACCAGGAAGAGGTAAAAATCTCATCCGAGTGGGTGACTGGGTCAGGGTCAAAGTTCATAAGAGAAAGTGGACTGACCCCAGGTGGATAGGGCCGTACGAAGTGAAGGAGGTTACTTCACACTCGGTCCAGGTCATAGGTAAATCAGGAGCACCTTGGCACCACCTGTCACATTGTGCCCCAGCACCTGAGCCGTCCAGACCCCTAGCAGAGGTCCGAGGTAATCTGACGCAAAATGCATAATTTGTTTTGTAATTTGTAATTTGACTTTTCAGCAACCACCAACAGGTGATCCAATTAGCTACAGGACATGGAAACGACAATGTTTGGTTAAATTGAATTGTTCAAAATGCTATAAAAAACAAAATGAGTGGCTGTATAGCTTGTGCTGCAGCTAGACCAGCTAGGTTCACCGAACCAGCACCACTATATCCTGAATCTGACCCAACAGGATACGCATGCATGACAAATATGACTAAAATGGCTACTCCATCAAATTGCATGACTCTGGCATCCATATTTCCACCAATTGATAACGCAACTGCAGTAGGATATTTCAAAGCTTACAAAGCCTGACCCAATGCAGACGCAGACATATCTTAGCAAAAAGAGCAGCTGGAACTGAGTTCAGTCTGGACAAAGGTCCAACCTACATAGATGAAATCGGAGTGCCCAGAGGAGTGCCTAATGAATACAAATTGGTAGACCAGCAGGTTTTGAGAGTATCGTATGTATCATTCCATGGATAACAGTAAATAAAAATGTTGATCGTATTAATAATGTGCATTACAATGTTCTTCGCTTGGCTAATCATACTAGGGATGCAATAGAGGGCCTGGCTGAGCAGCTGGCCCCAACTTCTTTGATTTCTATGCAGAACAGAATGCTGTAGACATGTTGCTTGCTGAAAAAGGGGGTGTTTGCTCAATGTTTGGAGATCTGTGTTGCACTGTCATCCCCAACAACACTGCGCCGGACGGTTCAGTCATAAAAGCACTGAATAGTCTGAGGGCACTGTCAAAAGAAATGCAGGAAGCATCAGGTGTAAACAATCCAGTTGGAGATTGGATGGAAAACATGTTTGGAAAATGGAAGCACCTGATCTTGTCAATAGCAGTGTCAGCGGGAGTGTTCATTGCAATACTGGTGTCATGTGGATGTTGTATAATACCCTGTATTCGTTCTTAGGTTAGCCGTCTCATCACAACTGCCCTCTCCAAGGAACCATTACCACCCCCTCCTTATGGAGCTTACCCAGTATGGGAGGAGCAGACCAGCCTGTTAGGGTCAGATGAGGCAGAGCCAGACACAGGCGTGTAACAGGGTAGGAAGGTAAAGAAAGTGACGTCTTTCAGACGTCAAGAGAGGGATTTGTTGAGAAAATTAGCTTATTTGCAGTTTTGATAGCCACTAGGTTATGCAGATTTAATAATCATTAGTTTATGCAGATTTAATAATCATTAGTTTATGCAGATTTAATAATCACTCACGCAATACACACAGTACACGCTAGGGCAACGGAGAAGCCAGTGGGAGATTGATAACTTTAACTGCGTCACAAAGGGATAGGCTGCCATTTTTAGATAAGGTAGAATAATAGAGGAGTGAGACAGGAAAGAGACAGCGCCCTAGCAGTGCCCATTCTCCTTGCCCCCACAGCCGACAACATCTCATACCCACTGACAGATGACTACACCTTCTGGGACGGGCCAGTGTGGGCGGATATGCTCAGGTCCCAACCAGGTTGAATACATGTAAAAACATGCTCAGCCTGCAACTTTGACTTGAACCAATGGGCCTCTAGAGGAGGGACCCTATATAAATGATTACGCTGCTATGTTGAAGCGTGTCTAAATGGTGGAGCTCTGCGAGCGAAGCTATTAGTGACCCGTGCACGTATTACTGCAGGGCTGAATAACTCTGTTGATAAATAAACCTATTGCTTTTAATATAACTATAACGCCTCGTGAGAGCTTTCATTATCCTCTTAAATCCGCTCTGAGTGTGGGAGATAACTTTATTTTTCACAACAATCACAGGACTCAATGACTACAGGCCCGTCGCCCTGACCTCTGTGGTCATGAAGTCCTTTGAACGCCTTGTCCTGTCCCACCTAAAAACCCTCACCGACCCACTCCTGGACCCCCTGCAGTTCGCCTATAGAGCCAACAGATCTGTGGATGACGCAGTCAACTTGGCCCATCACTTCACCCTCCAGCATCTGGACTCCCCAGGAACCTACGCCAGGATCCTGTTTGTGGACTTCAGCTCTGCTTTCAATCATCAACCATCATCCCGTCTCTGCTGCATGACAAGCTCTCCCAGCTGCACGTGCCCGACTCCACCTGCAAGTGGATCACAGACTTCCTGTCCGACAGGAAGCAGCACGTCAAGCTGGGAAAACACGTCTCAGCCTCCAGGACCATCAGCACCGGCTCCCCCCAAGGCTGCGTTCTTCCCCTCTTCTCTTCTCCCTGTACACCAACAGCTGCATCTCCAGTCACCAGTCCGTCAAGCTCCTGAAGTTCGCGGATGACACTACCCTCATTGGACTCATCTCTGGTGGGGATGAGTCCGCCTACAGGTGGGAGACTGACCATCTGGTGACCTGGTGCAGGTTGAACAACCTAGAGCTCAACGCTCTAAAGACAGTGGAGATGGTTGTGGATTTTAGGAAGAACGCAGCCCCACCAGCCCCTATCACTGTGGGTGACTCCCCCGTCGACGTGGTGGAGTCCTTCCGCTTCCTGGGCTCCATCATAACCCAGGACCTCAAGTGGGAGCTGAACATCAGCTCCATCACCAAGAAGGCTCAGCAGAGGATGTACTTCCTGAGGCAGCTGAAGAAATTCAACCTGCCAAAGACAATGTTGGTGCATTTCTACAGAGCCATCATCGAATCCATCCTCTGCTCCTCCATCACGGTCTGGTACGCTGCAGCCACTGCAAAGGACAAGGGCAGACTGCAGCGCATCATCCGCTCTGCTGAGAAGGTGATTGGCTGCAATCTGCATTCCCTCCAAGACTTGTTCACATTAAGAACCATGAAGCGAGCACGAAAGATTGTTGCCGACCCCTCCCACCCTGGACATGATCTATTTGTGCCCCTTCCATCTGGCAGGAGGCTGCGGTCCATCAGAACTAAGACCTCACGCCACACAAACAGTTTCTTCCCGTCGGCAGTCGGGCTCATTAACAGAGCCCGGGTCCCCCACTGACTCTGGCATCCCCAGGACAATTTCCTTCTGGTCTCTTTCCTTCTGGTCTCTCCCCCGCACATCCCTGTCTCTCTATTTAAACACACTCGTCACTTTTAACATTCATACACTTCACTTGGTTTACGGTCCTGTTATCTGTTTTTGTGTGCACTTTATTCCATATCCTATATTCCATATCTTATTGTACATTTCAAATATGTTTCTATTTCCTGCACTGTGCTGACTGTTTTTGATAGTTAAATGTTATTTGATAGTTTATGTTATTTTGATAGTTAAATGTTGTAGCTACTGTGTTAATTAATAGTTCCAATACTTGAAACAAACAATTGACTCGCAAATGTAAGAAAAACATTTTTTTTAAAGCAAATGCCTTCTGCACATGACACCTCGCATCGACATATAATTAAACCTAATGACAAAAACCAAAGGATTCTAATAAAGCACGTTACTTCCTTTGCAAATTTGGAAGTAAAAGCATCCATACATTTAACTAGACCATTTTAAACAGTTCATGATAAATACATAAAACATAAAACACATTTCCGTACTGTATGTTTAACACTGAAATGAATGAGTCATCAAATAAATAAATATGGCGTCAAAACTTGGTTCACCTGCTTGAATTTAACATGTGACTTTTAAGTGGTCCAGTAAAATAGACTTGACTTGCTTATAATTAGAGTGCACGATCATTGGTAGACATCTCCCTACAGAAAGCTCAACAGGGCCATGACATTTGAGACAAGACATTTCAAGAAATTGAAAAGTAAAATATTCATCAGTTGTGTTTAAGTTCCTGGGAATCTATCCATATGAAATTGCAAAGACTTGCCTTGCAGTCAAACCGGCAGCCTCTCACATTCGCTCAACCTCTTTTACTCCACATACTTGATATTGCTTTGTTCAGCACAAGCCTTTTGACTTCCTTGTAATTGCATCCACCGGCTATTTCATCATATTTTTAGCCAGAAGCCAGGAAAGCCCATGCACAGGCACGCTGAGCGATTAGGATGCCTCGAGGTGTCACCGACAGAATCACCGAAACAGCATGACCATTCTGTGAACACTTCTCCCTGAGTTGCAGCCCCTGACTGTGGTGAACAATACTGTAAATGCCTCTCAACATGAACATGACTAAAATATGTATTTAGCATGAATCAGGCAGAAAGATTGACAGGTTTTCATCAGATTGTTTTGTTACAGAGTTAATACTTCTGGGATCTCTGCTGACTATCCTCTTGATCGACGGAGTAATAAAGTATACAGACTGAATGCAGATACAACAATCATGATGCTGTTGCAGAGCATGTCCTGGCACAGAGGATTGCTGTTGAGGTTCTGGACTGCTTTGAATGGAGAGGGCAGTAAGAGATGTTGGTTGGTCACGAAGGACTGGTGGTAATATTAATGTTCTTTAAGAATGTTCATGCCTAAATGTAGCTTATAATGAAGCTTATGACTTATAATGAAGCTTATAACTTCCTACAGCAGAGCCCGTGGGGCTCTGCTGTAGGAAGTTATAAGCTTTTCTCTATTTCAGATACAATAATGGCAAACTTCGTCTACTTCATGACATTTTTTGCAATCTTTCATCATCACTACATATTGCTTTGTAATGTGTGTAACCTTGTCTTTCTGCCTGAAGCTGCTCGCCCGTTTCTGCTTCGTGGGGCACAGCAGAACTGGCCTTACCGCACTTTTGGCTCTGGACCGACAAACCATGTGTGTATTGTGTGCACGCGTTTAACCTGAACTTTCCGGTCGTGAGGTGGGCCTGATGGCTAGGGCCCCTATAAGCATCCCATCGGTTGATTTGAATGGTGCAAGGGTGTACACTTCGTGCTAGCTAGCTAAGATGTTGAAAAGTATTATTCCTTTTAGTTCTTGTAAAGTTTTTAACTCTCACAGCACTTGAAATTTTAAAAAAATATAACAAGGTGGGTGGCCAGTAATAACCACAGACAACTGACTGGATATTAAAACAGTAAACCTCCAAAGCGTCATGAATTGCCTTCTGTTAAAAAGTAGGTTCAGGACAAAGTTATTACAATTTCCAGTAGAAAGATTGTGGAGGGTTTCTTTTTCTAGATATCTTTTCTATCTTCATTTTTTTCAAAAACTGTTGAATGACAGTAGTTCTGAGGAGCTGCGTTAGCTGCAGCACCCAAAACGACTGGTCCATTCAGGTGTAGGACAGTTGTGACACTTCCTATTAGAGTGTCCAGGATTCAGGACATGAATGAAATAAGCCCTCAGATCAAATGTATTCATCCAGAAAAGGGCTGTTCAGCAGGAACCTGCCCCCATCTCCCCTCCATTTGGAGGCTCGTCTGTCTCAGGTCTACTTATCCAACCGCAGCCATGAATTCTGGTTAAGGGCTGAAGTAGTGTCTTTGTAGCTTTTGTCTCTTTCCCTCTTTCTTATCTTTCTGACACAAAACCAAACAGGATGCAGGGTAAAAATGCTGTTGTGACAGAATAAGTGCTGATACTGTAGATGTGAAAGGTCAGCAGTAAGGAGACGCAGAGGAGGGTCGATCGGAGGATTTCAAAGCTGTCTGCCTGTCAAAGTGATTTCCTTTGACATGGGATCTTGTTCTTTTGGGAGACAAAGACAGACGTATGGGCAGACATGCAAACAGAGCACAAGACAGGCAGGAAACCACCAAGACAGTATGCAGGATGATGGAAAGACAGACCAACAAAATAGAGACATACGTGTAAAAACAAAGACAGACAGCAGCAAGAGAGAAACTGATACGCAAGCAGACCATCAAATTGGCTCATTCATCAAAAAGACAGTGAAACTCTGGACAGCTTTTTGGATGACGTTGACAATATTTCCCTCTACCTGTGCCTTTGTGCAGGAGGTAACAGATTATGATGAATGGACCATTACTTTGAGGAAAGAGAAGTCTCTAATATAAAAAATCCAGAAACATAGGTCCGTACTTTCTATTGTTTTAATGCAGTGTCTAATCAATTTGAACATGTTTAATGATTGTCCTCTCCAAGGAAACAGCAGCATTGGATGTGTGTTTTAATTAGCATGTTGTTTTACTGCCATGCAAGTCCTATCTGGGTGTGACATGATGTAGCACGACTCCGGCACTGTTCCAAAGTCCACTAAAAGTGTTTTAGTTCTATTTTGTGTTTAACAAGTAAAACAAGTTTTGAAAAAAAACCCACTTTGCTTTGCTTTACTTGTTTTAATTAGTGTACACATCCTGTCTTATCTTTCCTGAATATCAGCAGGAGGAAAACCAAGTCGTTCCTTATCCTGGATCACTGACTTCAGAGAAGATTAATAAAATCAAACAAGAAAACTAGTTTTATGTAAGTACATATAGATAAAGTCAATAATTACTCATTAAATAGCAAATTCATATGCAGGTGAGTGTAATGCTTTAGAGATGCAAGCTGCTCCAGCGAAAATAGACCACGATGTACATGTAAGCCCTGATTGAGGCCCTTGCTTCACCAGCTGTGGTGGCAGTGGATCATCTTCAGCAGGTGCGAAGGAGACAAAAGTTCACACTCCATGTCCTTCCAACACTCATAGTTGTTTTCCTCAGGCTTTTCTCACACGGCGTTCACAGCTAAATCTACGTGAATAAAGATGCTGTAATTTGTAGATATCTAACGAAATCAATTCATATGTAATATACACCGCAAAACTCCCTCAGGGCGGGTGGGACGCGAGGCAGATAGGTCAAACAAAAACCGGCCTCTCGTTCGTGCCCTGTGGGAAACAAGAAGTCAATGGTGACTTTTCCTAAACCCAACGAAGTACTTTTGTTGACTAAACCTGACTCATTCGTTTCCTATGAAGAGTGGAGTTTCTTTTAAAAAGACTGTATGGTTGTTACGAATGGAAATTGCCTCGTGTTGCTGGACTTTCGTAAGAAAATGCATGAAAAACAAGGAGTTGTTTTTAGTTCTGTCATATGGGTAGTTTTGGATGCAGAGCACGTTAAAGGCGTTTCATTTACCACACAGTCACGGCAAAAGATCCCACTGTTGCTATGTCAGCCCTCCTTGCAGAGGCCCACGACGATGTCAGGATGGGAAGGATCACATGTTGCTGCCCTTAAGGTTTGCTCCCCTCCTCACCCCAGAGCCCCAGCTCTTTGTGCCTCCAACTGATAAGACTAGACTAATACCTGCTAAACCCACTGCCTGCGTGGGAAACAATAAACTCCCTTTATTCTTACCTTTACTTGGTGCAATGGAAAATGGAATCTAGCCACGAGTCCATTGTTATTCTGAAAAGAAAACCCATTGAAGGTAAGGCTGTGTAATAGCAGAGCAATACTGTAGCTGTGTGATCTATAGGTATCTGACATGGAGGGAAAGCTGCAGAATGAAAGAGCAAAATAATACACAGAACCTTGGAAGGAAACTCACTTCTGTCTGATGCATCGTTCGGCCATTCCTCATACTGTAATTACACAGATCTTTGGATTCCCAGCCGATCTGGAATCAGACCGCAGCTTGCAGGAACATGAATAATGGAAGTCCTAAAGAAGTCTCAATTATGTTTTTATATTGGGGGAAATGAATGATTCACATCTTAATATCTTCAGTGCTAAAGAGGCTTTTGGAGATCTCTGACAGATATTATGCTGTATTAGTATTCAGTTATTTCCACCCATTCAGGTGCAGCAGCTCAGCCCTCAACCAATGAGGATTCACTGTAGGAGACAAAGTCAGAGAGGCATGTTATTGTAATCCCACCACATCCATTTATGTTTCATGAGACAGCTTCATAATATACAGTGCAGGCCAATGATGGATGGGGGGATATGAAGAGCATCAATAATAAACGAGCAGACATTGATTGTCAGATACATGTGTGTGTGTGTGTGTGTGTGTGTGTGTGTGTGTGTGTGTGTGTGTGTGTGTGTGTGTGTGTGTGTGTGTGTGTGTGTGTGTGTGTGTGTGTGTGTGTGTGTGTGGTCTCTAGCCACCCCAGGCAAACCTGGTTCTTGCGATCAGCTTTGCATGATGATTACATCCTCTACAGTGATTTACGTGCCGCTCACCATCGTGTCCTGCTCTTAACCCAGTGGGAAATGCCAATAGCCAGATGTGTTGAATGTGTTGACATGCAGGTAAGTCCACCAGGTGGGTTCATTATGGAGACAAGCACGGAACAGACAGGCGTTAAGTTATTGCCAGCTGTGGCTTACCTTCAAACATCACAGCGCTTCCTCCTCATGTCAACAGGGCTGCTTTTAGATGTACAGTGCAGCGTAGATGTTGGAGAGGGCTTTTTGTTGTTGTTGTTGTTGTTGTTAGCTACTGTCTACTGTAAGTCAGGCCAACAAGCCGAGTCTGGGTGTGTATGGTAATGAAAAGGTGCATATTGAAGGCTAAACAAGTTACAATAAAGTTAGTCTCAATCCAGATTGAACCATTAGGTATGCTTACATGCTCAAAAGAAACAGATTATGCAGGAAATTGGATGACAAGGCACTGCTGTATGCACAGGTTGTATTTTTGAGTGTCTTAATTTGACCAACAGTGAAAATGTATAAACTACTTATAAACTGACTTATTTAGACATCTAGAGGTATTTTTGAGGTTTTTCAGTTGTGTTCGGACTTCGAATTAAAATAAATAAAACACAACTGAGCATACATGAAAACTTTGCTTTCATCTTGCCAAACATTTTCAGTCTGAAGAGAAAACTATAAATCTGGTTTGTCTACTCTCTCAGACCGATTATGGGAACTGGGTCTCTTACAGTACATGACATCACATTACTAGAAACCACTCATGGATTTTTCGTAGGCTCAGAATAATACAAGGTAACATTTATAACGAATTATTCTACGGATTACTCTGAATACCTGTATGTTTTGTGTTTTATTATATTAAGTGTTCAGAATGTTGCTATTTGCTTTGCATTAAAAGTTGAATCACAGAATTGAGAGTGTATTCAAGCACAAGCGGAGATCTCTATTAAGATACTGCAGTTTGGAGTCACTGCAGCTCATAATGCTGAGCTACCGATCTCTGATGATTATGGGAACCATTTAAAACAGCCAGAAACAACGATGAGCACCGCATATTAATAAACCTCCAAAGGAAATTTAAAAAAATGCTCAGAGTGCTGTTTTGTGATCTAAAGAATTTGTACAATCAGACAACTGGATTAAACACGAGTTTGACTTGTTCATGTACTCTGCTTCCAACTGTGATTTTCATTACCCTAAATGCAGCTCTAAATATCTGTTGAGTATTGCTGTGCTGCATCTGATCTATGCTACTGCACAGGGCGTTTAACTCTAAATCCAAACATGAATGTTGTAAACATGTTAAAATCAGCTGCACCATTATGTAAAAACTGCATTTTACATAATATGTGACAGGATCTGTTTGTTCTAACCATCGTTTGATTGACTCAATTTGTAGATGTGAATCAAATCAAACTGAATAAACTGCAGAAGGATCAGACTCTGAGGTAGTCTGGATTTTAAAACATAAACTCTGCTCGCTGTTTACCGAATTCAGCAAGATCGATACAAATTGTCACTGCGGAGTGGCCACACAAATCTGTATGTTTTCAACTTGCTGGGCCACTGTTCTGTGGAAAAAACTGTTTGCTTTAATGTAACCAATGCTGAAGCAAACTGCTTTATACAATCAAGATGGATGAAGTGGAGAAACTTGACGCTTTCTAACTTTTCTGCTTTATGTTCCTCTCATTTTTAAACCCTTTCTTTGGATATAAAGAATGTGTTGAAGTAGCGAATGTTTTTCATGCACTTTGAAACTGCCTCATACATGAAGTGTGAATAATGTGGGTATAATACACATCAAATAAAATACAATTCATATTTGTTTACATTTTTCAGACACACTAGCATTATATCACCACTGGTGTGAGACAGAGGAGTGATGTGATGTGATCTGATGTGGTGTGAGACTGGTGTGACACTATCTTCACAACGTTTTTTTTTTTTTAGAGTAATTATGCCTGGATATCACCATCAATTTGACAGGGATCTTTTGATCCTGAAAATGCTAGAACTGCCTCCAATTAAAGAAGATGATCTGCTTAAAAAACAATCACCACTTATGCTGTGTTTTTTAAATGAAGAAAGTGTTCAGCCTCGGGGATTGAGCATGCACGGCGACGGGAACAAGGAGTGAATGTTAAACTCCTGCTCCACCTTTGTGTCTGGTCTATGAATGTTTGATCACACCATTTAAATTCTCTCTGCATCGGGACGGGGCAAAGGTGCCAATTTTCTCTGATATTCCGGCATGGTGAGTGACAGCGAATGGGTGTCTCACTGAGTTAATGAGAGCGATCCAGAAAGTCCATTTTACTGATCGACAATGAAACTACTGACATGTTTTCACATTCGGCTCGAACATTGACAGCTAAAAACAGTGAGACGCTGGCATTAACGTCAGCACTTGATATGTTACCACAATTTCTTCACGAGCTATGCTTCGTGTGCATGTGCGTGTGCAACCAATTCACACTCCCAACTCGTCAAATAGCAGTTGGTCAGTGCCCATTGCCGTCTGAAACAGACACACCGTGCTTTCAACTAACTCCAATGTAAACCCACCCCCGTCATGATTAGATGGGCAGAGCAACTCACTTAGTATGAAGAGCAAGAGAGTCCACAAACACAGGACTTTCATCTAGGAGACCCATGTTTGTGTCCTGTATGAAACTAAAAGTAAACATTGACATTTTGTCACTTTGTCGTTAGTCACGCAACTAATTTGTCACGTGACTCACGAGAGTCATTAGTCATTTTGGCAGGTCCCATTTTTGTTCTCTAAGACAAAAAAAGATGAAAAGCATATACAGAGATTTGTAGATTAAATTAACTTCTCTATTAATCACCACAATCCTCTAGTATAGATTTTCTTGAGTCAAGGACAACCCAAAAAAGCGACAATAGCTTTTTAATCAAAGAAGAGCCTTGAGGGATGAACCAAGGACACAAGGAGAAGGCTGTGATTTCCAAAGGAGTGCTTTCTTTCAGGCTTTTAAACCACAAATCATCGCGGAAAGTTACAGAGTTTCAAGTTGTTTTCGGGAAATACAAGCCTGTTGTCATATGTAATGTTTACAGGGTTCAACACTGTAGTTCAAACGTGACAAGCGATGGTTTCAGCATAAATGGTCTGTGTCTTCGTTGGAGTTCGGTGAGGACTATTTAATCCGAAATAAAAGTAGGTCAATTCAATCACAAGATTTAGTTGTTTTTTGCTTCTGATAAACCTTTGAATTTACCTTCAGAAGGCTTGAAAGCTTCAGCAGAGTGAAGCAACCGTAGTACGGTAAGTATTTCTCTGTATTGTGTCTCACCACCACCTCAGCTGCAAAATGATTTAAATGTCAAATTAATTAATTAATAAAAAAGACAAGGTGATAAATGAAAACAACCATTTAGTATCAAATATCTCTGCTTGGCTGCTCTATTTGGGCTAAAAAACTATTTTAAAACAGATTCACCAACCTGATGTAGAGACGAAATATCTTCTTAAAACCCACAAAGACTGACATTCACCAACGTTTCTTATTTGGGATTTGATCTTCGGTGACAACAGAATCAGCGCACACTTGCGTACATTTGAGTGCTGACACGTTTGTGCAAAATGTTGCACTTTCTATAATTCTGCACTTAAATAAGATATAAATTGCAATCATATTTTCATCAGTTATAATATTTGTAGACTTTATTTACATCTTTGGTGGTGGAGTACAGTCAACATGTGGTTAATGGAAACCTCTCGGAGTATCTAGCTCATGGTGGTGATGGGGAGGTCCAATAGTAACAGAATCTAAATGATATTCAAAGAGGGGCATGTGTGGGAAAGTTGCATTACATGTCACCATTCACCCATTTGCAGGCATTCATACACTGATGACAGGGGATACCCTGCAAGATGCCACCTGCCCATCAGAAGTAACTAACATTAATACCCACACAGAGCAATTTGGGGATAAGTGTCTTGCCCAAGGACACATTGACATGGACTAGCGGAGCCGGGGATCGAACCACCGATCCTCTGATTGAAGGACGTCCCTGCTCTGCCACTGAGCCACGTTTTAGCTTGAGAACTAACACTGCAGGGACTCTCTGACAAATTGAGGCTGATATAATGTCTTCATTAGGTGGTTAAATTAGGTGGTTGAGGGTCAGTGTGTTACTCGCAGACACACGGATGTTGATGGACATGCAATCTATGGGTGAAATCAGTTATGAGGCAGTTTTTCTATCCGACGGGCCGCTCTCCCACCCACACAGTCTGTACCTCGAGTCTGACCAAATCAGCTCTATAGACATTTCCTCAGTTCAATGTTCTTTCAATCCTTTTTAATCACTGGATTAAATAGTTTCCATTCAGTTTGATCAGGCTTAGTGCGGAGGACAGAAATGATTTATGACTTTGTGACTAAGCAGCTCACAACAATGAGTTTATACTTTTAAGGTGGGCTGAAAGGTTATCTGAAACAAAGGGGCCGTTCCTTGAGAAACTGTCCGATTCTGATGGGGAGTAGAGTGGATATAAGGTGATGCTTATGCCAAGCACAGCCTATATTAAAAATGGCCTATTAAACATGCACTTAGTCAAAATTGATGGCTGCTAATGAAGCCGGTGCATTTAAAATTGGCTGAACAATATACAACATGTAGCCTTTTAGAGGAAAGACGAAAGACAGACGGAACATCTGACAGCAGTAGATGTTGATGTCCTCCGGGGAGTTTTAATCTGCTGCTGCTGAATGTTGCTGAACAACTTGAGTCTTAAGAAGCAAAGTCCCCAGATTCCCCAGTATATTGTTTCAGAGTTTGACAGCGACAAACAAACCCAAGGTCACTCAATCACACAGGTGTTTTTCTCAGTTTTTCTGTTACCAGGAGAGTTGACTACAGGCAATAGAAGCTTCAGAGCTTATAGATGTCCTTGTGCTAAACTCCACTCGAACGGTCTTATTTTAGACAAGATGACCAGCTGGCACTTAAAAAAGAAGAAAGGGAAAAAACAAGCTTTAGAATTCCAGCTGGATTTAAAATTCCCCCGACTGTCACTTTTCCTTGAGTGTTTTGGGTAACAACACGATTGAATTCTAACAGGGAGACCGCTTCAATCAATATTTGGAGCACTTTTAAGATGTCGTCTCATGGTAATGACATGGCACTAACTATTGTAAAAGTAAAACTCATCTCTCCACTGTATGTGCAGATATTTGTTGCTATTAGTTTTGCTCTTGTCTTTATCTATAAGGAAATCTTTTAATTACACTGGTTTGAATACATCTGCACTAATCTGCTTCACAGTCATGGTGTGTGGCTAACAGAGAGAGGAATTACTCTCATATATGACCTGTAATCATCTTTCAGTTATCAAAGCACTCTGTGTGAACAGAAATGTAGAAAGTATGTGGACATTTGAGCAAGGTAAGTCCCAAACATTACATCAATAGGTGATTAGGATCCTAAAAATAATAACTAATAATAACTAATTTGAACCAGGAAATACATCTTGAAAGAAACATAATGCCTATTTTATTACATTTTGGCAACTAAGGCATGATTCATGTTTGAATGAAGCTTAGCAG
Source organism: Melanostigma gelatinosum (assembly GCF_949748355.1). Lineage (NCBI taxonomy): Eukaryota > Metazoa > Chordata > Actinopteri > Perciformes > Zoarcidae > Melanostigma > Melanostigma gelatinosum. The sequence goes on along the minus strand of NC_136637.1, from coordinate 15,401,284 downwards.
GAGTTCAGTCAGGGAGACTCTGAGTCATTCACAAATCTCTCTGTCTCTCACTCTCCGGTTTCTTTTCTGTCTGCTGAATATCGGCTCTAGTTAAATCAACCAGATGTTCCTGAAGCCAATCATATCATTGCCGTAAAACTTTAGATAAAAGACTGTTCTCTTCTCTGCTGTCAGTTGTCATTGAAGTGCGAACGGACGCAACCCTCCTCCACCTCGTTCACCAACAGTCTTCATCACGTCAGGAGCCAAAGTTCCTTCCACTGAGCTCATCAGAAGTCCTGCTCCACGTCCCATCATCCAGATGTTCAGTTAACTCTCCTTACCTCTTCATCACCAAATGGGTATTGAACAAACTCAAAGTTGCTTATAGTTAGGCCATGTGTTCTGTGCTTTTTTAACTCTCAACAAATACCTCCGACAACAACTGTGCAGAGCTCATCCTCCTGCTGCTGCTGCTATGGTGTATGGATTGACTCGTGGACTTCCCAAACTTATACCTGGCCGATACTATTTATTTTGCTGACAGGTGGCTGTTTGGTGTTTTTCAACAAAGCAAGGCAGTAATGTGTTGTGTTTCACAGGGTTTATATATTCAGCGTGAGAGCCACGGGGATCACATATGCTGTCCCCTGACACCCGACCTGCTCTGTTTCCATAGAAACAAGTGCATGAATATGTTTCCTCCAGCCTGGCCGGAGGAAACAGCATCTTTTATTCTTCCGTGGTGCAAAATGGCAAGAACAATTTTGTTTTTTGGGTAGGTTTTGTTTGAAGCAGGAAGGCTATTCAGAAGTGAATCATCGTCATGATTGTCACCAGCATCACGATGGGTTTCTCACTTGGTCTCTGACACTGAAACTGTAAAATTTGGGGGTGTTTTGTTTGAAGTTTTGAAGTTTAGTAGTGCACCTATACTGCGCATACTGTAATATGTTGGTGATTTATCTTCTCCATCTTCTGATTTTAACTTGTTTATGTTTTTTACTATTTTAACTTCAAAGATTCTTAAAATTTAAGAGGTTTACAATTTTATATATTTCTCTATAACACACATATTCAACACTATATCAGCAAAAGACGGGTGCTCCCAGAACAGCAGAACAGAGCCATACTGCCAGATGTACTGAACATGGAAATAAAGTGATCCTGACTGAACTCTGATTGGTGCACAGAAATTTGGAATTCACGCTGGTCTCCATGCTCCTTTTAACACCTCTGCAGTTATCAAATCATTAATTAAGCTGATGTCGAATCTGCCCAGAGAGCCTGGTGTGGGAGAGAGATACGACTGCAGGCACCACCGGCCATCTGCTTCCAACACGCTGATGTCGCAGGGTATCAGTCCTAATACACACCCAAGTAGTTGTTTCAGCAGCACTTGAACAGGGCTTCTTCAGGTCCTTATACCGGCAGGCTGCATCAGAAATCATCCCACTATAAAAGACCTTCTAGCGACACCTCCATGAAATGTAACTACACACACAAAAACAGAAGCACAGATGACATGCACTTGCACAGATGTACCATAGCATAATGAGCCCTCATGGAAGCTGATTGCATACATTTAATCCACAATAAAGGTAAAAGCTTCTCATAGTTTATGATGCTGTTTGTACTGATTAAGCCTGAACTAAAGGTCGTAACTCGGGTTGAATGCATTGGTTTAAGCACATTACAGTGCCCACATCCCGCTTTCCCATTGAGAGCTAGTCAGCTTCACTTATTGGCTGCTTGAAGCTGCACTTTTATAATACGATCTAATATGTGTGGAACAACTCAAGGGGGTCATGTGTGAAGATTGGAGCAGTACCTATATTTTGCCAATCAAACGGATCACTGATGAATTGATCACATGGATATATGTTTTGTATATTAGGTGGCCCTGAGAGCTCAGTGCACAGCTGCCTCCAAGAAAAAAATATCCAAATAAACCAAACACAAGTAAATTAAGAAAGAAAACATAGATAACATAATAAAGTATGGTAAATGTAGAAAACAACAACAATGAGAATACAGAAACCTTAAAAGGTCAATTTGGGAACCGCTGCTAAAGGTACAATCCAGAACTGACTAAATGTTTGTATATTGTTGAAGTAAAATGGGAGTTACAAATGTAACGATGGTTCAATGAATTCTGGATGACCCTCGAGTCGTCACGCATTCTGTTCCTTCAGAATCTTCTTGCCCAGATTCTGAGTGACAGACAACTCTGGCGGTCAACCAGAATTCATGGACCCATAGTTACATTCAGAACTCTTGTTCTATTTAATTCTTCCTAAAACAAATGCACTGGATGACTGATACCACTAGTGTGATGGGAGAACAATTTCGGGTTTAACCAGCACTTCTGGAGCTCTTTAATACAGGGCTTAGAAGGAGGGACTGAGAAGGCATAAGGCTGTGGCGTCTGCCTGAAAGAAGCACTCAAAGGAGCCGCTCCTACAGGAGCTTCATCCAGCCCCAGCCATGCTAAAGCCATCCTAATAGCTGGCTTCCTTGTGGCATGGCCAGCCTCTGATCCATATAAAGACCCACCATCAGACCCCTGAGAAAAAGCATCAGATGCCCTGTATCTCAATTATCGCTCTGCCCATCATCACACAAACTGCAGGAGGCTGCAGTTGACAGTACATCATCCTCTAAACAAGGCGAGTCCCTTGTGGCGGAGTCACTAAGAGGAGCTGGCCTCCCTATTATAAGGCTGGAGATTGAGGAGGAGCTCTTTAATCTGAGCAAACTCTGATGAAAGATTACCAACATTGAGAGCCAAAGCTTCAACCTTTCTTACTTTTTTTGGTGGACCATGTGAGACCGCCTTGAGCCTCTTTGATGTTGTTGGGTCTGCAGACACACGAGCAGGCAGCAGCCCAAAATCCTCACCTATCTCTGCAAGTCTTGCCATTTTTACTGACAGTGGCATGAAACTACAGTTCATACAAGGGTCGTCAGATACGCCCGGCCTGAGGTTACATGAGTTATAGACATGCAAGTTCAACATGTCCTGAAGTGGGTCAGTCCCAAAAAATAAACACTGACTAGATGAGTGAAACAAATACATTACACAGCCAATACTAAGCAGTTACTTTTAAGAAACTACGTTCGGAACACAAATTCACAAATGTCTACACATGTCTTTACACATCCGGCCCCAGATACAGGATAACTGTAACATCTTGTTTACTTTGCTTTCTAAATGTTTTTTGACATTTCAAGGTCCACTTTCTTTCATGAACACTTGCACATGAACTCCCTGTCCTCTCTACCAGCAGTGTTGACAATCTTGACATGCGATTAGAGGGGTGAAGGAAGCCATGGATTTTTCCTATTTTGTGATTTGTTATTTATTTTTCCTGTGAGCCCGAGCAAGACCAACTCTGGCTTGAATATGGTGTTCCTGAGTTATTGTACAGTTAATTGAAAATCGGATCTTTATGTAACTTGACTGCTTAAATTGTTTGTCTTTTCTCACCCGCCTAAAGTTAGTTTGCATCAGGTATTTAAAGCTGCCTTTAGATTCATGCACCTGTTTTGCCTGTAGGACAGTGCAGTCTGTGTGTTTGTGAACATATGTTACCATTGCTACCGTAAAGAGGTTAAACCTGTTTTATTTGGGTAACAACATTTGTCTGAAAGTCACAGCCTCGCATGTTGCTATAGCATTACTTTCATACTTATTATTTTGTTCTTTTCAAATCTGAATTGCAGCTTTAAATTGTCTCCTTCAGCAGGCTTAAACAGCAACATATTATGGCTCGGGTAAAGTCACCATAGCTGAGTGAGAGCGAGTATCAGGCAAAGTTTTACCAGCTGAATATGACAGAACTGTTTGGCACATCATTGAGATGCAGTACAGGTTTAGATCAGAGCTGGCATTATTGGCCACATTTCATGGTCTGAATCTTTTAAATTCCATTTCCTAGTCAGCTAATGGAGCACTGCAGGTGGCTGCTAAGACACTGATCTGCTCTCAGTTCAGTGAGTGTGTGAGCGTCTACGTGTTTGGTATGTGTGTGTGTTTGGTGATGATAGCTGATCCTCACAATATCAGATCCCTTTGAACAATGAAAAAGGGGAAAAGTCAGAATAAAGTGGCTCCTCACAAGCCTATCAAACTGCATATTTATTTGAATATATTTGAGGCTTTTATCTGAGTCTGGGACATGCTAAAATGATTCATAGCATCTTCTATTTTGGGATTAACTTCCAGGATTCTAAACTGCCTTGTCGAGCACTTTCATTGTGACACTAGACTCCAGGAATCATAGACACCGCTCACAGGATTTGCAGGACACGTGGCACACAGATGTGTATGAGAGATTGGAGCCATTCAATTTCTCATCAGTACTTGCGGACTAACTGCTCCTAATGGATCCCCTCTCAAAGGTTCCTCTGTGGGACACTGACAAGGTCAAAGGCTTATAGTTGCATCATCTTGAAAAGTCAGAGGTGGATCCAAATTTCCTAGTTCGCAGTGACATCAGCTGGATGAAAAGAGGAACTGTCAGTTGCTTTTCTAAATTGCTTCCTTAGTTTCATCTAAACATATTGGTCAAGTCAAGCCGAGCATGTGTTACTCCTGCATCCCTCCAGTGCACTTAAAGTGTTATTGTGTATAATGTTTGTAGAAAGTCAGATGATCACACTGCATCAAAAAGACATAGCCCAGCAGTTACAGACAGACACATGCATCAGCGACATCTGAGCTGCTTCACACTGGTCTGTAGCTGTAGAGATGCAGCCTTGCAGGTCGTAGACTGCTGATGTTGCTAAATATGCATTAAAGTGATATTACTGCAATCCACTGGTGGATCAGACTGAACCCTTGCTTGTGTCAAAGTATGAACAACTTGATATCCTGATTGCAGGTTTCCGGTGGCTTTCATGTACATGCTTGTGAAACCTAACCGTACATCATTAGGCTAACATTTGTTTCAGTCCTAAGTTTTCTCTTTTACCCCTCCAAGCATGAGACCTCTAGAGAACATGTACTGCATGCTTTTTCAGTAAATGTTGTTCAGCCTACTAGGGGTTTTGAGTTATAATGTTGGAATGAAAGAAAATCTAAATTTTTTATTTTTACAAATACTATTTTGATGCTATTATTACAAAGAATCCCACGACAACATAACTAGCCTATTAAATAGGCCGTATTTGCTGGGTTGCCAATCACCCTAATAATGAACAGCGTCAGTTACTCCCATCTTAAATTCATTAGGGAAAGTTGGAAAGACTATTCAGGTATTTAGGGAATAACCTACAACATAATATTAAAACATAAAAATGTTTTTTTAAGTGCTCTGAAAGACATAAAGCTGAGCAGTTTGTGTGTGAGTGTATGAACACAATGATTGGTTGCGATGCAATGGGCACCAGCTAAAATCATGCGCAAGGCAACACTACATCCCTACCTCACAGTAATCACTCAAAAGGTTATTCCAAAGGATACATGTTTCCCCTGCTGATGTGTTATGTGAGTTACATCGCTGAAGACAACAATGTTCACTTGTGTTACAAATGATTTTAGTTTCCGCACACAGTGCAACTCTACGGCTACAGTGCCCCCTGCTGCCCGACTGCTGTCATTACATGCCACACATAACAGTTATATAGAACTGTTCATTCATTTTACATTTTTCTTTATTTTTTTCAGTATTCTTACAGGCTTCAGTGTCATTTGGGAAAATATCAAAGCAGATAGACAATTTTAAAAATGCACATTTTATTATTTATGAATTGTGATGTCTATTCTGAGATGTAATTATCTGCACAAGTAACCGTTCACATTAAGATGAGTTTATGAAGAGCGTTTAATGAATTGGGTCCTGAAATAAAATGTCAGCTCATCTCGGCTGTCTTCTATCCTTTTTTCTCAACTGTTCAGCCAAAGATTCCCTTCTTCTTTGCTGTTGACGAGAAACAAACATGTCACTCTTTGCACAGCATACTCATTATCTCGCATTTCTCCAAGCCTGAATTCATGTCCCTGCCCAATTAGTGTTCTTACCTTTCTCAGTAACAGTATACATCGCCTCCATGCCACCTTTAATGTGGTCAATGACGTGACAGTGGAGCAGCCAGGAACCAGGATACTCAGGACGCATCTTTACAGTCTGAACAGGGAGAGGATGGAAACGTCAAGTGAGTCACAAGTTTCATTTTTATTCATGTTTGACAACACTGAACCTACAGAATCCAGTTTTCCTGCAACTAACTGATGCAAAATGTTCTAACATTTTAAGTTCTATATATATATATATATATATATATATATATATATATATATATATATATATATATATATATATATATATATATTTGCTGTTAAAGATGGTAGGATTGGCAAAGGAACACTTATATCATATATGCAGCAGCACAATTAAAACAATACTTTTACCTGATTTCCTTTTTTAAAAGTGAGCAAAAAATATTTTAAGTTAATCTGTATTCCTTATTTGGTGTGTCTATATGAATTTTGTAACCTGTTTTAAGAGAAGATATTTTAATATATTTTACAATCCAATGGATGATGAACAATAACCTTTTACGACACTGATCCCTTGAAGTTGTGCATATAATAAGACAAATTAAATCAGTTGATGCCACGTCAGGATGTTTTGAGGTTTTACCTGAAAGGTTGCTGGAAACAGCTCATACACATCCGTACGATGAGGACCTCCACCCAGCTGGAGAGAAAGAGCAAAAAATAGTTGGAATTTGTGTGTATTAGTTTGCGTAATGTGTGATTGTGTAGGCATGTCTTGCAAGTTTGTTTGTCTTGTATACCTTATATTCCACACTGTGCCCATGCCAGTGTGCGGTGTGTATGTCCACATCATTGCCCATTCCCATCAGGTACCAGTACACCTTATCACCCACCTCCATGTTTAGACCATTCAGATTTCCATACATATAACCATTGATGGCTGCATATACAGAAAAGCACACAAACAAACATATTGGAAAGACATGAAGAATATTTCGATCGACATCGAAAGTAAAAAAAAATACCATCGGTCAAAATGATGCCGTTTATTTTGATAAAGATTATCTTTATCTCACCATGCATCTTGTTGCTCTCTATAAAGGTTTCATCATCCTTCAAGTTTGTGCGAGGGTTCCTGATGTAGGTCCTGATATTTTCATCCAGATACCTGGAATAATAATAATAATAATAATAATAATAATAATAATAATAATAATAATAATAATAAAAGGATATGAGGTGGGACCCGATAAAATTGCATATAAACTTCACTGTTGAACCATCTACTGATGAAATTCTCTAAACGGAAAATGTTGACATTATTAAAGTGTGTGGATTATCCTGATTATCTGTGAGAGGGTTTACAGAAAGTAAGTATTTCAAATTGACAGTGTTAATTACCATAATTAAAATTCCAATCAATTCCATTGTATGGTGGTGGCGGCATACATTTCAGACAATTTCAAAACCTCAGAATACAAAACCAAAAGAACATTTTTTTAGATACCATGAAGTAAAGGGACAAAATCTGTTTTGCATTGAAATTAGACACCTTAACTACTAAAGGTCTAAACAGTTCATAGTTAGTTTTAAGGTTAGACTCCACTTACCAACTTTCATTCTCATCAAAAACCAGGAAAAGCAGCGCGAACTCTTCCACTTGCTTTTTCATACCAAGACTCCTGAAAGAAACACAGTTTATAAAGCTGTAAATTAGCACTCTATAAAATACTTTATAATATTGTTTTGTGATACAGAACAAAAATTCATTCCTGCCTCATCATACCTTGAAAACACACACGCACACAGTACATGCTGCATGAAATGATGCAGAGACACTCACCTGCCCCAGCTACGGCGACAGATCACCAACGGACCAATCAGACCGCTGTACAGGTCCTGTTAGGCAGGGAGACGAGGTAAGTGTGTGTGTGTGTGTGTGTGTGTGTGTGTGTGTGTGTGTGTGTGTGTGTGTGTGTGTGTGTGTGTGTGTGTGTGTGTGTGCGCGTGTGTGCGTGTGTGTGGCGTACCTTGGTAACATCAGCAGTGGAGTAGTATGCTGACACAAAGCACTCCTCCTGCTCTGTGGTTGGTCCTGTATTCTTTGTAACGTACCACTGGTAGGAGTAAGTCTCACCTAGTGTTGTGAAAATAAAGCTATCTTTCACACTTAGAGCAGGTTTAAGAATGAAACAGAAGCTCTCAGAGGCGTATAGTAATATCAAAGCAATAGATTTATTTATCAACAGAGTTATTCAGCCAACACAATTAAACATGCATGGGCTCTAATGATTTCCCTCTCAGAGGTCCACCATAAGACACGCTTCAACATAGCAGCGTAATCATTTATATAGGGTCCCTCCTCTAGAGGCCCATTGGTTCAAGTCAAAGTTGCAGGCTGAGCATGTTTTTACATGTATTCAACCTGGTTGGGACCTGAGCATATCCGCCCACACTGGCCCGTCCCAGAAGGTGTAGTCATCTGTCAGTGTGTATGAGATGTTGTCGGCTGTGGGGGCAAGGAGAATGGGCACTGCTAGGGCGCTGTCTCTTTCCTGTCTCACTCCTCTATTATTCTACCTTATCTAAAAATGGCAGCCTATCCCTTTGTGACGCAGTTAAAGTTATCAATCTCCCACTGGCTTCTCCCTTGCCCTAGCGTGTACTGTGTGTATTGCGTGAGTGATTATTAAATCTGCATAAACTAATGATTATTAAATCTGCATAAACTAATGATTATTAAATCTGCATAACCTAATGATTATTAAATCTGCATAACCTAGTGGCTATTTAAACTGCAAATAAGCTAATTTTCTCAACAAATCCCTCTCTTGACGTCTGAAAGACGTCACTTTCTTTACCTTCCTACCCTGTTACACGCCTGTGTCTGGCTCTGCCTCATCTGACCCTAACAGGCTGGTCTGCTCCTCCCATACTGGGTAAGCTCCATAAGGAGGGGGTGGTGGGGGTTCCTTGGAGAGGGCAGTTGTGATGAGACGGCTAACCTAAGAACGAATACAGGGTATTATACAACATCCACATGACACCAGTATTGCAATGAACACTCCCGCTGACACTGCTATTGACAAGATCAGGTTCTTCCATTTTCCAAACATGTTTTCCATCCAATCGCCAAATGGATTGTTTACACCTGATGCTTCCTGCATTTCTTTTGACAGTGCCCTCAGACTATTCAGTGCTTTTATGACTGAACCGTCCGGCGCAGTGTTGTTGGGGATGACAGTGCAACACAGATCTCCAAACATTGAGCAAACACCCCCTTTTTCAGCAAGCAACATGTCTACAGCATTCTGTTCTGCATAGAAATCAAAGAAGTTGGGGCCAGCTGCTCAGCCAGGCCCTCTATTGCATCCCTAGTATGATTAGCCAAGCGAAGAACATTGTAATGCACATTATTAATACGATCAACATTTTTATTTACTGTTATCCATGGAATGATACATACGATACTCTCAAAACCTGCTGGTCTACCAATTTGTATTCATTAGGCACTCCTCTGGGCACTCCGATTTCATCCATGTAGGTTGGACCTTTGTCCAGACTGAACTCAGTTCCAGCTGCTCTTTTTGCTAAGATATGTCTGCGTCTGCATTGGGTCAGGCTTTGTAAGCTTTGAAATATCCTACTGCAGTTGCGTTATCAATTGGTGGAAATATGGATGCCAGAGTTGTGCAATTTGGTGGAGTAGCTATTTTAGTCATATTTGTCATGCACGCGTATCCTGTTGGGTCAGATTCAGGATATAGTGGTGCTGGTTCAGTGAACATAGCTGCTCTTGCTGCAGCACAAGCTACACAGCCACCCATTTTGTTTATAGCATTATCAACTATCCAATTTAACCAAACATTGTTGCTTCCATGTCCTGTAGCTAATTGGATCACCTGTTGGGGAGTCCATTTAGAAAAGTCTTCTGACAAGACAATTGGTGGGTCCGGTGGTGGTGGTGGTCTGTACAGAATTATGTTTATCTGAATTCCTACTCTCGGGTCTTTGCCGGGGACGTCCACTAATAGGGCGAACCATATTATGTTTTTCCCTGTGCTGCTTTTGGTGACGTTGTTTAGAGACAGAGATAAGGGATTGGTTGTTGGCGAAAAGTCTCGTTGGAATTCTATTTTGTCCCATAAGGTCTTTCTCGTCTGTGGCTTCCACCGCCCTGTGTATTTTGTTACCGCGCCCCAGGAATAACAAAACGCCTTGGACGCGACGTTCACGTAATTCTCACATCTCTTGACTACGGAATGGTCAGCACACAAATACACAGCATAACCTCTCCATGCTTTTGGTCTTCCTCCACAGTTAATCACATCACACAAATCAAAAGTAAAAACGGTCTTGCTCCCCTTGGTGTAGTTTAAGGTCAGATATGCACGACACGCTTTTGGTGGTCGCTTGTATGCCGGTTCTGAGGCATCTCTTTTTTGCCTACTCTTCCCTCTCTCGAGGTTGTTTTGAGTTTTGTTCACATCCTTGCCGCTTGTTGTCAGATTGCAGCTTGGATGACTCTCAAACCCTGTCAGATTTTGCACTGCTTCTGGCAGACAGCCATAGTTTCCGCTGGTTGGTTTGTTTACTTTTTCGTACCTCACCTCCAATCCCCAAGTCAAAAGTATCACAAATGCCACACCCACACCCATTAGGATCCATCTGGTTCTTTTACCTATACCCATATCTTTCCAGGTAACTGAGGGATGAATCCCCAGTGACTGGATGTCCGTTCTTCCCAACAAATTACAATTACACTCCATTTTGCGCCAGATCACCTCTGACCTCTGCTAAGGGTCTGGAACGCTCAGGTGCTGGGGCACAATGTGACAGGTGGTGCCAAGGTGCTCCTGATTTACCTATGACCTGGACCGAGTGTGAAGTAACCTCCTTCACTTCGTACGGCCCTATCCACCTGGGGTCAGTCCACTTTCTCTTATGAACTTTGACCCTGACCCAGTCACCCACTCGGATGAGATTTTTTACCTCTTCCTGGTCAGCTGCACTGGTTCGCTGGACCTGTTTGGAGAGAGCCTCCGTGAGAATGATTAATGCAGTCATATACACCTTCATGTCTACCTGCTGCACCTCTAGGGCAGGAATATGACTATTAACTCATGTGGTGAAAGACGCGTCTCATTTCCTTGTGCCACTGAAAATTGCCATTAGAGCTAGTGGTAAAGCTTCAACCCCTGTCAGCTTTGATGCTGCACATGTTTTTGCTATTTTTCGATTTTAGCGTCTGATTTGCCCTCTCTACCAGTCCTTGTGACTGTGGATGATACACTGATCCATACCTATGTCTGATTCCTAGTCTGGCTTCCACTTCCTGCAAATCATGATATCATTCAACATATTGTAAAAAAGGCTGAACCACTTGGTAAGTGTAAATCAACCAGATTGTTTCACAAGGCTTTGTGAAATACACCAGGGCTTTTGGGTGGCAAAAGTCTGTCCTCTCTGGGGATTAATAAAGTTGTCCTAATCTAATCTAATCTAAATAACCCTAAGGACACCTGGGTCCATTATTATATAGCCTTCAATAAAAACTCAAAAACAGGTGTAATACTTTCAATAGCCTCTCATTTGAGACAGCTCAGCCATGTTGACGGATGTGTGTGTGTGTTTTATCAAACATAAGTTGAATGACTCTTTTTACTGATACAATTGATTTGTGTAAGTCACCTGTTGTGGAATATTTCTATGAAAAGTCGGGAGAAGAGTGTCAAAGTGTTATCAAATCAATGTCAAATGAAACAGAGTCTGGATGAACGATCAAGGTTGTAATAGTCAATTTATTTGCTTGCAAGCAAAGAGAACACTGTCCCACAGACACATCACGTCATCTGCAGGAGGTGCTCTGAATAACACAGTCAGATGCATGTCTTGCAAGCAAAGAGAGCACAGTCTCACAGACACATCGCCGTCATCTGTTAGAGGTGCTCTGAATAACACAGTCAGATGCATGTCTTGCAAGCAAAGAGAGCACAGTCTCACAGACACATCGCCGTCATCTGTTAGAGGTGCTCTGACAACATAGTCAGATACATGGACCTTTATACTGCTTCCTTTGATTGGGTCACTGTGACCCAATCAAAGAGTTCAGTCACAAGAAATACAGAGTCTGAATAAGCCTGTTTTACCATCACATATCACATATACATACAGAGGGTCATGCTCTTCAGCTGATGCTCATCAGGAAGTACCGTAATCTAAACCTCTGTGTGTCGCTGTCTTTGAAGACAGAAACAATGCACAGGAGAACAGATAACAAGATAACAGATAACAAAACACCTGGATGCAAAACTGATAGAATCATCTACTCAAATAGGTTTTGTGCCTGCACTTTTAAAGACTTACATTCTTCAATCCTAAAGCATAAGACCATGACATATTTTCCCATAACATTCCACTCTTTGATTACATAGTAATCACACAATATAGTAAAAATATGTTATAAGGACATTTCAATAACAACAGAAGTATTACCCAAAAGTATGATTTGAAAATACATCACTTGAAATATCTGAAGAAAAACAGTTCTTGTGAGATAAAAGATCCCATAAATGTAGCAGGCAATATAATTCAATTAACACAAAAGAATAAAAAGACAGAAATCTGTCTTTTAGACCTGCACATCAAAATCATCAAAGGAATCAGTGTCGCTGTCAAAGTCGTCCGCATAGTCAGTAATAGGAAACAGGTCAAGTTGTTGGTCGTTAGTTGCCACATGACAATACATAGTCAGCTGTTTGGTGAATAGCTGAGAGATCATGTTTCAAGTTTTTTTTTTTTTTTTTTTTTTTTTTTTTTTTTTTTTTTTTTTTTTTTTGCGGTGCGTCTGGTACAGTTATGCGTCGTTGAGTTGTCATTGTCTGAGTCAAAAGTCGTGTTGTTGCGCTGGTCGTGGTTGCTCTTCATCTTTGTTGTGCGTTCTCCTTTTCTTGTGTTTGTTGGCATAAACACGTGTCGAGAGGGGCTCTTCATCTTTGTTACTGTACATTACCAGGATCCTCTATATTGCTGAAGTCAGTGAATTGAGTCTGACTTGCTGCCAGTCAGACATGTCCTTCACACCATTCCTGGGCTTGTACTTTGTTTCTGTACATTACCAGGATCCTCTATATTGCTGAAGTCAGTGAATTGAGTCTGACTTGCTGCCAGTCAGACATGTCCTTCACACCAGTCCTGGGCTTGTACCATGTGGAAACATGTGGAAACATGTGGAATCCTCCCCCTTTACAAACTCAGATTGTGTGGGACACAGAGAAACAGACAGCAGCAGTACTTTTTTGTCCAACAAACTGTTATTATACCATTATATAATTTCCACCTCTCTAAATCATACTTCCTCTAACCTTGCATCTCGTTCACGTAACCCATGTGCTGTGCAGTGAAGTGAATCAGCCTGCATGTGACAGTCTAAACATTTTCTCTTTTTAGTTAACGTGACTTGCTGTGACTTTCTAAATCCTTCAATCTCATTCGAATACATATGTGGGTGTGAGTGGTGTTTGTCTAGTTCCTAATGTGTGTATTAAATATACAAGTTTGTCATCTAAAGAATCTGAAGTTAACTCACCCTCGGTGTTGTATTTGTGTGCGCGTCGTTGGTCCAGCTCTGGTCTCACTCCGGTCCCTGCTGCACCCCCCTTTGATGGCTGATTGTCGAGCCCTCCCACCACTCCTTGTTCATGGAGCGTGAGCATCTGTTCCTCAATGTTCAAGCTGCCACATGTATGGCACACAAAGTCTTCAGTTGGTGTGTGTCAAAGTCTCAAAGTGTCTTTCAGCTTCCTCTCATGCCCTGATACATTATCAGCTGGGCATGCTTGCATCTGTGCTGACGAAACTTCTCTGTTGTCCGTTGTTGAACTGATCCTCATGTTCAGCATGCTGCATGTCACACAACTCTCTTGTGTGATGTTCTCCAGGCTTATGGATGGCAGAAAGCCTTCTTACAAAGTTCAGTCAGGGCTGTCACCGCATGTTTATACGGCCAGTTTTCACCATTGTCGTATGCAACTCACTGCAGGTTTGAATGCCGCAGATATTTTCTGTAGCATTGACATGGTACCTGTAGATTTTGACGAGTCTCATTCGTCTTCTTCATCCTCAACGTGTTGAGTGGTGGGTGTCGTTCAAGTTGTTTGTGGCTGGGGAGCATACAGCAGGAAGCGGAATCCCCAGATCAGGACCAAGGACTAAAAATCAACAAAACAAACAAAACAAAACAGCTGCCAAAAGTTCAGCAGCAAATGTTAGACATGTAGAGATACAATTCTTAGATCCCTGTGTTTCTGTGTGTGCGTGCCTCTGTGTGTGTGTGTGTGTGTGTGTGTGTGTGTCTCACCCCTGCATTCCTCTCTCTCTCTCTGCTCACATGCCTCTCTGTCTATTTTAAACAGTTACACCTATTTTCGTTTCCTCTTGGACATCAACTTATTTGTATCTGCTTCACCCTTTTCTCTGCTCCCAGCACGTTCTGAGTTAATCAAATTTTAATCATAGGCTAAAACTGCCTCTTTCAGGGAATCCCAATTTTGTTTACTTTTTACTTTTACTTCACTACATTTTGCAAAGAAAACTGATACTTTTACTCCGATACATTTCCCCTGAAACCTTCGTTACTCGCTACAAAATCAAATCTATCTTTAGAAACAAAATGAATCATGAGACCAGCGTCGGGGACTGTGGTGGAACACAGACTGCCAGCTTATCTCCAACCTTGGCCTTGCTATGTTTTCGCTCCTAACTTTGTTTAGTCTCCCAGTAAACTGAAGTATTAACCCTTAGCACACATACCAAATTAAAACCATTAAAACCATTAAAACCAACCCCTCTGAAATATGCACAAATCACGTATCGATCTATTCTAATGTTTTATGTTTGTGTTTGATAGCAACGGGTGTGTCTCATATGCGTTTCCACTGTCCCTCAAACTTTGAAAGTCACACACACACATTTGCAGCAGCCGCAGCCCTCAGCTTTTTCTCTCATATGCACGCTCCAAACACTCCTTTAAACAAAATTGAAACCAAGCACACTGCCGTCTTTGGAATGCGCACAAATCACAAATACGGTAAAGGAATATCTTTACAAATACAGTCAAACAAATAAACAAAAGTTAAAACGCAAATAGTCACACGCATTCATACCAAATAATCAAAATCACACACGCTCCCGTCTCTGAACACTCGGATTAACTGAACAGTTAATCCACTTTCTCACCCTCAGCAAACCGACTGTGTATCGATGACCTCTTGATCACGATACAAATGACAAACTGCTTTTTCAGCAAACAAATACAGTCAAATCATAAAAATTCTTTCCCTAACCAACACACAAAACAAACAACGTTACTTTAATGCATCACAGCGGCCGCTGCGTATCATATACACAAGTATAATATCTGCTTTGGCTGGGGTTCGAACACGGCCCTACCGTCGGACTTCTGTATGAGTTCGTTACCTTACAACGTAACGTAATCTGGAGCCGTTAACGGTTCATATCGGTTAATTCATGTCCGACTTTGATGCGTTTTTGTGACCAAAAGTATCACAAGTTAACACGAACGTGCATTCAAATAAAATGAGTTCGCGTTTACTACGCATGTCAGTGAACATAGAGGCTGAGCAGCGGCCGGTTGAGGTTGTGGTGAACGTAAGATATACTCTGTTACTTTACGGACACGGAACAAAAGAACAACAAGCTGTGACCGGACCCGGTGGTTCATGTGAATCACGTTAACGTTAAATAAACATGCACGGCTCTGTTGTATCACGTCACGTATCGTCATTAATGCATGTAGTTCATAGTTATGTACATTAACTGCTCCACGTGTGTTTGACAGCATTAGTTACTAACGTTAGTTACTTGGCAGATTCAGGATATCAGACAAAATATACTCAACTAATAAATTATGTGTTATTACAGATTAAACTACCAGCAGTATATAAAGTCATTAAAGTGATGAACACATGCTTTTTTGTACTTTTACTTAAGTCAGACTTTGAGTAAGTAAGATTTGAATGCAGGACTTTCACTTAAAGAGTATTTACACCATGTGGTGGTATTAATACATATTTTTTTACTGAAGTACAAGATGTGTAGACTTTCTCCATCACTGTTAAAATAATGTTTATGTACAAGAAGTGCAAGAAGATATTAATTTGATGAAGTTCTAATTCTCGTCTGTTTGCATCTCAGTGATGGATGAAGATGAAGAGCTGGAGAGAGGGATGCTGAGTATCTCCTTCAAAGCAACATGTGCAGAGCTGAGAGTAAACATTTGATGTCTTTCATTTCTACCACCTGAAGATTTAAAATCAGTTACAGTTCAGCCGGTTTGCTGACCGGTTAATCGTGTGTTCTATTCAGTGTATATGATATGTTTTTTGTTTGTTTACCAGCTGTTTCTGCATCATCAAACAGCCAGACAACAACAGGCTCCGGGAACAGAAAGAGGTTTTTCACCAAAAACGTTCTGCCGTCAACAGACAAGCCTGGGACCATGACTTCTTATCCCACATGAAGCATTGAACCGTTCTGTCTCATGTTGTGGTGTTCTGCTTGTTGTCCTTGTGACTATGAATTGATACCAGTCATGATGAGGGTACGTATCACTCTTTGTTTTCTTATATGGATAAAAAGAAACAATATGCATGTCTGAAACTGCTGTGTTACTAACACCTGAATGCATGTGTTTGAAGTGTGCCATGTTGCTTCACCTGCCTAGGTTACGTCACAATGACACACACTGAATATTAACCCATTGAAAGACAAACACACGTGTATGAATGAAGTATATTCTTTATATATTAATGTGAGAAACAGTCTGTCATTGGATACGGCTGAGAAAGGTGACGTAACGATACGAACAGTTGTGTTTCTTTGTCAAAATATAAATTACTGACAAGGTGTTTTCCATTGTAGAACCATCTGCTACACTGGCTGCACCAACTCATCTGAAGGGTTCACAAGTAGATGGTAAATACATCCAACATGTAAACACATCTGTCATATTCACTGTGCTCATATCTGTTATAAACCATTGATTGTGTTTTGTGATCCTTCTCTCCTTACAGCCGCAGCTGTAACTGTAAGGAGACCAGTGCCTGTTCCTCAGGAGCTCACGTGTCTGCTGCCAGAAGGAGCGGGTCGTCCAGCAACAGAGGCGACTGTCACAGTCCCTGGTGTGTGTTATTTGACCTGTATTTGCATCTTAAAAATATACTTCATGTAGTGTCCATCAAAACTGTTGTTAATTCTATACAGTTACTGCTGCACTGTATTGAGACAATAGGTAGGCAGCACTCCAGTGTCCAGCTTGCTGAGTTTCACAGACTACAGTGTAGATGTCATGTTACATCCTTGCTTCATCTTACTGTCAATAATAATGACAACATGTTTAATATTCTCTGTAGTGTCAGAGGCCCCCCTGATTTCTCCTGAGACGCTCAACTGTCACCAGCACAGAGAGATAAAAGTTAGTATTAGAAGGTTTTTCATGTCAAAAGATTAAATCAAGACGCAACCAGAATCGTACTCATTTGCTCCGTTTATTCTTGTCTGACTAGGTGAGCCATCACCCAGGACGTTAGCTGTCCCCACCCGTCCTCCTCCACAGCTCCCTGGCTACGAGCATGAAGTCAGCCAGTGGACCTGTTCACAGCAGCAGAGGATCTGGATGAAGACGGAGCTGGAATCCACGGCTCTCTGGCCAGGCTGCTTTCCTGTGCGCAACCTCATGAAGATGGTGTCATTGTGACGTCTCCCTCCCCAGCCAGAATGAATCCACAGCATCTCTGATCTTCCTCCTCCAAAGTTCTTTCAGCTGGAACTGGATGCTACAAGGAAAAGGGTGGAGGGCAGAAGACAGCCGAAGAGGAAGAGGACTGAATCCCAGCCCACAGGTCGCAAGTGTCGATTCTGTCAGATGGATCTGAAGCAGGATCCAAACAGTCCTCACATCCACACGGGGTTCCCTGGACTAACAGGGAAGTACATTTACGGCCCTGGTAAAGTCTTTTCCTTTTACAAAGACCAGGGCATGAGAAGCAGACGACCTGCTTTTTATGAGACAGAAAAAAAGAGATGGGAGGTTGAAAAGGGAAAGTAAGAGAAAAGGGGAGTGTTTTGTCATTATTATATTTGTTTAACATATTTGTGTTGTGTATTTGTGACCTTGCATTATTGGCTCTGTGTTCAATAGTCACTGTCCCTGTTGTGTTTAATAAATATATTTCATTCACTAATGTTCACATGTCTCATTAATACGTGAATCATTATAGTCAACAGTAAAAACTGCAATATAATAGGTTTATAGCCAAAAATAAGTCAAGTACTTGATAATCTATCTGCCACTACAATCTAGTGATAATCAGTAAAAGGTAAAGCTGGATAAACATTTCTTGATTTATGAATAGCTCTTTGTCATTGATGAGTGGCTTTGCCCCAGTGAGACTCGAACCTGCGTCCAGGAGCTGAAACCAGCGATATGAAATGCTGCAATTTCATTGGCTGTCAGCGTATGCCAACTATACACGGCTTGCCTCCGCGTGGAAGGCCGCAATGCTAACCCCTATGCTACTGGCCCTGTATATCCACAACACAATTTAGCACACTTAAATAGCCAAGGCCTCTGCTCTGGCCTGTCTCCTGGCGACTTTTCTTTTAAACTCCGACCGTTATCAACGATTCACCGGTTAACTCAAGATTTGCGCTCTCGCCCAGAAACTCCGTCGAGGATACTCTAAGCAGAGATATCATGTTTTTCCACTAAACGCTACGCACAATCCTGGTGTCCTGAGACTTGATGTCTTGATAAGGTAATTTTCTCTTCGTCCGCTATCAATCAGTTAATTTAAAACCTGTGCTCCCGTGCAGAAACTATCTGAAGGTTACTCTACGCAGAGTTAACTTGGTTTTACACCACACGTAACACACTTGATACGGTAATATTTCACGGTCCATTCACTGTCAGTTTACAGTTTATCAATGACCTTTAACACACATATATCCCCGTCATGTTATACAGTTTCTTCGTAGTCCAAAACGTCTTATAATTACGTTAAAGATTACGCTTTATTTGTGGCAGGAATTTGAGTGCGAGGCGCGAGGCGCGTGACAGCGACAGAGAAGGCGCGTGGCACGGCTCACATTCCTTCACTCTACGCTGCCACAAAAACATCATTTTTCGCCTTTTATCTAACGTCTTCTGCTGGACTCATTCATTCCTGTGCACAGACCCCCCAAATGGCTGTATAACAACTCTGTTGCTGTGTGTTTATTCTTTACAATACTTTATAACTATTCCTTACCCACAGTTCGGTCAGTCTGATATCAAATTTAGAATTAAAGCTATGAATACAATATGCAGGATTCAGTTAAATAGGACCTGCTCACCTGTTTGTTATGCCGGCAATATCAGACCTCCCGAAACTGCTGGCACGGACCCAGTGGCAGATACTGGGGCTCCCAGCCTCGGGGAGGATTCGCCAATTATTTCTGAAATCACAGATAGAGAGGTCTGTTAACATTCCAACCCGATATGCTCTGTATCAAGTCTTGCCCGCATCCTCCACCAATTTGTTGTGAAAATAAAGCTATCTTTCACACTTAGAGCAGGTTTAAGAATGAAACAGAAGCTCTCAGAGGCGTATAGTAATATCAAAGCAATAGATTTATTTATCAACAGAGTTATTCAGCCAACACAATTAAACATGCATGGGCTCTAATGATTTCCCTCTCAGAGGTCCACCATAAGACACGCTTCAACATAGCAGCGTAATCATTTATATAGGGTCCCTCCTCTAGAGGCCCATTGGTTCAAGTCAAAGTTGCAGGCTGAGCATGTTTTTACATGTATTCAACCTGGTTGGGACCTGAGCATATCCGCCCACACTGGCCCGTCCCAGAAGGTGTAGTCATCTGTCAGTGCGTATGAGATGTTGTCGGCTGTGGGGGCAAGGAGAATGGGCACTGCTAGGGCGCTGTCTCTTTCCTGTCTCACTCCTCTATTATTCTACCTTATCTAAAAATGGCAGCCTATCCCTTTGTGACGCAGTTAAAGTTATCAATCTCCCACTGGCTTCTCCCTTGCCCTAGCGTGTACTGTGTGTATTGCGTGAGTGATTATTAAATCTGCATAAACTAATGATTATTAAATCTGCATAAACTAATGATTATTAAATCTGCATAACCTAATGATTATTAAATCTGCATAACCTAGTGGCTATTTAAACTGCAAATAAGCTAATTTTCTCAACACTAGGAAAGACATGTTTCTAGGTATTGAATCCCATACTATGTGAAAAAAGTATATTAGAGCTAAGTGAAGGACCTTTGCAGAGTCCTTTTGGTATTCTCAGAAAATTGTAACTTTGTTACACAATAATAATGAAGTAAATCTACAATTAAAATGTTGCATTCTGGGATTAATTCCAATATTTCTTGATGGTCTGCAAGCAGGTAGACACACTACCTGGTTGGGTGAGATGAACTGCCGGGATTTCTGTCTTGACTCCATGGGCGTGGATGGAATAAGGCCTGGACGCCATGTTTTTAAAAACCACCGTCACCTTGTCTCCCACATCAGCGTGAATCATTGGACCTGGAAGACGGGAAAGTGTTTTGATTACAAGACCAATCCAGCTGGAACATAAATCCAAGATGTTTTATACATAGTATTTGTGGCTTTTATATTACAATCACAGTTTGTGCATTCCTGCTGCCCTGGCTGAGAGCCTACCCATGATGCCGAGGTGTTCTATATCAGCTGCTCTTTCCACTTGCTTGGTGAATTTGTTATTGGTGAACTGGCGGTAGACCACCTTCTTGTAACGGGAGCCGATAAACCCACCCTGCTGGTCCAGGAAGACAGAAGCAGGGCTGCGGAGGGAGAGAGACGGGCTTATTTTGCAAAGGATTAAATGTTGTGTGTGTTTATGGTACAATCACCTCATGCGGATGTGTTTAAGCATTCACTTCCATTTGCATGTAAATGTGTTTCTGCATGAATCTGTGTTTTGCTGTTTGGTTATCAAAAGATACAAAACACTAAAGACAACAAAAAACATTAGGTGCAATATTATTTCATCTTGACATAAATAACTGAGCAGAGTTAAATGAAATAGCAAGGAGAGAAGTTTTATAAAAGTGCAAAGTTAGATTTAAAGGATAAGACTGGTGGTATTCTACTGTACATTTTTCTTATTGTTAAAAAATCCCATGAAAACACCAAAACCAACAATGTGTTAGTCCATCTCTCAGCCCCTCTGGTTCCTTCGCAAGACCTTTAATAAACACGTCTCCAATAAATAATCTCATTTTCAAAAGGCTCCATTTTCTAAAACAGCTGGGAATTTTAAGAAAACTTTACTCAAACAGGAGTACACAGAGAACTTGTTGGGCATCATTTTTATACGGATTACTCCATGTCTGGTGCTCAGCTGCATGCCGGTGTGTGGGATTGACTCAAAAATAATGTGTGTTTGTACTGAAGTAACATCTCACCAACAGCAACAATATGGCTCATTGATGGGTTTTTTAATAGTTTTGGGGCAAAACTTGAGGTCTAAGATGCATCAAGCTTAAAAGGCAATACCTCTTAGTCAGATCAATTGCATTGCTGGTTTTGGTCTTTTTCTGACATTTGTGGACAGTAAGAAATATTCAGGGAATCAACATTTATCTTATCCTTCAAGTTGTATACAATGTTTGTATAATAAAATAAACTGCATGCATGTTAAGGTAGTGCATGGTTTCCGCTGTCATCAATCTTTGGAGGCCAATTTTGCCGCCAACTGTCCGCAGAAGTCCAGATATTTGTAAGCAACTGTTTTCATGCTGTACATGTGCAGGGGACGATATTTTTTTCCGACGATGGCGAAGGCATGACCCGCCCTACTCTGCCTCTGATTGGCTTACCCTGATATTACCCTAACCCCAACCAAGCTATCTCCTCATACACAGGC
Source organism: Melanostigma gelatinosum (assembly GCF_949748355.1). Taxonomy (NCBI): domain Eukaryota; kingdom Metazoa; phylum Chordata; class Actinopteri; order Perciformes; family Zoarcidae; genus Melanostigma; species Melanostigma gelatinosum. Next base: position 15,379,318 of record NC_136637.1, on the reverse strand, counting down.
AGAGTAGGTCGGGTCATGACTTTGACATCTTAGGGGAAAAAAGAAAATTGGTGTGTGCAGGTGGTACTGTACTTCTCATGACCGCGGAACATCTCAGCCTCCCAGGTACGGTTTGGAGAGTAGTCCCAGTCCATCTCCATGGCAGCGATGTAGTAGGTTTTTGAGCGCAACATAGTCTCACCCTGACGCTGAAATATGCTGCACTTCGCTACCGTGTAGTTGGCTCTCATCCCACCACGGTAATGGTTCACTGTGGCTGACACCACTTCAAACTGACCTGAAACAAACACAATCATCATATGTACAGAAATACACAATGTACACGTTCGGCTCAATAATTATCCCAGACACCCAATGTTTGAAATCATTCGGTCTCTCACACACACACACACACACACACACACACACACACACACACACACACACACACACACACACACACACACACACACACACACACACATGTTATATTCTCATTCTGTTTGAATTGTGAGATCAAAACAAAGTTGTAACAATGTCACTGAAGGTTCTCACAAGTAATAAGTACAATCATGTGTGCGTGAGAGAGAGACAGAGAGAGAGAGAGACAGAGAGAGACAGAGAGAGAGAGAGAGAGAGAGAGACAGAGAGCAAGAGAGAGAGAGAGACAGAGAGAGACAGAGAGATGTATACCCATGCTGTCTGGCTCCATAGTGACAGTGTGTGAGATGTGAGGGAAGACGCTGATGGTGTCTCGTCTGTTCTGGCGGTAGATGAAGCGGTTTCCCTGGAAGTAAAGGCTGATGATGTCCGTCTCTGAACCCAGTCCTGACACGTGCCATGTTACCGTATCCCCCTTACACATGGTCAGGCCTGGGAGGTTCCTATACACAAAGCCATTGATTGCTAAAACAGAAAGACACAGAAACAAAACATACAGTGATTAGCTCAAAAATGATAAAATCATGAAGGGAAAAAGCTAAGCTGAGCTGAGCTGCCAGTGATCAGTGTGTGAGTGTGCGTCGCCTACACACCGTGCATCTTGTTGCTTTCGATAAAGCCATCGTCCTCCTTGTTAAAAGGAGGCTCTATGGGAGCAGTGGTTAGGGACATAATGTTCTCATCCAGATACCAGCTCAGGTTCTCGTCAAACACAGTGGCCATGAGGTGGAACTCTTTTTTATAGTTTTTCTACATGAGGAGAAGAGAGAAGGATCAGGAGGAAAGGTGTCTAATTGTGATTTCATCAATACATTTCAGTTTTCTGTGTCCCTCTATGGCAGACCTCTATTGAAGCTGTTCTCCAGCCTTCTTGCCACAAGCCAGATATGTATCAGATTTAGGTCCACATATACTGCAAATATCCCCCAAATCATAACTGGAAACACCAGATTTAATGGGATGTGACCTGATCAAACATAAGTTTAGTGATGCCCTCTTCTTACTTGTATTCCTTTTTTCAGTGATCCAGGACGACAGATAAGGAGCGGTCCAACCAGTCCAGAGTGGGTGTCTTTAACAGGGTCCACTCCAGAGTAGTACAGATAGGTCAGACAGTCGGCCTCCCCTTGGACTGGACCAGCACCCAATGGCACCGTCCATTCATAGCTGTGCAACGTTCCAGGTCTGACTAGAGCAGCTGGGGGAGGGGTCACCACTCCTAAATGTATTAAAAGAAAGAGGAATATTATAATGATGTTAATGCATGCTAACTTAGACTGGCACTGTAATATTCCAGCTTTTAGCTCACTTGGTTCCCTCTTCAACTCCCGCAGTTTCTTTGCTGTATGGGACTCTGAGGAGGAGAAGAAGTGTAGGGCAGGAAAGACGGAGACATAAAACAAGATAAGAAAGTGTCTAAAGTATAATCTAGTACATTGATAACAGTGTGAGTGCATGTGCTTGTATTAACCTTCCAGTTCATTGTGATAGAGCGTCCCATCCTGTTCTATACTGTACTGAACACCATGAGGCTGTATACTGTAAGGCCGGCTGGCTTTGTTCTTAAACACCACCTTGATAGTGTCCTTCTCTTCAGCTCGCAGCACAGGACCTGGAGACATGGATGGACACAAATGGACACACAAGCACACATTTAGGACAAAGGACCATTAGATGACACTATGTTGGGAGATATCTCATCATGTTAACAAAATCCTGCCGACATATTTCAAACATTAGTGTTGGAACTGGCAAACTGTTGTTGAAGTGATCTGACGAAGTCTGTCCAAAATATGAACAAAGACCTCCTTCAACAATAACAAAGCTATAGAAGGTCAGAAGAATTTTTTTTTAAAGCTGTTTTTAGTTGTAACCCAAATATCTTTGGTTGTTTGGGACAGTTGGTTGGACTAAACAAGCTATTTGAAAATGTTTGGGAAGTTGTGATGAATAAAAAATGAAAAAGTAATCTGCAGATTAGTCAATGATGAAACAGTCCAATGTTGTATGGAAAGTTTTAACCAGAAAGGGGAGCAAGACATATAATATATTTCGTTACATACCATACTATCGATATATAGCATTTTTCATTGAGTAATAAGCATGTTTGGCTGTACTAATTTGAGTTTATTTGTGCCTCCAGAGCATCGCTGACTCTGGAAAAAAAAGTGCAACCAACCCCTGCCCAGCCTGGATTACCCAGAATTCCAAGGTGTAGCTCCGCTGGGCTGCGTAGCATCTTTGTTGTGAAGGTAATGTCCGTGTATTCCACATAGCGAACCTTCTTATAGCGGCTTCCAATACGGTTTTGACTTCTAGTTACAAACATATCTGCTTCACTACACAAACACACACACACACAAACACACAATACAAATTATTAGCAGGTCTCTTACAGAATCATGAAGATTAGCCTGGACAATTTCTGTGAGAGAGTGTGTGTGTGTGTGTGTGTGTGTGTGTGTGTGTGTGTGTGTGTGTGTGTGTGTGTGTGTGTGTGTGTGTGTGTGTGTGTGTGTAGGTGTGTGTGTGTGTGTGTGTGTGTGTGTGCGTGCGTGCGTGCGTGCGTGTGTGTGTGCAGTAACCAACCCATCAGTAGGCGGCGTAGGAGCGTAGTCCCAGACTTCCTCTTCAGCAGCGATGAAGAACGGTCTGAGCTCACCGTGTGGCCGGGCCTTGTGGACGATGGGGAAACACTTCTTGATCTCAAACAGAGCCTGCATTCCAGCTGGACAAAACCACAAAACAAAAACTCACAAAGAAATACTAAACAAATTTGTTCATTATCCAACTGGGTGACAAAAGGACTTGCTTGAATCAAATTAAGAATTAAGGAAGTCGGCTCACCCATCAAATGGTCATTGACAGTGCACGTCAGCAGCCAGTGTCCAGGGTTGTCAGCTACCATTTCAGCTGTAGTGCTGGAGCCGGGGAAAAGACTGATTATGTCTGTGTGGTGGTTCTGAGTGGTCAGGATCTGGCCATGGAAATGAACTGAATGCATGTCCACCTGTTGCAGATAAAATACATTTAAACTGGGTTAAGACCAGGTGCTTGCTGCTAACACCAAGACATGATGTGGGCTATTGTGAGTCCAGTTTAGCAGCCCTGCAAAAAAGTAACACATGTTCACAAATTTAGTTTTTTCAACAAACTGTCAACAGAGGCCAGATGCAATTGTAAATGTGACGGTTACTGTTCAGACTTTCACCAACAAAATGAGAACTAGAACTGCATGCACTCAGACAATAAATGTGAGTCCTATTACAGGTACTTGGTATTGTTAGTATACGTTAACATATTGTCAATATAGGCCCAGTCAGACAAAGCTTGAGCTTCTTCTAAATGTGCTCAAAAAGACAAATCAGACAATAACTACAAAAGGTTCACTCAGTAGAAAGCAGATCTCGGCAAGACGGGTCTGCTACGACCACTGCTGTATTGTGTGATTGAATGAAAACACCCCAAAATGGTTGAGAGCAGTGAGTGACGAGCCAGCAGGCAGCCAATGGCCGTATAAAATAGTTGTGAAAGTTGTTTGTAGACAGTGTGAGTCATCACAACCACGAGAGGCTCTTGAGCATGCAGCCATGGGCACCCAAAAATATCATTATGTTTGCTGCAGCAGAATGCAAGATTAGCCGAGGGGAGACACAGAGGCGCACACTCACTCACTCACTCACACACTCACTCACTCACTCACTCACTCACAGACTCACTCACTCACTCACACACTCACTCACTCACAGACTCACTCACTCACTCACTCACAGACTCACTCACTCACTCACTCACAGACTCACTCACTCACACACTCACTCACTCACTCACACACTCACAGACTCACTCACTCACTCACACACTCACTCACACACTCACTCACTCACTCACTCACACACTCACTCACTCACTCACTCACTCACTCACACACTCACTCACAGACTCACTCACTCACTCACTCACACACTCACTCACTCACTCACTCACTCACACACTCACTCACTCACTCACTCACTCACACACTCACTCACTCACTCACTCACACACTCACTCACTCACTCACTCACTCACACACTCACTCACTCACTCACTCACTCACTCACTCACACACTCACTCACACACTCACTCTCTCACACACTCACTCACACACTCACTCTCTCACTCACTCACTCACTCACTTAAGGGTGTACACACATGCGCACACACACGCGACCGATCGCATGATCTTCGTGGAAAATATGAAAATGAAAAATTAAAGGATTAAAGGGCTAGTTGCATATTTTGAACTTTGGTTGGTTATGTGCCTCAATTAAGACTTTTTTTTAAAATATGACACATGCAACTAGAACAATATTCTGATTCGTGGGAGTAATAATAATAATAATAATAATAACAATACCATTAATAATAGTAATAGTACAATAATACTATACAATAATAATACAACTATTAACAACAGTAATAATAATGATGATGATGATGATGATATTAAAAATACAATATTTACCTCATTGCCTAAGCCAATCATATGCCAGTGGATCTTCTTGCCTTGGCACATGCTCAGTCCAGGCAGGTTACCATACAGAAAACCATTTATACCTGCAATTAAATCAGAGTTAAAGGTATTTGTATGTGTATGCATATGAGTATGCGTATGTGTACCTGGATACTACCACTCACCGTGCATTTTGTTGCTCTCAATGAAATCTTCATCCTCCTTCAGGCCACTGGCAGGATTTGTAATGTGCGTCCTGATGTTGTCGTCCAGGTACCAGCTGAAGTTCTCATCTGACACCATGAAGAGCAGAGCGTAAAGATAGTCTCCTGAGCTGTCTCCATGCAGGTCCAGGGTTCCTACAGAGGAGTGGAGAGAGGACATTTTAGGATAACATGCATTAATGTACTGAAGGGGAAACCTACAGTAAGTAGTGCCCCTACACAACTATTTTCTCAATTAACTTCTTACTATTTTGGATGCTGATTTTTGGTATTGCCACAGCTGATCTCACAGATTTGACAAGAATCCAGCAATATTTTTGATAGTTTAATTTGTGGTGAAACGATTGGCTCAAAAATTGATAAGTTGATAGTAAGAAGTTAAATGAGGGAAACGTTGTTTGGGCCTTAAAGTAGGTTTCCCCTTCAGAATAAACCACAGAAAGTACAGAAAGTACAACATTTCCCTCTGAAATGGAATGGAGTGGAAGTAGCCGATATAGAAGCAGAAAATTAAAACTAAAGCAGAAGTACCTGAAAATATTACATCAGTTAAATAAATGTACTTAAGTTCCGTCACCAGATAAGTTAAAAAAGGTTCCAGTACCTCTCTTACAGACAATGAGGGGTCCCATCAGTCCTGAGTTGATGTCTTTTGGTGGGTTAACGTGGGAGTGGTAGAATCTGGTCAGGCAGTTGCTGTCCTCTAATGTTGGGCTGTGGCTCTCTGGGAGGTTCCACTCATATGTCACTGTTGTACCAGGAGCCACTGAGTCATCACGCTTCAGCTCTGGACCAGTACCGTCTGGGTAAAGGGCTCCTGAAGATACAAGCACACAGAGTCACACATATATCAGCCTGTTAAGGCTGCCCATCGATTCATTAATGCCTCACCCTCATTGCCCTTGCTGTAGTTCAGTCCATGTGAGTGGATGCTGTAAGGTCTGTTTGCCGTGTTATTCAGGTGGACGGTCACTGTGTCTCCCTCCTCGGCCATCAACAGGGGTCCCAGGTAGCCCAGCCACTCCGCCTTCACCACCTCTGTCCTGTAGGTGGCGTCGCTGTACTGCTTATACACAGCCTTCTTGTAGACGGAGCCAATGCGCTGGGGGCCTTTCTTTAAAAAGACGGAGGCTTCTCTACAGAGACAGAGAACGAGGATTATTATGGGTTGCAGTTAAAATATTACAAAAACCTGTGATTGGCTAAAAATTTTAGGGCCTTTTCACATCAGACATTTTGATTTGTGATTTTAGGGAAAGCAGAGGTGTAACTCATAACATTAACGATGGCTCTGATCTAATCAAGTTTCCCAGTAAGTCGTGACAGTATGACAGTGAGTGAGCATGTACAATATACCTTTTTTACCCACAAACACTGCTCATGATCGGACATGATTTTAACCACAAACGGTCTTATTATTTAGATTATTTCGATAAATGTATTAATTGTGGAACACAATTCATTACTGCGGTTTCTTCTTCTTCTTCTTCTTTTTTTTTAAAGCATGCTGAGCAGAGAGGTTAAAAATTACAAAATAAATAGTTCACATGAAACATAAGTAATTGGTTAAATGGGTAAAAGTAAACATGTAAAATGCATTTTGCACAGAAAGCACATCAAATATAAAGAATCACTCTCCAAAGGAAACTCTGCACTACACGTGGTGACACTGAATTTTTCTTTGATGAAGAGATGGAATAAGTGTTAAAGTAAGGCTATTTGTCATGTCTTTAAAAGTTGCCTTCTTTCGAGATACAAGGTTTTCACACAACAGTGAAGATTGTCGTAATAATATTGCAATACTTGACATTGAAGGTTAAATTGTTGAGCAGTGTGGGTCAAAAAATGACAATGCTCAAACATCCATGCATCTTAATTGAGATCATGGTATGGGGGTGAAGTGGCTATTGGAAAGACAACATAATCTTTCCAACGTAATCAAGACAATGTACTAAGTTTGTACTCACTCATCCTCTTGCAGTGTGCGGTTTTGAATGATGTTCATCCCACTTGGGGCATAGTTCCAAGACACTTCCTCTATCTTGAGGAAGTACTCTCTCCTCATCCCAGACGCACATACTGCTGCACAACACAGCAACAACACTCCCCTTAACCCCAGTCGCTGCATTTTGAAGATATAGCGCTGGCACTACCACTGATAACCTGCCCAAGGAGGACGATGACTCTTTAATTCTGTTGAGCGATCCAGAGGATGATAATGATGAAGACAAGCAGTGCAGACACCTGACAGCTGTAAGTCAGTCTGTCTGAGAGGCTTTAGACCCTCTGTGTGTCTTTATACTACCTAAGCTGACTGGTGGGAACAGCCAAGCAGGGCAGAGGGGTCACTGACCAACAGACAGGGTTTGAGCCAACCCATCACAGAGATAAGGGAGGGCGTTCCCTGACAGACTTTTTGATCAAAAGGTTACATTTGCATAAGAACAGAACATGCTATTCTTTGCAATGTCCACATTTGATGGCACAACCACGAAGAGATCAGATTTAACTTACATTTACATCAGACATTATGCAGAATATCTCATATTTGTCAGAATATAGAAAGCCAGATCTGTACCACAGTCAGTTATATTTTCCGTGCTTGTGGAAATGCAGCCAAAAATCTTGCTTAGTCATGTACACATGACTAAGCAAGATTTTTGCCAGTGATGAAAACACAGACTTTTGATCCAGTCACTACTGCTGTCCAATATTAACTGCAAGGTTGAAAATGATACAGAAAAATCTGATTCCGTTGTTTCGATTTGCGTTTGTCCTAATCCACAAAATCAGTCTAACCAAGCTAAGTAATTGAATTAAAACTAATTTGAAGTACTTTCACCTACCCCTAAAGACAATTAAGGTCAATGAATTCTGCTACCAAAACTGGTTTGTCATTGTTTTAAGGTTTAAAGCGCAGTAGTTTTTTCACAATGTGACATGGACATAAAAAGTAAAAAATACTCTCCCCACAGCCACCGTGTGATAAAGAATTGAAAAATGTCTTGTGATGGACTTGACTGCAGGGTCTGAGGCCACATTTACTCAGTCTGTGTCCTGACATCGATCAATAACGGGCAACTCTGGAAACTCCAGGACACTTTAAACACACACACACACACACACACACACACACTGTTAAATGTAAGCTAATATTGCATTTGTGCAAGGCCCCTTCTCCAGATAAGTTAATGGAAACATTTTGTTTCCAGTAACAGTTTGGAGGAGGTGCAGCAGGGGAGTCAAGCATGCATACACATATACACACACAGGATATATATATATATATATGCCAATTATGAAAAGAGAACCTGTTTTTGTGGACAAAGATCAGCCTCAACTTAATGACTCACTGGATACTTAAAATGGAAATAGACATTTTTTTATTAAAGGCGGCACAAACAAACAAACATTATAAAAAATATGTCACTAAAACATATATAAAATGTCTGTTTACACTGATCTAGCTTCTGAAAGACGTAAAGAAAACAATTTACAACAAAATGCTCTGAAAATTAAAACAAATGTACAAACATAAAAATCTGCTCGTAATCCTTAAGTGATCCAACAGTGTATAAATGTTGGAACAACAACAACCACTTCCTGGTGCATCCAGATAATCATGTCAGCCAAGATGCGGATAAACAACCAAATAATGGAAATGTGCTTCTCTCCTTGCAACACCAATGACACAAGAGCTTATCTCATATGTGGCTGCCATCTTAAGTACACTAGTTTAATATCATTGGTTTGAAGTGTAATATCATCTGTTTAAGCAATAAAAACGTTAATGTAGTTATTGGGTTTCTGAAGGTACAGAAAGTATACCGCCAATAATGATAACAAAGAAAGTGAGCAACCTTGAAATTAAGAATGTAAATTTCATGAAGTGAACAGTTGTCACTCAAGTTTGAGAACAGTTGTTTTTGTATCTTCTTCTTTAAAAAAGCAAATGAAAGTTTCACACACTGCTACTTACTTCAGTGAAACCTATCCCATGTAGGATAGGACAACATACTAAATAATATTATTGATATTATTGTCGTTATCATTGTCTACTTTGTCTTTATTATTTAAGTTTACTGTATTTTCTATGGAGTATTCAGGACACACGCTCACACACATATCTACATTATTATGTACTAATAACCTGTTGCCTTTGAAATGTTGAGACTTCTGCACCAGAAAAGCTCATCATCATAATCATAATCAATGACTGCCTCGTGATTTTTGCCACTCTAAAAGGGCAAATCAAAAGCTTGAAAATATAGTGATTACACTGACGTGGCCGTCAGAAGTCCATGATACTGTAGGTGTGTCTAAGTAAGGTTGAATTGTACTCGCACACATGGTGCAGTGTGTGCAGACTTCCGCTTCCATGTGTGTCCATTAACGTCCTGTATCTGTGCATACATATTGCGTGTGTGATTTGTTTATGGGTGCACAGGCACTTGTGTCTCAGCAGGTGAGTCTACATACACGTGTGTGTTGATCTACGCGTTCAGACTATACTCCTGCTTGTAGCAACAGGGCCGGCAGATGGCGTTGACTAAACCATTTCCCAGCTGTAACAGACAGATGATGAACTCAAGCACAGCCAGGCCCAGCAACACACACAGCAGAGTCACGTTCCACTCCACGATGTGAACCGGCTGAAGACACCGTGACCACGTCTCTGGTTGTAAGAGATACCTGGGACACAGAGAGAGAAAGATCAATCACGGACAGCATTTACTACATTTATATTTTATATATTTTTTGCATTGGTTACAACTCATTGTGAGTGCTGCACCACATTCTTAAAATACTGAAATACTAAGGGGGAGAGTTGTCTCTAAGTATACATTGATGACATAAGTCGACACATGACAAGGTGTCCTCATTTACGAAATTAACAAAAAAAGTGGAGGCAAAGTCCATTGTTTTCCAGATTAGGGCACCTAGTCACATTTACCACAAAAGGCAACGGGTAAAACTGTACATTTTTACAGTTGTTTGTAGTCAGTTCATTCTGTTTACCAGTGAAATATAAAGTTAAGGACATGTATACACACATTCTTCTCTGTTTATAAACCCCCCATGCCCCAACACCCACGCACACACACAGCATCTCTCTACCTGCCCCCCTGGTCTGCAAATGGGTACGTCCATCCATAAGGAGTGAAGCACTGGGGACCCTGCACCAAGGCAAGTCCTGATATGACGAAACAGTAACCAGACCCCACCAGGCCGACCACAGCTGCCAACACTGACCCGCACTTCTGGAGAGCAACACAGACACACAAAGTGATTATATAGAAGAACATGAACGTGTTGGCATGCCTTTGTGACTGTATGTGTGAATGCCTGTCTGTATAAATGTTAACGGTTTCATTTATGTGTTTAATAGATCAGATACAGAGACTGCTATAGACACACACACACACATAACAGCAGCTGTGCATGTGGCTTGAATGGTGTGAGCCAAGCTTACTTTGTTGAGATTTGAGTAACAATGGGACCCTTGTAGAATTATTATAGTTGATTAGCATTAACATTCCACCTCATAAGGACACAGTGTTGTCTGGCTTAATGACAACTGTTCAGTATTATTCTCCAAGTGGTGAGAAAGAAACAACAAAATGGCAGTAAAATGGGGACACTAAGAGTTACAATTCGTGAAAGATGTGATTTTGATCTGTGTGCAGCAAACAGAAATGTATAAGTATTTTTATATGTTTAGAGAGCAGCATGGGAAATGAGGATGCTGCTAAGCATCAGCTGAGCATCAGTGTCATTACTCCTGGAGTGTTTGATGCAGACTTAGCTTAGCATATACCTCCTGTGGATTTTGAGTGTGATGGTTTAATAAGTCCCTTACCATTAAGCTCTCATTCCAACAACAGTTACATTTCCCCAGAGTGATGAAGACCACAGCTGGAACCAGCATCTGGAAACACAGAGTTACATTTCTGAACAGCAGCATTTTTTTTTCATCATTTGAAATGGCAGGAAGTGATACACATTAAATCGTTATAGTAGTAGGCCTATATATACAGTATATATAGATGCTAAAGCTACGTAAGCTAGGCTAATAATCATATTCTACTACAAGAAAAGATTATTGATCCTGCTTCTCTTTGCTAGCAGCTAGCATATCATTATCACCACCCATACTGTATTATTGTTTTATACAGCACATACATACAGTAAACATACAGCACCTTGGCCTCGACACATGTTTTGTCCCACCTGTCAATCACCATCCTTGTTGAAAGCAGTATTGTACATATGGACGTCACCTAAAAGACAAATCGCCTGGGACGTAAACAAATGTGCAACATGAGGCTGTGTTGCTTATTTCACACTAATCGAATGTTTGCAGGCCATTTAAGACTCAGTCGGGTTCAACTTGTCAGAATTTGGCTCAACTCTCAACGGTCTTAAGACAGGGGTCTCAAACTCCCGGCCCTAATCATTTTATGTGGCCCGCGAATCCGCCAGCAAAAAAAAAGTTTAAAAAAAAAATCATTTTTTATTTCTTTTAATTTTTTAATTTTTAAGTTAGACTAATAATAATAAAAATATCCCCATAGTCGAAATTATGAGATATAAAGTCGAAGTTATTAGATAGAAAGTCATAACTATGATAGAAAGTCATAATTCTGAGATAGAAAGTCAAAATTATGAGATTGACAGTCAAAATGATGAAATAGAAAGTCAAAATTATGAGACACTTAAACAGTTAGAATCAGCTCTTTGACTGGTTACTGTACATTTGACATGGATATGTATTGTGAGCACATTGAAGACTACTTTAAACTGTGAATGCAGACAGTTATTTAACAATATGTTACGAGTAGTTACATTTACAACCGGCCCTTTGCGGGCGAGTTTGAGAATCCTGCTTTAGACACTGACCGCTCCACTTTCTGTCCGTTATTTGGTGCCGAGCAGGCAGCGCTCAGTGGATTTGTATTGGTGTGTCAGCTCAAAACAGCTGCTTGTTGACGAGAGTGGGGACACCGAACCAAACCGTGAATGTGTCCTAAACCAAAACAATGAGCTTAAAGAGGCTTAAACGTTCTGCAGAGCTGCAAAGTAAAGTGATGAATCTTTGTATCTGCCTCTCTGGAGGCTTAATTCTCACTATGAGGAACAAACATCTGTAGTCCTCTCATTCAATATAAATATAAAAGAAACATTCCTACACTACAATTTCTCTGTTAAATAACAGTAAAGTGCTGCCAGCAATGTCCTGTAATTCTACAGTATTCATACCGTGAAATGACTTAACAGCATATTACTGTAAAGTTATAATGCAGTGTATTTCTGTATTTTTTTAAATTTCTGTATTTTCATCTGTATTTTTTACGTCATTTTGAGACATAAATAACCTTATTATGAAATGACCACATGGTCAAGTATATTTTTGTATACTCCTGTGACTTCAATAAATGAAAAGTACTGAGTGTTTTCTCTTTTTTTGTTCAGAACTTAAAAGCAAAATGAATACAACAGTCTCAAGTGAACTTATAGAAAGGAAAAAGTATATGGTTCTGGCCAATGGGACAGCAGAACGTAATAAAAATCAAAAACAGCTGATAGATGCATTTTACAGGACAGGTGGCAACATTAAGGCCCATCATGATGATTTAGTCTGAATCTACTGCATGTTAATCATATGGCCGACATAACCTCACTGATAATTGAATCATTGTTTATAGTAACTGAGGTTAGCTTTAGTTTAGAGCAGTGGTCCCCAACCACCGGTACCGGCCGCACAGGAAGAATAAATATTATATTATTTCCGTTTTATTGATTATCAGAGTCTGAAGGAAGTTTTATTTTGAAAGATGACCGAATTCTCTCGCAATTTCATCCACCTGTGCCTCTTGACATGTCAAGACGCTTTGTCTCGGTCACAACTCTGCTGGTGTTTTGGATTAAACTCGAGGCTGAATATCCTGAGATCGCCACTAGAGCACTGAAAACCCTGCTTTCATTTCCAACCTCCTCTTTGTGAAGCGGGATGTTCTGCAGTGACAGCAATCAAAACAAAATGGCGGAGTCGAGTGGACATCAGGAACAGACTTCGGGTGTCATTGTCAGAACACAGGATGCAACATATTAGCGTTTGAATATGAATTTGCAAACAGAGACAGCTTAACAATGTTAAAAGGATCATTTGTGGAGTTACTTGCAACAGCTTAAACTTTTGTTGTGACTTGTTGCATGCAGTGGTGTATAAAGTACCCAAAAGCCATACTTGAGTAAAAGTAAAGATACCTTACTGGAAAACGACTCCAGTAAAAGTAAAAAGTCACCTATTAGAATACTACTTGAGTAAAAGTCTTAAAGTATCTGATATTTATTGTACTTAAGTACAAAAGTACTTAAGTACAAAAGTAATTTTCTGATATTAAATGTACATCATAACCTGAACATTAAATGAACATCATAACCTGTTCATTGAAAGTAAAAGTACAAGTAAATGCTGTTAATAAAAAAGCAAAGGGTCAGAATTTTGAGAATTATCAAGTTTATTCTTTTAAGCGCTGTGGCACCATGACCAAGGACATGGAGCTGTGTTGAACATAATTGGGTTGGCTGTGATCCATTCAGGAGCAACAATGTTCAACATAATATATTGTACATAAGTATACTTTTGCATCTACTATGAACTTATCATCATAATTCTCTGAAAAGCAATATGACACTATGAAGGAGTTGTAACAGTGCGTTTATAAGTCTGCTCATTAGACTAGAGGATGTAGAGGACAAATGCATAATATTATGTTCAGCAAAACATATCCACTTGATGCATCAGGTCAGTGTTTAGAGAAAGGACACCTGCCTTGTAAACTCCTATGGGTCTGATTTGAATACAAAGGTTTTGCTCAAGCTGAATCTGCAATTGGGCGACTGCTACCATCATAACTCCATCTGATCATCCACAACATGACTCAAATATCAAAACATGATCAATACTAAAGCAGCAACACAGTCATTACTTGAAACTGAAAAATGTCCTGTTCATCTTCAAAAGAAGTTGGTTTTTAAAATTGCGAGAATTCAGTCTCGCTCTTCTTGGGCTGAAGACTAGTCCTGCTATGCTAAATAGTCTTTCACAGGCCGCTGAGGCAGGTAGAGGTGTGTTCAGCGTCACAGACAGCTTGCGCACAGCTGCGAAGGATTTCCCTAATGCTAACGCTAATGCTAATGCTAACGCTAATGCTAACGCTGCGCTCTCTCGGCTCCCGTCACAACTGTCAACACTTCCTCAGCTCACTAACTCGCTAGCGATCCACTGATGTTGGTCTTCGTCACCACCGTAGTTTGTTGCGGGAGTAGCAGGTGCTTCCATTTCTGCTTCCATCATGAAATCAGTCATCGTAGAGTGGAATTATACTCATGTAGTCGCCCGCTAGCTTATAGCATGTAGCATCCTGGCATCACTGGGAATCAAAACGCCGCAGCTTTGAGAGCACTTGTTTGCAATTGTGCATTAACGTGATTAACCAATGATTTAACTTGCTGCTAGGACCACTGATTCACCAAACCTGCTTGCTTGCAGTCTGTGTTCCACCACAGTCCCCGACGCTGCTCTCATCATTCATTTTGTTTCTAAAGATAGATTTGATTTTGTAGCGAGTAACGAAGGTTTCAGGGGAAATGTATCGGAGTAAAAGTATCAGTTTTCTTTGCAAAATGTAGTGAAGTAAAAGTAAAAGTCAACATAAATATAAGTAGTAAAGTAAAGTACAGATACCCAAAAAAACTACTTAAGTACAGTAACTAAGTATTTCTACTTCGTTACTATACACCACTGGTTGCATGTATGATTTAAAATATCTGCAAAGCAATAGACTAAATTATTTTTTTTAATATACAGTGTTGTATCATTACTGCTAATGGGTCATAATGTGTGGAGTTTTGTGAAAACATGCTGAACACTGGACCAGCAAATAGTGAATTCATAGAATAGAACAGAATGGAGTGGTCTCGTGTGACGTCACAGTTTAGCTGTCGGCCATGTTGGAGTACACACAAAGCCACTGGCATGCACGGCTGAGTCGCATAACCTATCGATCATGGTGAACTTTTGTGCTGTCTTTGGTTGTGGCAGCAGAGCTGATAGACAAGAAATCATTCTTTCGTTTGCCAGCGGTCATTACACATCAAGGAAATGACACGAAGGAGCTATCCAAGCGACGTCGCGAGAAATGGCTGTCACGCATCTCTCGAGATATAAAGGAATGGAATTTGGCGTACACTAGAGTATGTGCGGATCACTTTATAAGTGGTCAGTGATTTTATTTACAAATTCGTTTGTGAACAGTATTTAATAAAGGAAATATAAATTAAACTTGGACATGAGAAGGTTACCGAAGCTTCATCGGCCCGTGACAGCAGTCGGTGCCAGAGACGTGTCGAGCGTGTACAACAGGCGAAACACAGAGATGCAGCCTCAGCATTGCTTGATATGAGTTTAACGTCAGATCATATATATATATATATATATGTGTGGGGGGGGGGGGATGAAGTTAGGAGTTAGTTGAAAGTGAATTCCTACACACACGCACACAATGACATGCACGTACAATGTAAACAAACACACGTGTCTGTTTGCGCTGAGTAAACATTGAATATTGCTAAATATCTGACCAGATCTGTATATATTTATTCTTCCAATGACGAGATGAGAATTGTCGATGACCGTTGCTTTGACGTCTCGGACCCGTCCACTGACAAACTGATTATAAGCGTCGAGCCCTTTGTAGCACTCCAGCTCATCTTTTGTGTAAGGACTGGGGGTGTTCACGAGATATGCGTAGATGTTGGCGTAGTTTACCGATGGAGATAAGTAGGATCGGCACTGAAATGATCTGCACTCATCGTATAGGGATCCAAGTTACCAATAACCTTCAATTTGGCCAGGTAGCGAACCTTTGATGCACTATCCAGTGATTCAAAGTATGGTATTTTCGCCGCACTTCCTTGTTTACGCGCCGCCATGTAGGATCTGTATGTACTCCAACATGGCCGACCGACCTCGTAACCAGGGGCGGACTGGGGGAAAAAAGTGGCCCGGGAGTTTACTGTCAGACCGGCCCACTCAATGCATCGCACGTATCGATGTCAGTGGCCTACTTGGAAAAATACCCATACACTTAACATTATTTTCGATGATTACAAAGAAATTACATCATATATGTTTTTTTTATAATAATACTCCAAGGTAGTAGTTTGCTCGATGAATATGCTGAACTTTGGGCTAGTATCAGATGGTTATACGTATAACTACAGAGCCTTAAGGAATGAATGTCAGCAGAGAAAGACCACACAATAAAGAAACTGGAATCAGAGGGTAGAATTAGTTTGAACTATATTGAAATGAACAGAACATACGATGGGGTGTGAACATCAGTGGTATCAGTAGTGTTGCATGCTGGGTGTGTGATTGTGTGTGTGTGTGTGTGTGTAGGGGTGTTGAAGGTGCATAACAAAACAATAAGTCAAGTAACAGAACCTAAACTAACTCTGCCAGCCCAGGTGCATTATAGTCACATAGTAATAAAAAACAATATCAGTATACTCATGTGTTATTATTACCTCACTACACGAGTAGCAGCTCACTCTTTTCTGCAACACCGTCTATGATTTTCTCACTGTCCAGCATCTGCAAAACATCTGTCTGAGTAGCCATCAACATAAAAGCCTCCAGGTGCTGTTGAGAGCTGGTTAACTTAAACATTATTTGACATAAATTATTAGAAATGATAAGATTGCCCTCTTTACAACTACCACCATGGATAGCTTGCTCATCGATTGTAAGCAAGTAACTACGGCTAACATGTTAAATTAAATAATCTCGATGATGCGAACAGCGCCAGCTTGCTTATTTGACCAGATCATAACGGTCTCAATTTTGGACATTTATCATTTATCTAGCTAACGTTAGCTAGGCTAGCTTGTAGCCGAACACCTCATCTGTGAAAAGCAAGCTAACATTGGCCAAGTCAATGCCACAACTTACCATCATAACACTGTCACCAGTCGGTGGTTTCCCAAATAAGTCAGAGATTTTTAAATATTTTGATGCACCTTCCTCCAGATATCTCTTCTTTTTCTCCCTGAGCTTTTCAGCTCCACCTTTAAAGGATTTACGTTTTGGTACCGGTGCCATGCTGCTAGCTCGCACTCAAAACGGCTTGTCTCTGAGCGAGTGACGCAAGCTGCAGATACATGAATCCGTGACGGGACGCTACGTCAATAACTGACAACGCATGGTCAAATCAACGTAATTAACACAATGACAGCCACAAAGTCATAAGAACCAGTCACATATATTCATATGACAACAAAGCACATCAATCCAGCAGACCTGCAGCGGATCCACGCATTCCACCACACACAAGAGCACGAGCCATCAAATATTATTCATAAAAACGTTACTGCAGATGTAAAAAAACAAACGCAGTTTGTCACTTACCAAATTCTTTGTTGACAAAGAATTTAATCCCAGTACATCGTTTCAGTTCCAGTAAGAAGTCCTTCTCGATTCATGGACGCCGTGACAGTCGAGCCGCCCCTGTATTTCGCCGGTCTACAGCGGCCATTCGCACCTCCGCGGCCCCGCCCCGACCGTCGCCCGGCACGAGCGCACGGCGCAGACCGCGGTTATGGAGAAAAGTTTTTAAAAGCACCGTAGTGTCCAGCCGTGCTATGGCGTCTCAGATCGCGAGGAGTAGTATAATGTCAGTCTATACTGTTGATACAGTTTTCACTGATTATTGACTTTCGGTATTAGAGTCAATTGAACGTGTTCTGTGAAGCATATAATATAGTCGGGGCCGGCGATGTCAGAGACCGGCCCAAACCCCGTCGGCCTACCGGGGATTCCCCCGGTATCCCCGATGGCCAGTCCGCCCCTGCCCCGCCCCTTAGTTACGAGTCGTAACTAAGGGGCGGGGCAGGGGCGGACTGGCGGGAGTCGTAACTAAGGAGATCGTGACGTCGGTGAGAGAATGCTGGATGAAACTGGAACACAGCAGAGAATGTTGAGGTGTCATCTTGTGAAGGTCTGTCATCTGACAAATTGGCAGTTGAACTTGCAAGCTTTTCAACCTCACTTCAGGCTTCCGGTGTCCGATGTCGGCTGCTGTGGTAATATACTCTCACCAAACTCCTGTTGTGTGAACCAGCAGCATATCTGACCTGTAACTTTGGATTCAGAATAGACTTTGACTGCTACCACTTTTCAAAATTTGGCTCACGATGTTTGGTGCCACTAGGAGGGATATATTGAAATATAGTATTTACAATCATACAGTTGTAAAATAATGAACTAACTGTGTAAAATGTTGGGATTTCCTCTAACCTCCTACATTAGGACAGAGTCTTTATGCTATCATTCACGCGCAGGTTTGTTTGGATCATATCTATTATCTGGCACCGGATTGCTGGACCTGCCGCTGTTGTGGCACATGTGCTAGTCAGCGTGAGTGTTCTCCCCGTGTCCGATGTAGTGTGATGGGGTAATATACCCTCACCAAACTCCTGTCGTGTGAACCAGTAGCATGTCTGACCTGTCACTTTGGATTCAGAATAGATTTTGTCCGTTTGCACTTTTCGTAATTTAGCTTGGTATGTTTGGTGCCACCATAATAATTTAAGGATTACCAAATCCCTCCTTGAATATCAAATTGTTAGCATTGATTCTTCACTGAGAGTTAAGTACAGTACAACGTAGAGAGCTTTGCTTATAGGAGGGATATATTGAAATATAGTATTTACAATCATACAGTTGTAAAATAATGAACTAACTGTGTAAAATGTTGGGATTTCCTCTAACCTCCTACATTAGGACAGAGTCTTTATGCTATCATTCACGCGCAGGTTTGTTTGGATCATATCTATTATCTGGCACCGGATTGCTGGACCTGCCGCTGTTGTGGCACATGTGCTAGTCAGCGTGAGTGTTCTCCCCGTGTCCGATGTAGTGTGATGGGGTAATATACCCTCACCAAACTCCTGTCGTGTGAACCAGTAGCATGTCTGACCTGTCACTTTGGATTCAGAATAGATTTTGTCCGTTTGCACTTTTCGTAATTTAGCTTGGTATGTTTGGTGCCACCATAATAATTTATGGATTACCAAATCCCTCCTTGAATATCAAATTGTTAGCATTGATTCTTCACTGAGAGTTAAGTACAGTACAACGTAGAGAGCTTTGCTTATAGGAGGGATATATTGAAATATAGTATTTACAATCATACAGTTGTAAAATAATGAACTAACTGTGTAAAATGTTGGGATTTCCTCTCACCTCCTACATTAGGACAGAGTCTTTATGCTATCATTCACGCGCAGGTTTGTTTGGATCATATCTATTATCTGGCACCGGATTGCTGGACCTGCCGCTGTTGTGGCACATGTGCTAGTCAGCGTGAGTGTTCTCCCCGTGTCCGATGTAGTGTGATGGGGTAATATACCCTCACCAAACTCCTGTCGTGTGAACCAGTAGCATGTCTGACCTGTCACTTTGGATTCAGAATAGATTTTGTCCGTTTGCACTTTTCGTAATTTAGCTTGGTATGTTTGGTGCCACCATAATAATTTATGGATTACCAAATCCCTCCTTGAATATCAAATTGTTAGCATTGATTCTTCACTGAGAGTTAAGTACAGTACAACGTAGAGAGCTTTGCTTATAGGAGGGATATATTGAAATATAGTATTTACAATCATACAGTTGTAAAATAATGAACTAACTGTGTAAAATGTTGGGATTTCCTCTCACCTCCTACATTAGGACAGAGTCTTTATGCTATCATTCACGCGCAGGTTTGTTTGGATCATATCTATTATCTGGCACCGGATTGCTGGACCTGCCGCTGTTGTGGCACATGTGCTAGTCAGCGTGAGTGTTCTCCCCGTGTCCGATGTAGTGTGATGGGGTAATATACCCTCACCAAACTCCTGTCGTGTGAACCAGTAGCATGTCTGACCTGTCACTTTGGATTCAGAATAGATTTTGTCCGTTTGCACTTTTCGTAATTTAGCTTGGTATGTTTGGTGCCACCATAATAATTTAAGGATTACCAAATCCCTCCTTGAATATCAAATTGTTAGCATTGATTCTTCACTGAGAGTTAAGTACAGTACAACGTAGAGAGCTTTGCTTATAATTGAAGGATTACAAAATCCCTCCTTGAATATCAAATTGATAGCATTGATTATTTACTGAGCGTAAAGTACAGTAAAACTTAGAGAGCTTTGCTTAGAGGAGTGATATTTTGAAATATAGTATTTATAATCATACAGTTGTAAAATAATGAACTAACTGTGTAAAATGTTGGGATTTACTCTAACCTCCTACATTAGGACAGTGTTTTCATGCTGTCATTCACTCACTCTCTGTGCTTTCTCTCCTCACACGTTTCTATGGATCATTGTTATATCTGGACACTGGTCTTGCCTCTAACGTAGTTGTGACACATGCAAGAGTAACTTCCCTGGTTGCCCTGATCGTGACAGTGAGCGTGTACTGTCGGGGAGAGGCAGTCACGTATCTCCTGAGTGAGAGTCCTGAACGGTGACATGTCACTGTGTTGGGCTGCTGTTTCAGTAGTATCAAACAAGGGGATGGCCAGTCTTCAAATCATGTGCCAACATGCGTTTGGGTACTTCCGGTGTCCGATGTACGATGATGGGGTAATATACTCTCACCAAACTCCTGTCGTGTGAACCAGCAGCATATCTGACCTGTAACTTTGGATTCAGAATAGATTTTGTCCATTCGCACTTTTCTTAATTTGGCTTAGTATGTTTGGTGCCACTATAATAATTTAAGGATTACCAAATCCCTCCTTGAATATCAAATTGTTAGCATTGATTATTTACTGAGGGTCAAGTACAGTAAAACTTAGAGCTTTGCTCAGAGGAGTGATATTTTGAAAGAATTAATTTACAACTGTATGATTATAAATACTATCACTACCGGTATGTAAAGTTTGAGGATTTACTCTAACTTCCTACATTAGGACAGTCTTGTTATGCTCTCATTCACTCACTCATCTCTCTGGCTCTCGCTCTCTGGCTCCTACTCTATCAGCTGACAGTGGGCGATTTCGCCACGGCCTCCCTCAGCCAATCATATATTTCCTGTCAAACTTTAAAGACCTGTTCTCTTCTGTGCAGTCAGCTGTCATTTCAGTAGAAACCGATGTGACCCTCCTCCCCATTCATCATCACATCGGTGCTCAAGGTTTCTTCCACTGAGGGCAGTCCCACTCCACATGCCATCATCTCGATCTTCAGCCTGCCCCTACTGTCTTCAACAACTCCACAGAAGACACCTGGAAAGCTCTGAGGCAGGCCGCGGAAAAACCACTGGTCATAGCATCTGCACAGTCAGCATGCTGCGTCCGACGACAAAGCATGGCGCTGATGATAAGACAGGGGTACTCGAGGCCCGCGGGCTCCGGCCCGTGGGCTTTGAGTTTGACACCCCTGTCTTAAGAACTGCATTCTGGGAAGACTACGGAGTTACCCAGGTAGTAGCCCTGGCTTCTCGGAGCCAATGCTGACGGTGGGCGTTTGGACTATGGGGAAGACTCAGTCGTGCTCTTAAGCCCTGCATGGTGATAGGTGTCTCTTTGTGGGGCAAGCCAGCGCGGCCCGGAGGACTTGTTCCTCTGGAGCTTGAGTGGCTGCCGTCAGCAGAGTGTAAAGATGGTCGGCCAGTCTTCAATGCTACCAGGGGGCAGGAAGCCTGTGTGCCAGTCTGCCTCAGAGCTCACTTCAGGCTTCCGGTGTGTCCGATGTCGGCTGCTGTGGTAATATACTCTCACCAAACTCCTGTTGTGTGAACCAGCAGCATATCTGACCTGTAACTTTGGATTCAGAATAGATTTTGTCCGTTAGCACTTTTCGGAATTTGGCTTAGTATGTTTGATGCCACTATAATAATTTAAGGATTACCAAATCCCTCCTTGAATATCAAATTGTTAGCATTGATTATTTACTGAGGGTCAAGTACAGTAAAACTTAGAGAGCTTTGCATAGAGGAGGGATATTTTGAAATATAGTATTTATAATCATACAGTTGTAAAATAATTCACAAACTGTGTAAAATGTTGCTCACAAGTTTCTATGGATCATTGTTATATCTGGACACTGGTCTTGCCTCTAACGTAGTTGTGACACATGCAAGAGTAACTTCCCTGGTTGCCCTGATCGTGACAGTGAGCGTGTACTGTCGGGGAGAGGCAGTCACGTATCTCCTGAGTGAGAGTCCTGAACGGTGACATGTCACTGTGTTGGGCTGCTGTTTCAGTAGTATCAAACAAGGGGATGGCCAGTCTTCAAATCATGTGCCAACATGCGTTTGGGTACTTCCGGTGTCCGATGTACGATGATGGGGTAATATACTCTCACCAAACTCCTGTCGTGTGAACCAGCAGCATATCTGACCTGTAACTTTGGATTCAGAATAGATTTTGTCCATTCGCACTTTTCTTAATTTGGCTTAGTATGTTTGGTGCCACTATAATCATTTAAGGATTACCAAATCCCTCCTTGAATATCAAATTGTTAGCATTGATTTTTTACTGAGGGTCAAGTACAGTAAAACTTAGAGCTTTGCTCAGAGGAGTGATATTTTGAAAGAATTAATTTACAACTGTATGATTATAAATACTATCACTACCGGTATGTAAAGTTTGAGGATTTACTCTAACTTCCTACATTAGGACAGTCTTGTTATGCTCTCATTCACTCACTCATCTCTCTGGCTCTCGCTCTCTGGCTCCTACTCTATCAGCTGACAGTGGGCGATTTCGCCACGGCCTCCCTCAGCCAATCATATATTTCCTGTCAAACTTTAAAGACCTGTTCTCTTCTGTGCAGTCAGCTGTCATTTCAGTAGAAACCGATGTGACCCTCCTCCCCATTCATCATCACATCGGTGCTCAAGGTTTCTTCCACTGAGGGCAGTCCCACTCCACATGCCATCATCTCGATCTTCAGCCTGCCCCTACTGTCTTCAACAACTCCACAGAAGACACCTGGAAAGCTCTGAGGCAGGCCGCGGAAAAACCACTGGTCATAGCATCTGCACAGTCAGCATGCTGCGTCCGACGACAAAGCATGGCGCTGATGATAAGACAGGGGTACTCGAGGCCCGCGGGCTCCGGCCCGTGGGCTTTGAGTTTGACACCCCTGTCTTAAGAACTGCATTCTGGGAAGACTACGGAGTTACCCAGGTAGTAGCCCTGGCTTCTCGGAGCCAATGCTGACGGTGGGCGTTTGGACTATGGGGAAGACTCAGTCGTGCTCTTAAGCCCTGCATGGTGATAGGTGTCTCTTTGTGGGGCAAGCCAGCGCGGCCCGGAGGACTTGTTCCTCTGGAGCTTGAGTGGCTGGCGTCAGCAGAGTGTAAAGATGGTCGGCCAGTCTTCAATGCTACCAGGGGGCAGGAAGCCTGTGTGCCAGTCTGCCTCAGAGCTCACTTCAGGCTTCCGGTGTGTCCGATGTCGGCTGCTGTGGTAATATACTCTCACCAAACTCCTGTTGTGTGAACCAGCAGCATATCTGACCTGTAACTTTGGATTCAGAATAGATTTTGTCCGTTAGCACTTTTCGGAATTTGGCTTAGTATGTTTGATGCCACTATAATAATTTAAGGATTACCAAATCCCTCCTTGAATATCAAATTGTTAGCATTGATTATTTACTGAGGGTCAAGTACAGTAAAACTTAGAGAGCTTTGCATAGAGGAGGGATATTTTGAAATATAGTATTTATAATCATACAGTTGTAAAATAATTCACAAACTGTGTAAAATGTTGCTCACAAGTTTCTATGGATCATTGTTATATCTGGACACTGGTCTTGCCTCTAACGTAGTTGTGACACATGCAAGAGTAACTTCCCTGGTTGCCCTGATCGTGACAGTGAGCGTGTACTGTCGGGGAGAGGCAGTCACGTATCTCCTGAGTGAGAGTCCTGAACGGTGACATGTCACTGTGTTGGGCTGCTGTTTCAGTAGTATCAAACAAGGGGATGGCCAGTCTTCAAATCATGTGCCAACATGCGTTTGGGTACTTCCGGTGTCCGATGTACGATGATGGGGTAATATACTCTCACCAAACTCCTGTCGTGTGAACCAGCAGCATATCTGACCTGTAACTTTGGATTCAGAATAGATTTTGTCCATTCGCACTTTTCTTAATTTGGCTTAGTATGTTTGGTGCCACTATAATCATTTAAGGATTACCAAATCCCTCCTTGAATATCAAATTGTTAGCATTGATTTTTTACTGAGGGTCAAGTACAGTAAAACTTAGAGCTTTGCTCAGAGGAGTGATATTTTGAAAGAATTAATTTACAACTGTATGATTATAAATACTATCACTACCGGTATGTAAAGTTTGAGGATTTACTCTAACTTCCTACATTAGGACAGTCTTGTTATGCTCTCATTCACTCACTCATCTCTCTGGCTCTCGCTCTCTGGCTCCTACTCTATCAGCTGACAGTGGGCGATTTCGCCACGGCCTCCCTCAGCCAATCATATATTTCCTGTCAAACTTTAAAGACCTGTTCTCTTCTGTGCAGTCAGCTGTCATTTCAGTAGAAACCGATGTGACCCTCCTCCCCATTCATCATCACATCGGTGCTCAAGGTTTCTTCCACTGAGGGCAGTCCCACTCCACATGCCATCATCTCGATCTTCAGCCTGCCCCTACTGTCTTCAACAACTCCACAGAAGACACCTGGAAAGCTCTGAGGCAGGCCGCGGAAAAACCACTGGTCATAGCATCTGCACAGTCAGCATGCTGCGTCCGACGACAAAGCATGGCGCTGATGATAAGACAGGGGTACTCGAGGCCCGCGGGCTCCGGCCCGTGGGCTTTGAGTTTGACACCCCTGTCTTAAGAACTGCATTCTGGGAAGACTACGGAGTTACCCAGGTAGTAGCCCTGGCTTCTCGGAGCCAATGCTGACGGTGGGCGTTTGGACTATGGGGAAGACTCAGTCGTGCTCTTAAGCCCTGCATGGTGATAGGTGTCTCTTTGTGGGGCAAGCCAGCGCGGCCCGGAGGACTTGTTCCTCTGGAGCTTGAGTGGCTGGCGTCAGCAGAGTGTAAAGATGGTCGGCCAGTCTTCAATGCTACCAGGGGGCAGGAAGCCTGTGTGCCAGTCTGCCTCAGAGCTCACTTCAGGCTTCCGGTGTGTCCGATGTCGGCTGCTGTGGTAATATACTCTCACCAAACTCCTGTTGTGTGAACCAGCAGCATATCTGACCTGTAACTTTGGATTCAGAATAGATTTTGTCCGTTAGCACTTTTCGGAATTTGGCTTAGTATGTTTGATGCCACTATAATAATTTAAGGATTACCAAATCCCTCCTTGAATATCAAATTGTTAGCATTGATTATTTACTGAGGGTCAAGTACAGTAAAACTTAGAGAGCTTTGCATAGAGGAGGGATATTTTGAAATATAGTATTTATAATCATACAGTTGTAAAATAATTCACAAACTGTGTAAAATGTTGCTCACAAGTTTCTATGGATCATTGTTATATCTGGACACTGGTCTTGCCTCTAACGTAGTTGTGACACATGCAAGAGTAACTTCCCTGGTTGCCCTGATCGTGACAGTGAGCGTGTACTGTCGGGGAGAGGCAGTCACGTATCTCCTGAGTGAGAGTCCTGAACGGTGACATGTCACTGTGTTGGGCTGCTGTTTCAGTAGTATCAAACAAGGGGATGGCCAGTCTTCAAATCATGTGCCAACATGCGTTTGGGTACTTCCGGTGTCCGATGTACGATGATGGGGTAATATACTCTCACCAAACTCCTGTCGTGTGAACCAGCAGCATATCTGACCTGTAACTTTGGATTCAGAATAGATTTTGTCCATTCGCACTTTTCTTAATTTGGCTTAGTATGTTTGGTGCCACTATAATCATTTAAGGATTACCAAATCCCTCCTTGAATATCAAATTGTTAGCATTGATTTTTTACTGAGGGTCAAGTACAGTAAAACTTAGAGCTTTGCTCAGAGGAGTGATATTTTGAAAGAATTAATTTACAACTGTATGATTATAAATACTATCACTACCGGTATGTAAAGTTTGAGGATTTACTCTAACTTCCTACATTAGGACAGTCTTGTTATGCTCTCATTCACTCACTCATCTCTCTGGCTCTCGCTCTCTGGCTCCTACTCTATCAGCTGACAGTGGGCGATTTCGCCACGGCCTCCCTCAGCCAATCATATATTTCCTGTCAAACTTTAAAGACCTGTTCTCTTCTGTGCAGTCAGCTGTCATTTCAGTAGAAACCGATGTGACCCTCCTCCCCATTCATCATCACATCGGTGCTCAAGGTTTCTTCCACTGAGGGCAGTCCCACTCCACATGCCATCATCTCGATCTTCAGCCTGCCCCTACTGTCTTCAACAACTCCACAGAAGACACCTGGAAAGCTCTGAGGCAGGCCGCGGAAAAACCACTGGTCATAGCATCTGCACAGTCAGCATGCTGCGTCCGACGACAAAGCATGGCGCTGATGATAAGACAGGGGTACTCGAGGCCCGCGGGCTCCGGCCCGTGGGCTTTGAGTTTGACACCCCTGTCTTAAGAACTGCATTCTGGGAAGACTACGGAGTTACCCAGGTAGTAGCCCTGGCTTCTCGGAGCCAATGCTGACGGTGGGCGTTTGGACTATGGGGAAGACTCAGTCGTGCTCTTAAGCCCTGCATGGTGATAGGTGTCTCTTTGTGGGGCAAGCCAGCGCGGCCCGGAGGACTTGTTCCTCTGGAGCTTGAGTGGCTGGCGTCAGCAGAGTGTAAAGATGGTCGGCCAGTCTTCAATGCTACCAGGGGGCAGGAAGCCTGTGTGCCAGTCTGCCTCAGAGCTCACTTCAGGCTTCCGGTGTGTCCGATGTCGGCTGCTGTGGTAATATACTCTCACCAAACTCCTGTTGTGTGAACCAGCAGCATATCTGACCTGTAACTTTGGATTCAGAATAGATTTTGTCCGTTAGCACTTTTCGGAATTTGGCTTAGTATGTTTGATGCCACTATAATAATTTAAGGATTACCAAATCCCTCCTTGAATATCAAATTGTTAGCATTGATTATTTACTGAGGGTCAAGTACAGTAAAACTTAGAGAGCTTTGCATAGAGGAGGGATATTTTGAAATATAGTATTTATAATCATACAGTTGTAAAATAATTCACAAACTGTGTAAAATGTTGCTCACAAGTTTCTATGGATCATTGTTATATCTGGACACTGGTCTTGCCTCTAACGTAGTTGTGACACATGCAAGAGTAACTTCCCTGGTTGCCCTGATCGTGACAGTGAGCGTGTACTGTCGGGGAGAGGCAGTCACGTATCTCCTGAGTGAGAGTCCTGAACGGTGACATGTCACTGTGTTGGGCTGCTGTTTCAGTAGTATCAAACAAGGGGATGGCCAGTCTTCAAATCATGTGCCAACATGCGTTTGGGTACTTCCGGTGTCCGATGTACGATGATGGGGTAATATACTCTCACCAAACTCCTGTCGTGTGAACCAGCAGAATATCTGACCTGTAACTTTGGATTCAGAATAGATTTTGTCCATTCGCACTTTTCTTAATTTGGCTTAGTATGTTTGGTGCCACTATAATCATTTAAGGATTACCAAATCCCTCCTTGAATATCAAATTGTTAGCATTGATTTTTTACTGAGGGTCAAGTACAGTAAAACTTAGAGCTTTGCTCAGAGGAGTGATATTTTGAAAGAATTAATTTACAACTGTATGATTATAAATACTATCACTACCGGTATGTAAAGTTTGAGGATTTACTCTAACTTCCTACATTAGGACAGTCTTGTTATGCTCTCATTCACTCACTCATCTCTCTGGCTCTCGCTCTCTGGCTCCTACTCTATCAGCTGACAGTGGGCGATTTCGCCACGGCCTCCCTCAGCCAATCATATATTTCCTGTCAAACTTTAAAGACCTGTTCTCTTCTGTGCAGTCAGCTGTCATTTCAGTAGAAACCGATGTGACCCTCCTCCCCATTCATCATCACATCGGTGCTCAAGGTTTCTTCCACTGAGGGCAGTCCCACTCCACATGCCATCATCTCGATCTTCAGCCTGCCCCTACTGTCTTCAACAACTCCACAGAAGACACCTGGAAAGCTCTGAGGCAGGCCGCGGAAAAACCACTGGTCATAGCATCTGCACAGTCAGCATGCTGCGTCCGACGACAAAGCATGGCGCTGATGATAAGACAGGGGTACTCGAGGCCCGCGGGCTCCGGCCCGTGGGCTTTGAGTTTGACACCCCTGTCTTAAGAACTGCATTCTGGGAAGACTACGGAGTTACCCAGGTAGTAGCCCTGGCTTCTCGGAGCCAATGCTGACGGTGGGCGTTTGGACTATGGGGAAGACTCAGTCGTGCTCTTAAGCCCTGCATGGTGATAGGTGTCTCTTTGTGGGGCAAGCCAGCGCGGCCCGGAGGACTTGTTCCTCTGGAGCTTGAGTGGCTGCCGTCAGCAGAGTGTAAAGATGGTCGGCCAGTCTTCAATGCTACCAGGGGGCAGGAAGCCTGTGTGCCAGTCTGCCTCAGAGCTCACTTCAGGCTTCCGGTGTGTCCGATGTCGGCTGCTGTGGTAATATACTCTCACCAAACTCCTGTTGTGTGAACCAGCAGCATATCTGACCTGTAACTTTGGATTCAGAATAGATTTTGTCCGTTAGCACTTTTCGGAATTTGGCTTAGTATGTTTGATGCCACTATAATAATTTAAGGATTACCAAATCCCTCCTTGAATATCAAATTGTTAGCATTGATTATTTACTGAGGGTCAAGTACAGTAAAACTTAGAGAGCTTTGCATAGAGGAGGGATATTTTGAAATATAGTATTTATAATCATACAGTTGTAAAATAATTCACAAACTGTGTAAAATGTTGCTCACAAGTTTCTATGGATCATTGTTATATCTGGACACTGGTCTTGCCTCTAACGTAGTTGTGACACATGCAAGAGTAACTTCCCTGGTTGCCCTGATCGTGACAGTGAGCGTGTACTGTCGGGGAGAGGCAGTCACGTATCTCCTGAGTGAGAGTCCTGAACGGTGACATGTCACTGTGTTGGGCTGCTGTTTCAGTAGTATCAAACAAGGGGATGGCCAGTCTTCAAATCATGTGCCAACATGCGTTTGGGTACTTCCGGTGTCCGATGTACGATGATGGGGTAATATACTCTCACCAAACTCCTGTCGTGTGAACCAGCAGAATATCTGACCTGTAACTTTGGATTCAGAATAGATTTTGTCCATTCGCACTTTTCTTAATTTGGCTTAGTATGTTTGGTGCCACTATAATCATTTAAGGATTACCAAATCCCTCCTTGAATATCAAATTGTTAGCATTGATTTTTTTACTGAGGGTCAAGTACAGTAAAACTTAGAGCTTTGCTCAGAGGAGTGATATTTTGAAAGAATTAATTTACAACTGTATGATTATAAATACTATCACTACCGGTATGTAAAGTTTGAGGATTTACTCTAACTTCCTACATTAGGACAGTCTTGTTATGCTCTCATTCACTCACTCATCTCTCTGGCTCTCGCTCTCTGGCTCCTACTCTATCAGCTGACAGTGGGCGATTTCGCCACGGCCTCCCTCAGCCAATCATATATTTCCTGTCAAACTTTAAAGACCTGTTCTCTTCTGTGCAGTCAGCTGTCATTTCAGTAGAAACCGATGTGACCCTCCTCCCCATTCATCATCACATCGGTGCTCAAGGTTTCTTCCACTGAGGGCAGTCCCACTCCACATGCCATCATCTAGATCTTCAGCCTGCCCCTACTGTCTTCAACAACTCCACAGAAGACACCTGGAAAGCTCTGAGGCAGGCCGCGGAAAAACCACTGGTCATAGCATCTGCACAGTCAGCATGCTGCGTCCGACGACAAAGCATGGCGCTGATGATAAGACAGGGGTACTCGAGGCCCGCGGGCTCCGGCCCGTGGGCTTTGAGTTTGACACCCCTGTCTTAAGAACTGCATTCTGGGAAGACTACGGAGTTACCCAGGTAGTAGCCCTGGCTTCTCGGAGCCAATGCTGACGGTGGGCGTTTGGACTATGGGGAAGACTCAGTCGTGCTCTTAAGCCCTGCATGGTGATAGGTGTCTCTTTGTGGGGCAAGCCAGCGCGGCCCGGAGGACTTGTTCCTCTGGAGCTTGAGTGGCTGCCGTCAGCAGAGTGTAAAGATGGTCGGCCAGTCTTCAATGCTACCAGGGGGCAGGAAGCCTGTGTGCCAGTCTGCCTCAGAGCTCACTTCAGGCTTCCGGTGTGTCCGATGTCGGCTGCTGTGGTAATATACTCTCACCAAACTCCTGTTGTGTGAACCAGCAGCATATCTGACCTGTAACTTTGGATTCAGAATAGATTTTGTCCGTTAGCACTTTTCGGAATTTGGCTTAGTATGTTTGATGCCACTATAATAATTTAAGGATTACCAAATCCCTCCTTGAATATCAAATTGTTAGCATTGATTATTTACTGAGGGTCAAGTACAGTACAACTTAGAGAGCTTTGCATAGAGGAGGGATATTTTGAAATATAGTATTTATAATCATACAGTTGTAAAATAATTCACAAACTGTGTAAAATGTTGCTCACAAGTTTCTATGGATCATTGTTATATCTGGACACTGGTCTTGCCTCTAACGTAGTTGTGACACATGCAAGAGTAACTTCCCTGGTTGCCCTGATCGTGACAGTGAGCGTGTACTGTCGGGGAGAGGCAGTCACGTATCTCCTGAGTGAGAGTCCTGAACGGTGACATGTCACTGTGTTGGGCTGCTGTTTCAGTAGTATCAAACAAGGGGATGGCCAGTCTTCAAATCATGTGCCAACATGCGTTTGGGTACTTCCGGTGTCCGATGTACGATGATGGGGTAATATACTCTCACCAAACTCCTGTCGTGTGAACCAGCAGCATATCTGACCTGTAACTTTGGATTCAGAATAGATTTTGTCCATTCGCACTTTTCTTAATTTGGCTTAGTATGTTTGGTGCCACTATAATCATTTAAGGATTACCAAATCCCTCCTTGAATATCAAATTGTTAGCATTGATTTTTTACTGAGGGTCAAGTACAGTAAAACTTAGAGCTTTGCTCAGAGGAGTGATATTTTGAAAGAATTAATTTACAACTGTATGATTATAAATACTATCACTACCGGTATGTAAAGTTTGAGGATTTACTCTAACTTCCTACATTAGGACAGTCTTGTTATGCTCTCATTCACTCACTCATCTCTCTGGCTCTCGCTCTCTGGCTCCTACTCTATCAGCTGACAGTGGGCGATTTCGCCACGGCCTCCCTCAGCCAATCATATATTTCCTGTCAAACTTTAAAGACCTGTTCTCTTCTGTGCAGTCAGCTGTCATTTCAGTAGAAACCGATGTGACCCTCCTCCCCATTCATCATCACATCGGTGCTCAAGGTTTCTTCCACTGAGGGCAGTCCCACTCCACATGCCATCATCTAGATCTTCAGCCTGCCCCTACTGTCTTCAACAACTCCACAGAAGACACCTGGAAAGCTCTGAGGCAGGCCGCGGAAAAACCACTGGTCATAGCATCTGCACAGTCAGCATGCTGCGTCCGACGACAAAGCATGGCGCTGATGATAAGACAGGGGTACTCGAGGCCCGCGGGCTCCGGCCCGTGGGCTTTGAGTTTGACACCCCTGTCTTAAGAACTGCATTCTGGGAAGACTACGGAGTTACCCAGGTAGTAGCCCTGGCTTCTCGGAGCCAATGCTGACGGTGGGCGTTTGGACTATGGGGAAGACTCAGTCGTGCTCTTAAGCCCTGCATGGTGATAGGTGTCTCTTTGTGGGGCAAGCCAGCGCGGCCCGGAGGACTTGTTCCTCTGGAGCTTGAGTGGCTGCCGTCAGCAGAGTGTAAAGATGGTCGGCCAGTCTTCAATGCTACCAGGGGGCAGGAAGCCTGTGTGCCAGTCTGCCTCAGAGCTCACTTCAGGCTTCCGGTGTGTCCGATGTCGGCTGCTGTGGTAATATACTCTCACCAAACTCCTGTTGTGTGAACCAGCAGCATATCTGACCTGTAACTTTGGATTCAGAATAGATTTAGTCCGTTAGCACTTTTCGGAATTTGGCTTAGTATGTTTGATGCCACTATAATAATTTAAGGATTACCAAATCCCTCCTTGAATATCAAATTGTTAGCATTGATTATTTACTGAGGGTCAAGTACAGTAAAACTTAGAGAGCTTTGCATAGAGGAGGGATATTTTGAAATATAGTATTTATAATCATACAGTTGTAAAATAATTCACAAACTGTGTAAAATGTTGCTCACAAGTTTCTATGGATCATTGTTATATCTGGACACTGGTCTTGCCTCTAACGTAGTTGTGACACATGCAAGAGTAACTTCCCTGGTTGCCCTGATCGTGACAGTGAGCGTGTACTGTCGGGGAGAGGCAGTCACGTATCTCCTGAGTGAGAGTCCTGAACGGTGACATGTCACTGTGTTGGGCTGCTGTTTCAGTAGTATCAAACAAGGGGATGGCCAGTCTTCAAATCATGTGCCAACATGCGTTTGGGTACTTCCGGTGTCCGATGTACGATGATGGGGTAATATACTCTCACCAAACTCCTGTCGTGTGAACCAGCAGCATATCTGACCTGTAACTTTGGATTCAGAATAGATTTTGTCCATTCGCACTTTTCTTAATTTGGCTTAGTATGTTTGGTGCCACTATAATCATTTAAGGATTACCAAATCCCTCCTTGAATATCAAATTGTTAGCATTGATTTTTTACTGAGGGTCAAGTACAGTAAAACTTAGAGCTTTGCTCAGAGGAGTGATATTTTGAAAGAATTAATTTACAACTGTATGATTATAAATACTATCACTACCGGTATGTAAAGTTTGAGGATTTACTCTAACTTCCTACATTAGGACAGTCTTGTTATGCTCTCATTCACTCACTCATCTCTCTGGCTCTCGCTCTCTGGCTCCTACTCTATCAGCTGACAGTGGGCGATTTCGCCACGGCCTCCCTCAGCCAATCATATATTTCCTGTCAAACTTTAAAGACCTGTTCTCTTCTGTGCAGTCAGCTGTCATTTCAGTAGAAACCGATGTGACCCTCCTCCCCATTCATCATCACATCGGTGCTCAAGGTTTCTTCCACTGAGGGCAGTCCCACTCCACATGCCATCATCTAGATCTTCAGCCTGCCCCTACTGTCTTCAACAACTCCACAGAAGACACCTGGAAAGCTCTGAGGCAGGCCGCGGAAAAACCACTGCTCATAGCATCTGCACAGTCAGCATGCTGCGTCCGACGACAAAGCATGGCGCTGATGATAAGACAGGGGTACTCGAGGCCCGCGGGCTCCGGCCCGTGGGCTTTGAGTTTGACACCCCTGTCTTAAGAACTGCATTCTGGGAAGACTACGGAGTTACCCAGGTAGTAGCCCTGGCTTCTCGGAGCCAATGCTGACGGTGGGCGTTTGGACTATGGGGAAGACTCAGTCGTGCTCTTAAGCCCTGCATGGTGATAGGTGTCTCTTTGTGGGGCAAGCCAGCGCGGGCCGGAGGACTTGTTCCTCTGGAGCTTGAGTGGCTGCCGTCAGCAGAGTGTAAAGATGGTCGGCCAGTCTTCAATGCTACCAGGGGGCAGGAAGCCTGTGTGCCAGTCTGCCTCAGAGCTCACTTCAGGCTTCCGGTGTGTCCGATGTCGGCTGCTGTGGTAATATACTCTCACCAAACTCCTGTTGTGTGAACCAGCAGCATATCTGACCTGTAACTTTGGATTCAGAATAGATTTTGTCCGTTAGCACTTTTCGGAATTTGGCTTAGTATGTTTGATGCCACTATAATAATTTAAGGATTACCAAATCCCTCCTTGAATATCAAATTGTTAGCATTGATTATTTACTGAGGGTCAAGTACAGTAAAACTTAGAGAGCTTTGCATAGAGGAGGGATATTTTGAAATATAGTATTTATAATCATACAGTTGTAAAATAATTCACAAACTGTGTAAAATGTTGCTCACAAGTTTCTATGGATCATTGTTATATCTGGACACTGGTCTTGCCTCTAACGTAGTTGTGACACATGCAAGAGTAACTTCCCTGGTTGCCCTGATCGTGACAGTGAGCGTGTACTGTCGGGGAGAGGCAGTCACGTATCTCCTGAGTGAGAGTCCTGAATGGTGACATGTCACTGTGTTGGGCTGCTGTTTCAGTAGTATCAAACAAGGGGATGGCCAGTCTTCAAATCATGTGCCAACATGCGTTTGGGTACTTCCGGTGTCCGATGTACGATGATGGGGTAATATACTGTCTGTAGAACGTTAACATTGTAAATAACTGACTGTATTTTGATTGTTGTAAAAAACTGATTTATCGGCCTCTGCAACACAGACGCAAGCATGCTGTGTCTATCATGATGATCAAAGTATGATGTCATACTTGTGTTGATCTCCACAGATCCTAAAAAGATGGCTTGATCCAAAGCAGACCATTGAAAACCTACAGAAAGCCTGATGTTAATCAATCAGTCGGACACACAATACAAAAGGTACCTTAGGATAATACAAGACAAACAAACAAAAATACCTGCGCTTTGCCGTATTGTACACTTGACCTACAAAGTTTTCTCCTGCAATGTTTGAAGCACAAAATGATTCGAGCTTATAGCTTAGGTATTAAATATATTGACAACAGACCTGAGACATCCGACACATCCAGATACAGTAAGGGGTCTGGTCTGGTCTTGGTTACTAGGAAACAAGTGCATTGAACATAATCTGATGTAAAATGTGGGAATTTAACAATAGCAGGCTGATTGCAATCAGTACTTTATTGTCATTGTGGATTGAACATTTGGGATTATTCTCTGTCCCCCTTTCAGTCTGTACTGTGTGCAATAGAATCTTATCTTTCATAGATTTACGAAGAAAAAAGTATATTGTAAGCCACTTTTGCTCACCAACAATGACATTATAATTTCTTCAGACCTGTACTTAAAGGAACAGTGTAACATGTAGGGTGGATTTATTGGCAGAAATGGAATATAATATTCATAACTATGTTTTTATTTGTGTAGAATCACCCAAAACGTGCCCTCCTCTCTCTACCAGCAGTACCTGCAGGCAGAGTAAATCAGCAGAGGGAGGAGGACAGAGGACAGGAGGAATGACATAATGAAGGAATGATAATATCTGATGTTTTGTTCTTCATTCTTTATTAACTTCACTCACTCAACTTGTTTATTTTACTGACATTCTAGACAACAAAGAAAATGTTTTTTAAAGCAATTGCTTTTCATGAAAACGAATATTGTACCGATAAGAGTAGCTCCTAGTATTATTAAAGTCCTAAATTTCCCGACCTGAAGTCCAACATTGTTTTCCGACACACTTGGGAATGGAGGGGTGAGCGGAGTGGTATGTTGTTGGTTGCAATTTGCAACTCACCACTAAATGCAACTAAATCTTTCACACTGTTCTTTTAAGATTGTGAATGGTGGTAGTCGTATAAAGTATTTCAATCCACACACATATAAAAGCAAAACATAAGGTCCATATTACAGTGTACTGGCAAACATTAGAAAATAAATATTAGACTTTGGAGGAGTTTTTTCCCAATCGTTGCGTCATGCTGAGATTTTAGAGATCTATTTTGTTAAAGTTGTAGAGAAATGGTTTATCCAGATTGCGTCTGCAGTGTGACATACAGTACAAGTGTGACTGTTGAAAGACTGATGCATGGCAGCAAGGAGAGACAGAGATAAAAGGGAAAACTAAACCGAAGCGCGACAGTTTAAGGGCGTATGATACACGGCACACACCAGAATCTCAGCAAGAAACTCCATCAAGGTAACAAAATAACACACTATTGATTGGCATCAGCAGGTATCTGCCGTTGAATCCATTGTATGAATAGAAGTAGATTTGTAAGATTAGAAAAACATGATTACTTTTCTAATCCAGGAATTCAAAGGATATTGAAAATGATGGAGCAGAGCAGGAAACAGTTTAGAAAACAATTTCATTTTTTGGAAGATAAAGACATGTTTTGTCCGAATCATGCCTAAATGTATACAATCAATCATTCCTTTAATAGCACACCAACGTTTTCCAGACACTGTGGTTCTGTGTTAATGTCCAAAATCCTCTAAAATTACTATTTTGAATATGATGAAAGCGAAATGCATTTGTGTTACAGAGGTAAAGTGTTTTATATATATTTATTTGTTTCCCCCCCATTATTCTCACTTCACTTTCCCAGGCTCGATTCCACCATGGACATGGGAAAGTAAACATTCTGTTAAGATGTATGTTTCGTCATCTCTCAGCAAGGAGCATCACATCCATAATGATAGCAGATCACAAAGAAAAATGATATGCACAGAGCCCAGTGGGCTTTTTCCTACAAAAGAAAATTGCTGTAGTTGTCGGGCAGTTGAAAGTTTCCATCCAGAATTGAACCTGGGGCTCCAGTCCAGAGTGTCAACTAGACCAGTGACTTCCACTGGTTGATACTGATGCTGCATAATTGTTTGGAGGTGTCTAATAAGACTATTTATGTTCGACAATTGTTTTTTTGAAGAGTACAAAAATACATAATGAGGAGGGTACTGTCTTGTTAACCAGACAAACTGGCTAGTTTGCAATCAGTGCATTTCGTTATTTGTATTTTAAAGCTGTAAGCAGCAGACCAAGGGAATGTACATTTTTTCTTTTTCTATTTGCAGGTGTGGGAAATGAGAGAACCCACATGGCAGTAGAAATTCATGGAGAAGTATAGAGTACATCTAAGATATACATGTGTGACAGGCAGAAACAAGAGAATCTGTCACACCATTGGTGTGTTCTTTCCAGCACGAACATATATTTTGACTATAAGCCTCACACCTGGGGCTGTTACATTAGCAGCCATTTCACATGGAGACGAATGATACACATATTAGTGAAGATGCTGTACAGTAAGTTATACGAGGCTCTTCTCAAAAGGGATAATAATTCATGGCATGTGATAGGCCTTGACTGTAACATGGCTAACTGGCAGAGATGTGTTGGCTTGCACTGAGTGAAATCTTGGAGCACTAGGTGGCAGTTATAGGTGGCAGCTCTTGGCATGAAGCTTCTGAGACAACAGGTGGTCTTGGTCTTTACGGACGGGTCCTGTCTCCCAGAGGAAGGTTTTTGAACAGGTGGTTGCCTGGGTGGAAAAGGTTGGTGGCAGTCCTTGCTGCCCTTTTCTTTCTGCTGGTGGCTTTAGACTCATCAAAGTGGCGGCCGACAGCTCATGACCTGTGCAGACAGCACTCTGCAGCTTGGCGTCAGGGCCAGAGGTGGCCTGTTGATTGATCGGTCTGGAGGGCATCTGAGCATCGCAACTAATTATGATTAATGCCTCGGTGTCTGCTGGATCACAAACTGCAGATGCGTGAAATGAACTTTAATTACTCAGTTTGTACAGTTCAGTTGTTTTTGTTTTGCTGTGATAGACCACTGACTGAGCTACTGTGTGGATGCGCTAAATAGATCAACCATTTTAAAATGGCTCAGGGTGTGCATATAAATGTAATCTGTAAATGGTGTATAGATCCTCTGTCTATTATCTGTTTTAATTAGTGATAAAAACTGAATCCATGCATATTTAAAATGTATATTTTACTATTTTTCATCGACATCAAGATCACCCTCGACTCCAAATTATTTGTCTGCTGATTGTTACTTAACTTGGACGTTTGACCTTCACTGTGTAAAATTATATGGATGTTTACGACATCATACACATATTGTGTCCTGCAGTTAAACCTTTGAATAAGCAGAATTGTTATTTTGAGAATTTTCAAAGGTGCTATTGATGAAATTGACAACAATGTCACAACAGCTACTTAGCTAATGAGATGAACCGAGGAAAACAGCTGATTACTTGACAAGTTTGTTGCACAGCCTGCGTATTTCATGGTCGAGTGGATTGAGACACAGACAGACGCTTCATGTCAAGTGAATCTTTCTTGGTAGCATAAGGTAGCATTTTGCAACATGTAGCTATAGGCCTACATTAGCTGTAGATTTAGCTTACTTTGTGCAATAGTGTTTCAAGATTGATTCAATGTAATCTATGGTAATCGTAGGATATAGAATTTTGTAGATATTTTATTAATTTCTCCAATTTGGAACATGCAATTCCCTGTGCACTGCAGTAGTTTTAGGGATTGTTAAGCTTGTCATCAAAGCGGTGGTGTAACGTTAGTGCAGGATATATACACAGATATACAGTGTGTTACGACATCAGCTGATATGGAGCCTGGATCAGGATTCTAATTATTCAGTAATTCTAATGAATAAATTGAAGGAGAAAATAAGAAAGAAATCATATTTGAAATAGATAGATAGACAGATAGATAGAGTATTCCTGAAATTACTTATAAGGTTCATACATTCAATATACCGATACTCTTTCCATTGGTTGATTGGTTGATTGGTTGACCATTGTATTAATTTATATTCAAATGGGGCTTAAATATTTTTCCCAATATGGACTTGATAGAACGTAATTACATATATAATCTCCAAGAGCTTAGTAGATGTACACAATTACTTCAAATTAAACATGCATAACGACAGATCATCCACAATATTGGGTTGATTTTCACAGCATGTTCTCAATTTTTTAAATCTATTCATAGAATGAAAGTGCTTCAGACATAAATGTTGTCGATATATGATCCAAACAGAAGAACTTAAAAGAATGTTTGTGTTAAAGAGACCGCTAAACGTTTGATCAAACTGGACTTATTCTCGTGTTATACTTGTCCTCGGCAGGCCCTTGTGAATCAGAACACCACCATCATACAAGATAAGAAATGACCCCCGAAGAAAAACAGATAAGTTCTCACCGTGGGCTGGCAGATTAATCATTGCCTACCCCAGGAGGTTCTGATAAGCATGAAAACAGAGGGGTTTACAAAACAGTGGTCTGAGCACCCATGAACAATTCGGAGCTCACATATAAGCATAATTGGACCAACAGATCCTTTGACTTTCCAACTGTTTTTCAGAATTGATTGAATGTAGAATTTGTAAAATATGGCCAACATTTTGGTTAAAAACATTCAGAAAATTGACAAACATTATCAACTATGTGAAGAAGTAACAGTGAAGACGTCTATGTATTACGTTGCAGAAATCGACTAAAATGAGCATTCAGTCTCTTGATCATCCGGTCTGCCCTCAGTCCAACATGAGAGGACGAAAAAGTAGAGCTGCCCCGCCAGAGCTGTCTCCACTCTCTTCCAGGCAAAGTCACCTGGCTTTTGGGGTCTGATCCCGGCCGACTGCTCCAACTCCCCGTGGGCAGCACTAACAGACAGTGGTAAAGGTGAAACTGACCCCTATTTGTTTGGAGCATGTGGCAAGATCTTACACATAGCACATTTAATCCTTTATTTAATTAATCTTCGTCCCACTAAGATTTAAAAAAGCTCAATAGAAAACCTGGCTGAGACAGATTAAGTGTGTGTGATTACAATATTGATCTTTAATACTTATTCATCCCAGCATTATGCTTCTTATCCTGAGTAGATGTTGTTCTTACATATAGCCAGTCCAAGTCATAAGATACACATTAACATCCCATGACTGGAAGGGAATCAATGTTTGACTCAAGGGCAATTTTAGGAGGATGCTTGTCAAGACAAATGATTGTACTTTATATCTTTAAGACCGGTACAGTACAGAGCGAGAGGAAGATGCTCCTCATCAAGCCTGGTAAACAGGCTTTTTAAAAAACAGAGCCCACCAGCCCCGATCACCCTGTGTGGCTCCCCCATCGACGTGGTGGAGTCCTTCCGCTTCCTGGGCTCCATCATATCCCAGGACCTCAAGTGGGAGCTCAACATCAGCTCCATCACCAAGAAGGCTCAGCAGAGGATGTACTTCCTGAGGCAGCTGAAGAAATTCAACCTGCCAAAGACAATGATGGTGCATTTCTACAGGGCCATCATCGAGTCCATCCTCTGCTCCTCCATCACGGTCTGGTACGCTGCAGCCACTGCAAAGGACAAGAGCAGACTGCAGCGCATCATTCGCTCTGCTGAGAAGGTGATTGGCTGCAATCTGCATTCCCTCCAAGACTTGTTCACATTAAGAACCATGAAGCGAGCACGAAAGATTGTTGCCGACCCCTCCCACCCTGGACATGATCTATTTGTGCCCCTTCCATCTGGCAGGAGGCTGCGGTCCATCAGAACTAAGACCTCACGCCACACAAACAGTTTCTTCCCGTCGGCAGTCGGGCTCATTAACAGAGCCCGGGTCCCCCACTGACTCTGGCATCCCCAGGACAATTTCCTTCTGGTCTCTTTCCTTCTGGTCTCTCCCCCGCACATCCCTGTCTCTCTATTTAAACACACTCGTCACTGTCTCTTTATTTAAACACACTCGTCACTTTTAACATTCATACACTTCACTTGGTTTACGGTCCTGTTATCTGTTTTTGTGTGCACTTTATTCCATATCCTATATTCCATATCTTATTGTACATTTCAAATATGTTTCTATTTCCTGCACTGTGCTGACTGTTTTTGATAGTTAAATGTTATTTGATAGTTTATGTTATTTTGATAGTTAAATGTTGTAGCTACTGTGTTAATTAATAGTTCCAATACTTGAAACAAACAATTGACTCGCAAATGTAAGAAAAACCTTTTTTTTAAAGCAAATGCCTTCTGCACATGACACCTCGCATCGCCATATAATTAAACCTAATGACAAAAAACTAAGGATTCTGATAAAGTACGTTACTTCCTTTGCAAATTTGGAAGTAAAAGCATCCATACATTTAACTAGACCATTTTAAACAGTTCATGATAAATACATAAAAACATAAAACACATTTCCGTACTGTATGTTTAACACTGAAATGAATGAGTCATCAAATAAATAAATATGGCGTCAAAACTTGGTTCACCTGCTTGAATTTAACATGTGACTTTTAAGTGGTTCAGTAAAATAGACTTGACTTGCTTATAATTAGAGTGCACGATCATTGGTAGACATCTCCCTACAGAAAGCTCAACAGGGCCATGACATTTGAGACAAGACATTTCAAGAAATTGAAAAGTAAAATATTCATCAGTTGTGTTAAAGTTCCTGGGAATCTATCCATATGAAATTGCAAAGACTTGCCTTGCAGTCAAACCGGCAGGCTCTCACATTCGCTCAACCTCTTTTACTCCACATACTTGATATTGCTTTTTTCAGCACAAGCCTTTTGACTTCCTTGTAATTGCATCCACCGGCTATTTCATCATATTTTTAGCCAGAAGCCAGGAAAGCCCATGCACAGGCACGCTGAGCGATTCGGATGCCTCGAGGTGTCACCGACAGAATCACCGAAACAGCATGACCATTCTGTGAACACTTCTCCCTGAGTTGCAGCCCCTGACTGTGGTGAACAATACTGTTAATGCCTCTCAACATGAACATGACTAAAATATGTATTTAGCATGAATCAGGCAGAAAGATTGACAGGTTTTCATCAGATTGTTTTGTTACAGAGTTAATACTTCCTAAAACTTCCTTAAAAAAAAACTTCCTAATACTTCCTTAAAACTTCCTACAGCAGAGCCCCACGGGCTCTGCTGTAGGAAGTTATAAGCTTTTCTCTATTTCAGATACAATAATGGCAAACTTCGTCTACTTCATGACATTTTTTGCAATCTTTCATCATCACTACATATTGCTTTGTAATGTGTGTAACTTTGTCTTTCTGCCTGAAGCTGCTCGCCCGTTTCTGCTTCGTGGGGCACGGCAGAACTGGCCTTACCGCACTTTTGGCTCTGGACCGACAAACCATGTGTGTATTGTGTGCACGCGTTTAACCTGAACTTTCCGGTCGTGAGGTGGGCCTGATGGCTAGGGCCCCTATAAGCATCCCATCGGTTGATTTGAATGGTGCAAGGGTGTACACTTCGTGCTAGCTAGCTAAGATGTTGAAAAGTATTATTCCTTTTAGTTCTTGTAAAGTTTTTAACTCTCACAGCACTTGAAATTTTAAAAAAATATAACAAGGTGGGTGGCCAGTAATAACCACAGACAACTGACTGGATATTAAAACAGTAAACCTCCAAAGCGTCATGAATTGCCTTCTGTTAAAAAGTAGGTTCAGGACAAAGTTATTACAATTTCCAGTAGAAAGATTGTGGAGGGTTTCTTTTTCTAGATATCTTTTCTATCTTCATTTTTTTCAAAAACTGTTGAATGACAGTAGTTCTGAGGAGCTGCGTTAGCTGCAGCACCCAAAACGACTGGTCCATTCAGGTGTAGGACAGTTGTGACACTTCCTATTAGAGTGTCCAGGATTCAGGACATGAATGAAATAAGCCCTCAGATCAAATGTATTCATCCAGAAAAGGGCTGTTCAGCAGGAACCTGCCCCCATCTCCCCTCCATTTGGAGGCTCGTCTGTCTCAGGTCTACTTATCCAACCGCAGCCATGAATTCTGGTTAAGGGCTGAAGTAGTGTCTTTGTAGCTTTTGTCTCTTTCCCTCTTTCTTATCTTTCTGACACAAAACCAAACAGGATGCAGGGTAAAAATGCTGTTGTGACAGAATAAGTGCTGATACTGTAGATGTGAAAGGTCAGCAGTAAGGAGACGCAGAGGAGGGTCGATCGGAGGATTTCAAAGCTTTTCAAAGCCTGTCAAAGTGATTTCCTTTGACATGGGATCTTGTTCTTTTGGGAACCAAAGACAGACTTATGGGCAGACATGCAAACAGAGCACAAGACAGGCAGGAAACCACCAAGACAGTATGCAGGATGATGGAAAGACAGACCAACAAAATAGAGACATACGTGTAAAAACAAAGACAGACAGCAGCAAGAGAGAAACTGATACGCAAGCAGACCATCAAATTGGCTCATTCATCAAAAAGACAGTGAAACTCTGGACAGCTTTTTGGATGACGTTGACAATATTTCCCTCTACCTGTGCCTTTGTGCAGGAGGTAACAGATTATGATGAATGGACCATTACTTTGAGGAAAGAGAAGTCTCTAATATAAAAAATCCAGAAACATAGGTCCGTACTTTCTATTGTTTTAATGCAGTGTCTAATCAATTTGAACATGTTTAATGATTGTCCTCTCCAAAGGAAACAGCAGCATTGGATGTGTGTTTGAATTAGCATGTTGTTTTACTGCCATGCAAGTCCTATCTGGGTGTGACATGATGTAGCACGACTCCGGCACTGTTCCAAAGTCCACTAAAAGTGTTTTAGTTCTATTTTGTGTTTAACAAGTAAAACAAGTTTTGAAAAAAAAAACACTTTGCTTTGCTTTACTTGTTTTAATTAGTGTACACATCCTGTCTTATCTTTCCTGAATATCAGCAGGAGGAAAACCAAGTCGTTCCTTATCCTGGATCACTGACTTCAGAGAAGATTAATAAAATCAAACAAGAAAACTAGTTTTATGTAAGTACA
Organism: Melanostigma gelatinosum; assembly: GCF_949748355.1. Taxonomy (NCBI): domain Eukaryota; kingdom Metazoa; phylum Chordata; class Actinopteri; order Perciformes; family Zoarcidae; genus Melanostigma; species Melanostigma gelatinosum. The sequence continues at coordinate 15,335,627 of NC_136637.1, read as the reverse complement.
TATAGATAAAGTCAATAATTACTCATTAAATAGCAAATTCATATTCAGGTGAGTGTAATGCTTTAGAGATGCAAGCTGCTCCAGCGAAAATAGACCACGATGTACATGTAAGCCCTGATTGAGGCCCTTGCTTCACCAGCTGTGGTGGCAGTGGATCATCTTCAGCAGGTGCGAAGGAGACAAAAGTTCACACTCCATGTCCTTCCAACACTCATAGTTGTTTTCCTCAGGCTTTTCTCACACGGCGTTCACAGCTAAACCTACGTGAATAAAGATGCTGTAATTTGTAGATATCTAACGAAATCAATTCATAATATACACCGCAAAACTCCCTCAGGGCGGGTGGGACGCGAGGCAGATAGGTCCAACAAAAACCGGCCTCTCGTTCGTGCCCTGTGGGAAACAAGAAGTCAATGTTGACTTTTCCTAAACCCAACGAAGTACTTTTGTTGACTAAACCTGACTCATTCGTTTCCTATGAAGAGTGGAGTTTCTTTTAAAAAGACTGTATGGTTGTTACGAATGGAAATTGCCTCGTGTTGCTGGACTTTCGTAAGAAAATGCATGAAAAAACAAGGAGTTGTTTTTAGTTCTGTCATATGGGTAGTTTTGGATGCAGAGCACGTTAAAGGCGTTTCATTTACCACACAGTCACGGCAAAAGATCCCACTGTTGCTATGTCAGCCCTCCTTGCAGAGGCCCACGACGATGTCAGGATGGGAAGGATCACATGTTGCTGCCCTTAAGGTTTGCTCCCCTCCTCACCCCAGAGCCCCAGCTCTTTGTGCCTCCAACTGATAAGACTAGACTAATACCTGCTAAACCCACTGCCTGCGTGGGAGACAATAAACTCCCTTTATTCTTACCTTTACTTGGTGCAATGGAAAATGGAATCTAGCCACGAGTCCATTGTTATTCTGAAAAGAAAACCCATTGAAGGTAAGGCTGTGTAATAGCAGAGCAATACTGTAGCTGTGTGATCTATGTATCTGACATGGAGGGAAAGCTGCAGAATGAAGGAGCAAAATAATACACACAACCTTGGAAGGAAACTCACTTCTGTCTGATGCATCGTTCGGCCATTCCTCATACTGTAATTACACAGATCTTTGGATTCCCAGCCGATCTGGAATCAGACCGCAGCTTGCAGGAACATGAATAATGGAAGTCCTAAAGAAGTCTCAATTATGTTTTTATATTGGGGGGAAATGAATGATTCACATCTTAATATCTTCAGTGCTAAAGAGGCTTTTGGAGATCTCTGACAGATATTATGCTGTATTAGTATTCAGTTATTTCCACCCATTCAGGTGCAGCAGCTCAGCCCTCAACCAATGAGGATTCACTGTAGGAGACAAAGTCAGAGAGGCATGTTATTGTAATCCCACCACATCCATTTATGTTTCATGAGACAGCTTCATAATATACAGTGCAGGCCAATGATGGATGGGGGGATATGAAGAGCATCAATAATAAACGAGCAGACATTGATTGTCAGATACATGTGTGTGTGTGTGTGTGTGGGTGTGTGTGTGTGTGTGTGTGTGTGTGGTCTCTAGCCACCCCAGGCAAACCTGATTCTTGCGATCAGCTTTGCATGATGATTACATCCTCTACAGTGATTTACGTGCCGCTCACCATCGTGTCCTGCTCTTAACCCAGTGGGAAATGCCAATAGCCAGATGTGTTGAATGTGTTGACATGCAGGTAAGTCCACCAGGTGGGTTCATTATGGAGACAAGCACGGAACAGACAGGCGTTAAGTTATTGCCAGCTGTGGCTTACCTTCAAACATCACAGCGCTTCCTCCTCATGTCAACAGGGCTGCTTTTAGATGTACAGTGCAGCGTAGATGTTGGAGAGGGCTTTTTGTTGTTGTTGTTGTTGTTGTTAGCTACTGTATACTGTAAGTCAGGCCAACAAGCCGAGTCTGGGTGTGTATGGTAATGAAAAGGTGCATATTGAAGGCTAAACAAGTTACAATAGAGTTAGTCTCAATCCAGATTGAACCATTAGGTATGCTTACATGCTCAAAAGAAACAGATTATGCAGGAAATTGGATGACAAGGCACTGCTGTATGCACAGGTTGTATTTTTGAGTGTCTTAATTTGACCAACAGTGAAAATGTATAAACTACTTATAAACTGACTTATTTAGACATCTAGAGGTATTTTTGAGGTTTTTCAGTTGTGTTCGGACTTTGAATTAAAATAAATAAAACACAACTGAGCATACATGAAAACTTTGCTTTCATCTTGCCAAACATTTTCAGTCTGAAGAGAAAACTATAAATCTGGTTTGTCTAATCTCTCAGACCGATTATGGGAACTGGGTCTCTTACAGTACATGCCATCACATTACTAGAAACCACTCATGGATTTTTCGTAGGCTCAGAATAATACAAGGTAACATTTATAACTAATTATTCTACAGATTACTCTGAATACCTGTATGTTTTGTGTTTTATTATATTAAGTGTTCAGAATGTTGCTCTTTGCTTTGCATTAAAAGTTGAATCACATAATTGAGAGTTTATTCAAGCACAAACGGAGATCTCTATTAAGATACTGCAGTTTGGAGTCACTGCAGCTCATAATGCTGAGCTACCGATCTCTGATGATTATGGGAACCATTTAAAACAGCCAGAAACAACGATGAGCACCGCATATTAATAAACCTCCAAAGAAAATTAAAAAAAATGCTCAGAGTGCTGTTTTGTGATCTAAAGAATTTGTACAATCAGACAACTGGATTAAACACGAGTTTGACTTGTTCATGTACTCTGCTTCCAACTGTGATTTTCATTACCCTAAATGCAGCTCTAAATATCTGTTGAGTATTGCTGTGCTGCATCTGATCTATGCTACTGCACAGGGCGTTTAACTCTAAATCCAAACATGAATGTTGTAAACATGTTAAAATCAGCTGCACCATTATGTAAAAACTGCATTTTACATAATATGTGACAGGATCTGTTTGTTCTAACCATCGTTTGATTGACTCAATTTGTAAACTGAATAAACTGCAGAAGGATCAGACTCTGAGGTAGTCTGGATTTTAAAACATAAACCCTGCTCGCTGTTTACCGAATTCAGCAAGATCGATACAAATTGTCACTGCGGAGTGGCCACACAAATCTGTATGTTTTCAACTTGCTGGGCCACTGTTCTGTGGAAAAAACAGTTTGCTTTAATGTAACCAATGCTGAAGCAAACTGCTTTATATAATCAAGATGGATGATGTGGAGAAACTTGATGCTTTCTAACTTTTCTGCTTTATGTTCCTCTCATTTTTAAACCCTTTCTTTGGATATAAAGAATGTGTTGAAGTAGCGAATGTTTTTCATGCACTTTGAAACTGCCTCATACATGAAGTGTGAATAATGTGGGTATAATACACATCAAATAAAATACAATTCATATTTGTTTACATTTTTCAGACACTAGCATTATATCACCACTGGTGTGAGACAGAGGAGTGATGTGATGTGATCTGATGTGGTGTGAGACTGGTGTGACACTATCTTCACAACGTTTTTTTTTTTTTAGAGTAATTATGCCTGGATATCACCATCAATTTGACAGGGATCTTTTGATCCTGAAAATGCTAGAACTACCTCTAATTAAAGAAGATGATCTGCTTAAAAAACAATCACCACTTATGCTGTGTTTTTTAAACGAAGAAAGTGTTCAGCCTCGGGGATTGAGCATGCACGGCGACAGGAACAAGGAGTGAATGTTAAACTCCTGCTTCACCTTTGTGTCTGGTCTATGAATGTTTGATCACACCATTTAAATTCTCTCTGCATCGGGACGGGGCAAAGGTGCCAATTTTCTCTGATATTCCGGCATGGTGAGTGACAGCGAATGGGTGTCTCACTGAGTTAATGAGAGCGATCCAGAAAGTCCATTTTACTGATCGACAATGAAACCACTGACATGTTTTCGCATTCGGCTCGAACATTGACAGCTAAAAACAGTGAGACGCTGGCATTAACGTCAGCACTTGATATGTAACCACAATTTCTTCACGAGCTATGCTTCGTGTGCATGTGCGTGTGCAACCAATTCACACTCCCAACTCGTCAAATAGCAGTTGGTCAGTGCCCATTGCCGTCTGAAACAGACACACCGTGCTTTCAACTAACTCCAATGTAAACCCACCCCCGTCATGATTAGATGGTCAGAGCAACTCACTTAGTATGAAGAGCAAGAGAGTCCACAAACACAGGACTTTCATCTAGGAGACCCATGTTTGTGTCCTGTATGAAACTAAAAGTAAACATTGACATTTTGTCACTTTGTCGTTAGTCACGCAACTAATTTGTCACGTGACTCAAGAGAGTCATTAGTCATTTTGGCAGGTCCCATTTTTGTTCTCTAAGACAAAAAAAGATGAAAAGCATAAACAGAGATTTGTAGATTAAATGAACTTCTCTATTAATCACCACAATCCTCTAGTATAGATTTTCTTGAGTCAAGGACAACCCAAAAAAACGACAATAGCTTTTTAATCAAAGAAGAGCCTTGAGGGATGAACCAAGGACACAAGGAGAAGGCTGTGATTTCCAAAGGAGTGTTTTCTTTCAGGCTTTTAAACCACAAATCATCGCGGAAAGTTACAGAGTTTCAAGTTATTTTCGGGAAATACAAGCCGTCATATGTAATGTTTACAGGGTTCAACACTGTAGTTCAAAAGTGACAAGCGATGGTTTCAGCATAAATGGTTTGTGTCTTCGTTGGAGTTTGGTGAGGCCTATTTAATCCGAAATAAAAGTAGGTCAATTCAATCACATTTCCATTCTACACTAAAGATTTAGTTGTTTTTTGCTTCTGATAAACCTTTGAATTTACCTTCAGAAGGCTTGAAAGCTTCAGCAGAGTGAAGCAACCGTAGTACGGTAAGTATTTCTCTGTATTGTGTCTCACCACCACCTCAGCTGCAAAATGATTTAAATGTCAAATTAATTAATTAATAAAAAAGACAAGGTGATAAATGAAAACAACCATTTAGTATCAAATATCTCTGCTTGGCTGCTCTATTTGGGCTAAAAAACTATTTTAAAACAGATTCACCAACCTGATGTAGAGACGAAATATCTTCTTAAAACCCACAAAGACTGACATTCACCAACGTTTCTTATTTGGGATTTGATCTTCGGTGACAACAGAATCAGCGCACACTTGCGTACATTTGAGTGCTGACACGTTTGTGCAAAATGTTGCACTTTCTATAATTCTGCACTTAAATAAGATATAAATTGCAATCATATTTTCATCAGTTATAATATTTGTAGACTTTATTTACATCTTTGGTGGTGGAGTACAGTCAACATGTGGTTAATGGAAACCTCTCGGAGTATCTAGCTCATGGTGGTGATGGGGAGGTCCAATAGTAACAGAATCTAAATGATATTCAAAGAGGGGCATGTGTGGGAAAGTTGCATTACATGTCACCATTCACCCATTTGCAGCCATTCATACACTGATGACAGGGGATACCCTGCAAGATGCCACCTGCCCATCAGAAGTAACTAACATTAATACCCACACAGAGCAATTTGGGGATAAGTGTCTTGCCCAAGGACACATTGACATGGACTAGCGGAGCCGGGGATCGAACCACCGATCCTCTGATTGAAGGACGTCCCTGCTCTGCCACTGAGCCACGTTTTAGCTTGAGAACTAACACTGCAGGGACTCTCTGACAAATTGAGGCTGATATAATGTCTTCATTAGGTGGTTAAATAAGGTGGTTGAGGGTCAGTGTGTTACTCGCAGACACACGGATGTTGATGGACATGCAATCTATGGGTGAAATCAGTTATGAGGCAGTTTTTCTATCCGACGGGCCGCTCTCCCACCCACACAGTCTGTACCTCGAGTCTGACCAAATCAGCTCTATAGACATTTCCTCAGTTCAATGTTCTTTCAATCCTTTTTAATCACTGGATTAAATAGTTTCCATTCAGTTTGATCAGGCTTAGTGCGGAGGACAGAAATGATTTATGACTTTGTGACTAAGCAGCTCACAACAATGAGTTCATACTTTTAAGGTGGGCTGAAAGGTTATCTGAAACAAAGGGGCCGTTCCTTGAGAAACTGTCCGATTCTGATGGGGAGTAGAGTGGATATAAGGTGATGCTTATGCCAAGCACAGCCTATATTAAAAATGGCCTATTAAACATGCACTTAGTCAAAATTGATGGCTGCTAATGAAGCCGGTGCATTTCAAATTGGCTGAACAATATACAACATGTGTAGCCTTTTAGAGGAAAGACGAAAGACAGACGGAACATCTGACAGCAGTAGATGTTGATGTCCTCCGGGGAGTTTTAATCTGCTGCTGCTGAATGTTGCTGAACAACTTGAGTCTTAAGAAGCAAAGTCCCCAGATTCCCCAGTATATTGTTTCAGAGTTTGACAGCGACAAACAAACCCAAGGTCACTCAATCACACAGGTGTTTTTCTCAGTTTTTCTGTTACCAGGAGAGTTGACTACAGACAATAGAAGCTTCAGAGCTTATAGATGTCCTTGTGCTAAACTCCACTCGAACGGTCTTATTTTAGACAAGATGACCAGCTGGCACTTAAAAAAGAAGAAAGGGAAAAAACAAGCTTTAGAATTCCAGCTGGATTTAAAATTCCCCCGACTGTCACTTTTCCTTGAGTGTTTTGGGTAACAACACGATTGAATTCTAACAGGGAGACCGCTTCAATCAATATTTGGAGCACTTTTAAGATGTCGTCTCATGGTAATGACATGGCACTAACTATTGTAAAAGTAAAACTCATCTCTCCACTGTATGTGCAGATATTGGTGTGTGGCTAACAGAGAGAGGAATTACTCTCATATATGACCTGTAATCATCTTTCAGTTATCAAAGCACTCTGTGTGAACAGAAATGTAGAAAGTATGTGGACATTTGAGCAAGGTAAGTCCCAAACATTACATCAATAGGTGATTAGGATCCTAAAAATAATAACTGAACAACTAATTTGAACCAGGAAATACATCTTGAAAGAAACATAATGCCTATTTTATTACATTTTGGCAACTAAGGCATGATTCATGTTTGAATGAAGCTTAGCAGGAGTTCAGTCAGGGAGACTCTGAGTCATTCACAAATCTCTCTGTCTCTCACTCTCCGGTTTCTTTTCTGTCTGCTGAATATCGGCTCTAGTTAAATCAACCAGATGTTCCTGAAGCCAATCATATCATTGCCGTAAAACTTTAGATAAAAGACTGTTCTCTTCTCTGCTGTCAGTTGCCATTGAAGTGCGAACGGACGCAACCCTCCTCCACCTCGTTCACCAACAGTCTTCATCACGTCAGTAGCCAAAGTTCCTTCCACTGAGCTCATCAGAAGTCCTGCTCCACGTCCCATCATCCAGATGTTCAGTTAACTCTCCTTACCGCTTCACCACCACCATCGGTGTCTGATTTCCTAATGGAAATGGGTATTGAACAAACTCAAAGTTGCTTATAGTTAGGCCATGTGTTCTGTGCTTTTTTAACTCTCAACAAATACCTCCGACAACAACTGTGCAGAGCTCATCCTCCTGCTGCTGCTGCTATGGTGTATGGATTGACTCGTGGACTTCCCAAACTTATACCTGGCCGATACTATTTATTTTGCTGACAGGTGGCTGTTTGGTGTTTTTCAACAAAGCAAGGCAGTAATGTGGTGTGTTTCACAGGGTTTATATATTCAGCGTGAGAGCCACGGGGATCACACACGCTGTCCCCTGACACCCGACCTGCTCTGTTTCCACAGAAACAAGTGCATGAATATGTTTCCTCCAGCCTGGCCGGAGGAAACAGCATCTTTTATTCTTCCGTGGTGCAAAATGGCAAGAACAATTTTGTTTTTTGGGTAGGTTTTGTTTGAAGCAGGAAGGCTATTCAGAAGTGAATCATCGTCATGATTGTCACCAGCATCACGATGGGTTTCTCACTTGGTCTCTGACACTGAAACTGTAAAATTTGGGGGTGTTTTGTTTGAAGTTTTGAAGTTTACTAGTGCACCTATACTGCGCATACTGTAATATGTTGGTGATGTATCTTCTCCATCTTCTGATTTTAACTTGTTTATGTTTTTAACTATTTTAACTTCAAAGATTCTTAAAATTTAAGAGGTTTACAATTTTATATATTTCTCTATAACACACATATTCAACACTATATCAGCAAAAGACGGGTGCTCCCAGAACAGCAGAACAGAGCCATACTGCCAGATGTACTGAACATGGAAATAAAGTGATCCTGACTGAACTCTGATTGGTGCACAGAAATTTGGAATTCACGCTGGTCTCCATGCTCCTTTTAACACCTCTGCAGTTATCAAATCATTAATTAAGCTGATGTCGAATCTGCCCAGAGAGCCTGGTGTGGGAGAGAGATACGACTGCAGGCACCACCGGCCATCTGGGGGTCATGTGTGAAGATTGGAGCAGTACCTATATTTTGCCAATCAAACGGATCACTGATGAATTGATCACATGGATATATGTTTTGTATATTAGGTGGCCCTGAGAGCTCAGTGCACAGCTGCCTCCAAGAAAAAAATATCCAAATAAACCAAACACAAGTAAATTAAGAAAGAAAACATAGATCACATAACAAAGTATGGTAAATGAAGAAAACAACAACAATGAGAATACAGAAACCTTAAAAGGTCAATTTGGGAACCGCTGCTAAAGGTACAATCCAGAACTGACTAAATGTTTGTATATTGTTGAAGTAAAATGGGAGTTACAAATGTAACTATGGTTCAATGAATTCTGGATGACCCTCGAGTCGTCACGCATTCTGTTCCTTCAGAATCTTCTTGCCCAGATTCTGAGTGACAGACAACTCTGGCGGTCAACCAGAATTCATGGACCCATAGTTACATTCAGAACTCTTGTTCTATTTAATTCTTCCTAAAACAAATGCACTGGATGACTGATACCACTAGTGTGATGGGAGAACAATTTAGGGTTTAACCAGCACTTCTGGAGCTCTTCAATACAGGGCTTAGAAGGAGGGACTGAGAAGGCATAAGGCTGTGGCGTCTGCCTGAAAGAAGCACTCAAAGGAGCCGCTCCTACAGGAGCTTTATCCAGCCCCAGCCATGCTAAAGCCATCCTAATAGCTGGCTTCCTTGTGGCATGGCCAGCCTCTGATCCATATAAAGACCCACCATCCGACCCCTGAGAAAAAGCATCAGATGCCCTGTATCTCAATTATCGCTCTGCCCATCATCACACAAACTGTTGACAGTACATCATCCTCTAAACAAGGTGAGTCCCTTGTGGCGGAGTCACTAAGAGGAGCTGGCCTCCCTATTATAAGGCTGGAGATTGAGGAGGAGCTCTTTAATCTGAGCAAACTCTGATGAAAGATTACCAACATTGAGAGCCAAAGCTTCAACCTTTCTTACTTTTTTTGGTGGACCATGTGAGACCGCCTTGAGCCTCTTTGATGTTGTTGGGTCTGCAGACACACGAGCAGGCAGCAGCCCAAAATCCTCACCTATCTCTGCAAGTCTTGCCATTTTTACTGACAGTGGCATGAAACTACAGTTCATACAAGGGTCGTCAGATACGCCCGGCCTGAGGTTACATGAGTTATAGACATGCAAGTTCAACATGTCCTGAAGTGGGTCAGTCCCAAAAAATAAACACTGACTAGATGAGTGAAACAAATACATTACACAGCCAATACTAAGCAGTTACTTTTAAGAAACTACGTTCGGAACACAAATTCACAAATGTCTACACATGTCTTTACACATCCGGCCCCAGATACAGGATAACTGTAACATCTTGTTTACTTTGCTTTCTAAATGTTTTTTGACATTTCAAGGTCCACTTCCTTTCATGAACACTTGCACATGAACTCCCTGTCCTCTCTACCAGCAGTGTTGACAACCTTGACATGCGATTAGAGGGGTGAAGGAAGCCATGGATTTTTCCTATTTTGTGATTTGTTATTTATTTTTCCTGTGAGCCTGAGCAAGACCAACTCTGGCTTGAATATGGTGTTCCTGAGTTATTGTACAGTTAAATGAAAATCGGATCTTTATGTAACTTGACTGCTTAAATTGTTTGTCTTTTCTCACCCGCCTAAAGTTAGTTTGCATCAGGTATTTAAAGCTGCCTTTAGATTCATGCACCTGTTTTGCCTGTAGGACAGTGCAGTCTGTGTGTTTGTGAACATATGTTACCATTGCTACCGTAAAGAGGTTAAACCTGTTTTATTTGGGTAACATTTGTCTGAAAGTCACAGCCTCGCATGTTGCTATAGCATTACTTTCATACTTATTATTTTGTTCTTTTCAAATCTGAATTGCAGCTTTAAATTGTCTCCTTCAGCAGGCTTAAACAGCAACATATTATGGCTCGGGTAAAGTCACCATAGCCGAGTGAGAGCGAGTATCAGGCAAAGTTTTACCAGCTGAATATGACAGAACAGTTTGGCACATCATTGAGATGCAGTACAGGTTTAGATCAGAGCTGGCATTATTGGCCACATTTCATGGTCTGAATCTTTTAAATTCCATTTCCTAGTCAGCTAATGGAGCACTGCAGGTGGCTGCTAAGACACTGATCTGCTCTCAGTTCAGTGAGTGTGTGAGCGTCTACGTGTTTGGTATGTGTGTGTGTTTGGTGATGATAGCTGATCCTCACAATATCAGATCCCTTTGAACAATGAAAAAGGGGCAAAGTCAGAATAAAGTGACTCCTCACAAGCCTGTCAAACTGCATATTTATTTGAATATATTTGAGGCTTTTATCTGAGTCTGGGACATGCTAAAATGATTCATAGCATCTTCTATTTTGGGATTAACTTCCAGGATTCTAGACTGCCTTGTCGAGCACTTTCATTGTGACACTAGACTCCAGGAATCATAGACACCGCTCACAGGATTTGCAGGACACGTGGCACACAGATGTGTATGAGAGATTGGAGCCATTCAATTTCTCATCAGTACTTGCGGACTAACTGCTCCTAATGGATCCCCTCTCAAAGGTTCCTCTGTGGGACACTGACAAGGTCAAAGGCTTATAGTTGCATCATCTTGAAAAGTCAGAGGTGGATCCAAATTTCCTAGTTCGCAGTGACATCAGCTGGATGAAAAGAGGAACTGTCAGTTGCTTTTCTAAATTGCTTCCTTAGTTTCATCTAAACATATTGGTCAAGTCAAGCCGAGCATGTGTTACTCCTGCATCCCTCCGGTGCACTTAAAGTGTTATTGTGTATAATGTTTGTAGAAAGTCAGATGATCACACTGCATCAAAAAGACATAGCCCAGCAGTTACAGACAGACACATGCATCAGCGACATCTGAGCTGCTTCACACTGGTCTGTAGCTGTAGAGATGCAGCCTTGCAGGTCGTAGACTGCTAATGTTGCTAAATATGCATTAAAGTGATATTACTGCAATCCACTGGTGGATCAGACTGAACCCTTGCTTGTGTCAAAGTATGAACAACTTGATATCCTGATTGCAGGTTTCCGGTGGCTTTCATGTACATGCTTGTGAAACCTAACCGTACATCATTAGGCTAACATTTGTTTCAGTCCTAAGTTTTCTCTTTTACCCCTCCAAGCATGAGACCTCTAGAGAACATGTACTGCATGCTTTTTCAGTAAATGTTGTTCAGCCTACTAGGGGTTTTGAGTTATAATGTTGGAATGAAAGAAAATCTAAATTTTTTATTTTTACAAATACTATTTTGATGCTATTATTACAAAGAATCCCACGACAACATAACTAGCCTATTAAATAGGCCGTATTTGCTGGGTTGCCAATCACCCTAATAATGAACAGCGTCAGTTACTCCCATCTTAAATTCATTAGGGAAAGTTGGAAAGACTATTCAGGTATTTAGGGAATAACCTACAACATAATATTAAAACATAAAAATGTTTTTTTAAGTGTTGCTCTGAAAGACATAAAGCTGAGCAGTTTGTGTGTGAGTGTATGAACACAATGATTGGTTGCGATGCAATGGGCACCAGCTAAAATCATGCGCAAGGCAACACTACATCCCTACCTCACAGTAATCACTCAAAAGGTTATTCCAAAGGATACATGTTTCCCCTGCTGATGTGTTATGTGAGTTACATCGCTGAAGACAACAATGTTCACTTGTGTTACAAATGATTTTAGTTTCCGCACACAGTGCAACTCTACGGCTACAGTGCCCCCTGCTGCCCGACTGCTGTCATTACATGCCACACATAACAGTTATATAGAACTGTTCATTCATTTTACATTTTTCTTTATTTTTTTCAGTATTCTTACAGGCTTCAGTGTCATTTGGGAAAATATCAAAGCAGATAGACAATTTTAAAAATGCACATTTTATTATTTATGAATTGTGATGTCTATTCTGAGATGTAATTATCTGCACAAGTAACCGTTCACATTAAGATGAGTTTATGAAGAGCGTTTAATGAATTGGGTCCTGAAATAAAATGTCAGCTCATCTCGGCTGTCTTCTATCCTTTTTTCTCAACTGTTCAGCCAAAGATTCCCTTCTTCTTTGCTGTTGACGAGAAACAAACATGTCACTCTTTGCACAGCATACTCATTATCTCGCATTTCTCCAAGCCTGAATTCATGTCCCTGCCCAATTAGTGTTCTTACCTTTCTCAGTAACAGTATACATCGCCTCCATGCCACCTTTAATGTGGTCAATGACGTGACAGTGGAGCAGCCAGGAACCAGGATACTCAGGACGCATCTTTACAGTCTGAACAGGGAGAGGATGGAAACGTCAAGTGAGTCACAAGTTTCATTTTTATTCATGTTTGACAACACTGAACCGACAGAATCCAGTTTTCCTGCAACTGACTGATGCAAAATGTTCTAACATTTTAAGTTCTATATATATATATATATATATATATATATATATATATATATATATTTGCTGTTAAAGATGGTAGGATTGGCAAAGGAACACTTATATCATATATGCAGCAGCACAATTAAAACAATACTTTTACCTGATTTCCTTTTTTAAAAGTGAGCAAAAAATATTTTAAGTTAATCTGTATTCCTTATTTGGTGTGTCTATATGAATTTTGTAACCTGTTTTAAGAGAAGATAATATTTTAATATATTTTACAATCCAATGGATGATGAACAATAACCTTTTACGACACTGATCCCTTGAAGTTGTGAATATAATAAGACAAATTAAATCAGTTGATGCCACGTCAGGATGTTTTGAGGTTTTACCTGAAAGGTTGCTGGAAACAGCTCATACACATCCGTACGATGAGGACCTCCACCCAGCTGGAGAGAAAGAGCAAAAAATAGTTGGAATTTGTGTGTATTAGTTTGCGTAATGTGTGATTGTGTAGGCATGTCTTGCAAGTTTGTTTGTCTTGTATACCTTATATTCCACACTGTGCCCATGCCAGTGTGCGGTGTGTATGTCCACATCATTGCCCATTCCCATCAGGTACCAGTACACCTTATCACCCACCTCCATGTTTAGACCATTCAGATTTCCATACATATAACCATTGATGGCTGCATATACAGAAAAGCACACAAACAAACATATTGGAAAGACATGAAGAATATTTCGATCGACATCGAAAGTAAAAACAAATACCATCGGTCAAAATGATGCTGTTTATTTTGATAAAGATTATCTTTATCTCACCATGCATCTTGTTGCTCTCTATAAAGGTTTCATCATCCTTCAAGTTTGTGCGAGGGTTCCTGATGTAGGTCCTGATATTTTCATCCAGATACCTGGAATAATAATAATAATAATAATAATATTAATAATAATAATAATAATAATAATAATAATAATAATAATAATAAAAGGATATGAGGTGGGACCCGATAAAATTGCATATAAACTTCACTGTTGAACCATCTACTGATGAAATTCTCTAAACGGAAAATGTTGACATTATTAAAGTGTGTGGATTATCCTGATTATCTGTGAGAGGGTTTACAGAAAGTAAGTATTTCAAATTGACAGTGGTAATTACCATAATTGAAATTCCAATCAATTCCATTGTATGGTGGTGGCGGCATACATTTCAGACAATTTCAAAACCTCAGAATATAAAACCAAAAGAACATTTTTTTAGATACCATGAAGTAAAGGGACAAAATCAGTTTTGCATTTAAATTAGACACCTTAACTACTAAAGGTCTAAACAGTTCATAGTTAGTTTTAAGGTTAGACTCCACTTACCAACTTTCATTCTCATCAAAAACCAGGAAAAGCAGCGCGAACTCTTCCACTTGCTTTTTCATACCAAGACTCCTGAAAGAAACACAGTTTATAAAGCTGTAAATTAGCACTCTATAAAATACTTTATAATATTGTTTTGTGATGCAGAACAAAAATTCATTCCTGCCTCATCATACCTTGAAAACACACACGCACACAGTACATGCTGCATGAAATGATGCAGAGACACTCACCTGCCCCAGCTACGGCGACAGATCACCAACGGACCAATCAGACCGCTGTACAGGTCCTGTTAGGCAGGGAGGCGAGGTAAGTGTGTGTGTGTGTGTGTGTGTGTGTGTGTGTGTGTGTGTGTGTGTGTGTGTGTGTGTGTGTGTGTGTGTGTGTGTGTGTGCGTGCGTGCGTGTGCGTGCGTGTGCGTGCGTGTGCGTGCGTGTGCGTGTGTGTGTGGCGTACCTTGGTAACATCAGCAGTGGAGTAGTATGCTGACACAAAGCACTCCTCCTGCTCTGTGGTTGGTCCTGTATTCTTTGTAACGTACCACTGGTAGGAGTAAGTCTCACCTAGGAAAGACATGTTTCTAGGTATTGAATCCTATACTATGTGAAAAAAGTATAGTAGAGCTAAGTGAAGGACCTTTGCAGAGTCCTTTTGGTATTCTCAGAAAATTGTAACTTTGTTACACAATAATAATGAAGTAAATCTACAATTAAAATGTTGCATTCTGCGATTAATTCCAATATTTCTTGATGGTCTGCAAGCAGGTAGACACACTACCTGGTTGGGTGAGATGAACTGCCGGGATTTCTGTCTTGACTCCATGGGCGTGGATGGAATAAGGCCTGGACGCCATGTTTTTAAAAACCACCGTCACCTTGTCTCCCACATCAGCGTGAATCATTGGACCTGGAAGACGGGAAAGTGTTGTGATTACAAGACCAATCCAGCTGGAACATAAATCCAAGATGTTTCATACATAGTTTTTGTGGCTTTTATATTACAATCACAGTTTGTGCATTCCTGCTGCCCTGGCTGAGAGCCTACCCATGATGCCGAGGTGTTCTATATCAGCTGCTCTTTCCACTTGCTTGGTGAATTTGTTATTGGTGAACTGGCGGTAGACCACCTTCTTGTAACGGGAGCCGATAAACCCACCCTGCTGGTCCAGGAAGACAGAAGCAGGGCTGCGGAGGGAGAGAGACGGGCTTATTTTGCAGAGGATTAAATGTTGTGTGTGTTTATGGTACAATCACCTCATGCGGATGTGTTTAAGCATTCACTTCCATTTGCATGTAAATGTCTTTGTGCATGAATCTGTGTTTTGCTGTTTGGTTATCAAAAGATACAAAACACTAAAGACAACAAAAAACATTAGGTACAATATTATTTCATCTTGACATAAATAACTGAGCAGAGTTAAATGAAATAGTAAGGAGAGAAGTTTTATAAAAGTGCAAAGTTAGATTTAAAGGATAAGACTGGTGGTATTCTACTGTACATTTTTCTTATTGTTAAAAAATCCCATGAAAACACCAAAACCAACAATGTGTTAGTCCATCTCTCAGCCCCTCTGGTTCCTTCGCAAGACCTTTAATAAACACGTCTCCAATAAATAATCTCATTTTCAAAAGGCTCCATTTTCTAAAACAGCTGGGAATTTTAAGAAAACTTTACTCAAACAGGAGTACACAGAGAACTTGTTGGGCACCATTTTTATACGGATTACTCCATGTCTGGTGCTCAGCTGCATGCCGGTGTGTGGGATTGACTCAAAAATAATGTGTGTTTGTACTGAAGTAACATCTCACCAACAGCAACAATATGGCTCATTGATGGGTTTTTTAATAGTTTTGGGGCAAAACTTGAGGTCTAAGATGCATCAAGCTTAAAAGGCAATACCTCTTAGTCAGATCAATTGCATTGCTGGTTTTGGTCTTTTTCTGACATTTGTGGACAGTAAGAAATATTCAGGGAATCAACATTTATCTTATCCTTCAAGTTTTATACAATGTTTGTATAATAAAATAAACTGCATGCATGTTAAGGTAGTGCATGGTTTCCGCTGTCATCAATCTTTGGAGGCCAATTTTGCCGCCAACTGTCCGCAGAAGTCCAGATATTTGTAAGCAACTGTTTTCATGCTGTACATGTGCAGGGGACGATATTTTTTTCCGACGATGGCGAAGGCATGACCCGCCCTACTCTGCCTCTGATTGGCTTACCCTGATATTACCCTAACCCCAACCAAGCTATCTCCTCATACACAGGCAGAGTAGGTCGGGTCATGACTTTGACATCTTAGGGGAAAAAAGAAAATTGGTGTGTGCAGGTGGTACTGTACTTCTCATGACCGCGGAACATCTCAGCCTCCCAGGTACGGTTTGGAGAGTAGTCCCAGTCCATCTCCATGGCAGCGATGTAGTAGGTTTTTGAGCGCAACATAGTCTCACCCTGACGCTGAAATATGCTGCACTTCGCTACCGTGTAGTTGGCTCTCATCCCACCACGGTAATGGTTCACTGTGGCTGACACCACTTCAAACTGACCTGAAACAAACACAATCATCATATGTACAGAAATACACAATGTACACGTTCGGCTCAATAATTATCCCAGACACCCAATGTTTGAAATCATTCGGTCACACACACACACACACACACACACACACACACACACACACACACACACGTTATATTCTCATTCTGTTTGAATTGTGAGATCAAAACAAAGTTGTAACAATGTCACTGAAGGTTCTCACAAGTAAGAAGTACAATCATGTGTGCGTGAGAGAGAGACAGAGAGCGAGAGAGAGAGAGACAGAGAGAGAGAGAGAGAGAGAGACAGAGAGCGAGAGAGAGAGAGACAGAGAGAGAGAGAGAGACAGAGAGCGAGAGAGAGAGAGACAGAGAGAGAGAGAGAGAGACAGAGAGCGAGAGAGAGAGAGACAGAGAGAGAGAGAGAGACAGAGAGCGAGAGAGAGAGAGAGACAGAGAGAGACAGAGAGATGTATACCCATGCTGTCTGGCTCCATAGTGACAGTGTGTGAGATGTGAGGGAAGACGCTGATGGTGTCTCGTCTGTTCTGGCGGTAGATGAAGCGGTTTCCCTGGAAGTAAAGGCTGATGATGTCCGTCTCTGAACCCAGTCCTGACACGTGCCATGTTACCGTATCCCCCTTACACATGGTCAGGCCTGGGAGGTTCCTATACACAAAGCCATTGATTGCTAAAAGAGAAAGACACAGAAACAAAACATACAGTGATTAGCTCAAAAATGATAAAATCATGAAGGGAAAAAGCTAAGCTGAGCTGAGCTGCCAGTGATCAGTGTGTGAGTGTGCGTCGCCTACACACCGTGCATCTTGTTGCTTTCGATAAAGCCATCGTCCTCCTTGTTAAAAGGAGGCTCTATGGGAGCAGGGGTTAGGGACATAATGTTCTCATCCAGATACCAGCTCAGGTTCTCGTCAAACACAGTGGCCATGAGGTGGAACTCTTTTTTATAGTTTTTCTACATGAGGAGAAGAGAGAAGGATCAGGAGGAAAGGTGTCTAATTGTGATTTCATCAATACATTTCAGTCATTTCAGTTTTCTGTGTCCCTCTATGGCAGACCTCTATTGAAGCTGTTCTCCAGCCTTCTTGCCACAAGCCAGATATGTATCAGATTTAGGTCCACATATACTGCAAATATCCCACAAATCATAACTGGAAACACCAGATTTAATGGGATGTGACCTGATCAAACATAAGTTTAGTGATGCCCTCTTCTTACTTGTATTCCTTTTTTCAGTGATCCAGGACGACAGATAAGGAGCGGTCCAACCAGTCCAGAGTGGGTGTCTTTAACAGGGTCCACTCCAGAGTAGTACAGATAGGTCAGACAGTCAGCCTCCCCTTGGACTGGACCAGCACCCAATGGCACCGTCCATTCATAGCTGTGCAACGTTCCAGGTCTGACTAGAGCAGCTGGGGGAGGGGTCACCACTCCTAAATGTATTAAAAGAAAGAGGAATATTATAATGATGTTAATGCATGCTAACTTAGACTGGCACTGTAATATTCCAGCTTTTAGCTCACTTGGTTCCCTCTTCAACTCCCGCAGTTTCTTTGCTGTATGGGACTCTGAGGAGGAGAAGAAGTGTAGGGCAGGAAAGACGGAGACATAAAACAAGATAAGAAAGTGTCTAAAGTATAATCTAGTACATTGATAACAGTGTGAGTGCATGTGCTTGTATTAACCTTCCAGTTCATTGTGATAGAGCGTCCCATCCTGTTCTATACTGTACTGAACACCATGAGGCTGTATACTGTAAGGCCGGCTGGCTTTGTTCTTAAACACCACCTTGATAGTGTCCTTCTCTTCAGCTCGCAGCACAGGACCTGGAGACATGGATGGACACAAATGGACACACAAGCACACATTTAGGACAAAGGACCATTAGATGACACTATGTTGGGAGATATCTCATCATGTTAACAAAATCCTGCCGACATATTTCAAACATTAGTGTTGGAACTGGCAAACTGTTGTTGAAGTGATCTGACGAAGTCTGTCCAAAATATGAACAAAGACCTCCTTCAACAATAACAAAGCTATAGAAGGTCAGAAGAATTTTTTTTTAAAGCTGTTTTTAGTTGTAACCCAAATATCTTTGGTTGTTTGGGACAGTTGGTTGGACTAAACAAGCAATTTGAAAATGTTTGGGAAGTTGTGATGAATAAAAAATGAAAAAGTAATCTGCAGATTAGTCAATGATGAAACAGTCCAATGTTGTATGGAAAGTTTTAACCAGAAAGGGGAGCAAGACATATAATATATTTCGTTACATACCATACTATCGATATATAGCATTTTTCATTGAGTAATAAGCATGTTTGGCTGTACTAATTTGAGTTTATTTGTGCCTCCAGAGCATCGCTGACTCTGGAAAAAAAAGTGCAACCAACCCCTGCCCAGCCTGGATTACCCAGAATTCCAAGGTGTAGCTCCGCTGGGCTGCGTAGCATCTTTGTTGTGAAGGTAATGTCCGTGTATTCCACATAGCGAACCTTCTTATAGCGGCTTCCAATACGGTTTTGACTTCTAGTTACAAACATATCTGCTTCACTACACAAACACACACACACACAAACACACAATACAAATTATTAGCAGGTCTCTTACAGAATCATGAAGATTAGCCTGGACAATTTCTGTGAGAGTGTGTGTGTGTGTGTGTGTGTGTGTGTGTGTGTGTGTGTGTGTGTGTGTGTGTGTGTGTGTGTGTGTGTGTGTGTGTGTGTGTGTGTGTGTGTGTGTGTAGGTGTGTGTGTGTGTGTGTGTGTGTGTGCGTGCGTGCGTGCGTGCGTGTGTGTGTGCAGTAACCAACCCATCAGTAGGCGGCGTAGGAGCGTAGTCCCAGACTTCCTCTTCAGCAGCAATGAAGAACGGTCTGAGCTCACCGTGTGGCCGGGCCTTGTGGACGATGGGGAAACACTTCTTGATCTCAAACAGAGCCTGCATTCCAGCTGGACAAAACCACAAAACAAAAACTCACAAAGAAATACTAAACAAATTTGTTCATTATCCAACTGGGTGACAAAAGGACTTGCTTGAATCAAATTAAGAATTAAGGAAGTCGGCTCACCCATCAAATGGTCATTGACAGTGCACGTCAGCAGCCAGTGTCCAGGGTTGTCAGCTACCATTTCAGCTGTAGTGCTGGAGCCGGGGAAAAGACTGATTATGTCTGTGTGGTGGTTCTGAGTGGTCAGGATCTGGCCATGGAAATGAACTGAATGCATGTCCACCTGTTGCAGATAAAATACATTTAAACTGGGTTAAGACCAGGTGCTTGCTGCTAACACCAAGACATGATGTGGGCTATTGTGAGTCCAGTTTAGCAGCCCTGCAAAAAAGTAACACATGTTCACAAATTTAGTTTTTTCAACAAACTGTCAACAGAGGCCAGATGCAATTGTAAATGTGACGGTTACTGTTCAGACTTTCACCAACAAAATGAGAACTAGAACTGCATGCACTCAGACAATAAATGTGAGTCCTATTACAGGTACTTGGTATTGTTAGTATACGTTAACATATTGTCAATATAGGCCCAGTCAGACAAAGCTTGAGCTTCTTCTAAATGTGCTCAAAAAGACAAATCAGACAATAACTACAAAAGGTTCACTCAGTAGAAAGCAGATCTCGGCAAGACGGGTCTGCTACGACCACTGCTGTATTGTGTGATTGAATGAAAACACCCCAAAATGGTTGAGAGCAGTGAGTGACGAGCCAGCAGGCAGCCAATGGCCGTATAAAATAGTTGTGAAAGTTGTTTGTAGACAGTGTGAGTCATCACAACCACGAGAGGCTCTTGAGCATGCAGCCATGGGCACCCAAAAATATCATTATGTTTGCTGCAGCAGAATGCAAGATTAGCCGAGGGGAGACACAGAGGCGCACACTCACTCACTCACTCACACACTCACTCACTCACTCACTCACTCACAGACTCACTCACTCACTCACACACTCACTCACTCACAGACTCACTCACTCACTCACTCACAGACTCACTCACTCACTCACTCACAGACTCACTCACTCACACACTCACTCACTCACTCACACACTCACAGACTCACTCACTCACTCACACACTCACTCACACACTCACTCACTCACTCACTCACACACTCACTCACTCACTCACTCACTCACACACTCACTCACAGACTCACTCACTCACTCACTCACTCACACACTCACTCACTCACTCACTCACTCACACACTCACTCACTCACTCACTCACTCACACACTCACTCACTCACTCACTCACACACTCACTCACTCACTCACTCACTCACACACTCACTCACTCACTCACTCACTCACACACACACACTCACTCACTCACTCACTCACTCACACACTCACTCACTCACTCACTCACTCACACACTCACTCACACACTCACTCACTCACACACTCACTCTCTCACACACTCACTCACACACTCACTCTCTCACTCACTCACTCACTCACTTAAGGGTGTACACACATGCGCACACACACGCGACCGATCGCATGATCTTCGTGGAAAATATGAAAATGAAAAATTAAAGGATTAAAGGGCTAGTTGCATATTTTGAACTTTGGTTGGTTATGTGCCTCAATTAAGACTTTTTTTTAAAATATGACACATGCAACTAGAACAATATTCTGATTCGTGGGAGTAATAATAATAATAATAATAATAACAATACCATTAATAATAGTAATAGTACAATAATACTATACAATAATAATACAACTATTAACAACAGTAATAATAATGATGATGATGATGATGATATTAAAAATACAATATTTACCTCATTGCCTAAGCCAATCATATGCCAGTGGATCTTCTTGCCTTGGCACATGCTCAGTCCAGGCAGGTTACCATACAGAAAACCATTTATACCTGCAATTAAATCAGAGTTAAAGGTATTTGTATGTGTATGCATATGAGTATGCGTATGTGTACCTGGATACTACCACTCACCGTGCATTTTGTTGCTCTCAATGAAATCTTCATCCTCCTTCAGGCCACTGGCAGGATTTGTAATGTGCGTCCTGATGTTGTCGTCCAGGTACCAGCTGAAGTTCTCATCTGACACCATGAAGAGCAGAGCGTACAGATAGTCTCCTGAGCTGTCTCCATGCAGGTCCAGGGTTCCTACAGAGGAGTGGAGAGAGGACATTTTAGGATAACATGCATTAATGTACTGAAGGGGAAACCTACAGTAAGTAGTGCCCCTACACAACTATTTTCTCAATTAACTTCTTACTATTTTGGATGCTGCTTTTTGGTATTGCCACAGCTGATCTCACAGATTTGACAAGAATCCAGCAATATTTTTGATAGTTTAATTTGTGGTGAAACGATTGGCTCAAAAATTGATAAGTTGATAGTAAGAAGTTAAATGAGGGAAACGTTGTTTGGGCCTTAAAGTAGGTTTCCCCTTCAGAATAAACCACAGAAAGTACAGAAAGTACAACATTTCCCTCTGAAATGGAATGGAGTGGAAGTAGCCGATATAGAAGCAGAAAATTAAAACTAAAGCAGAAGTACCTGAAAATATTACATCAGTTAAATAAATGTACTTAAGTTCCGTCACCAGATAAGTTAAAAAAGGTTCCAGTACCTCTCTTACAGACAATGAGGGGTCCCATCAGTCCTGAGTTGATGTCTTTTGGTGGGTTAACGTGGGAGTGGTAGAATCTGGTCAGGCAGTTGCTGTCCTCTAATGTTGGGCTGTGGCTCTCTGGGAGGTTCCACTCATATGTCACTGTTGTACCAGGAGCCACTGAGTCATCACGCTTCAGCTCTGGACCAGTACCGTCTGGGTAAAGGGCTCCTGAAGATACAAGCACACAGAGTCACACATATATCAGCCTGTTAAGGCTGCCCATCGATTCATTAATGCCTCACCCTCATTGCCCTTGCTGTAGTTCAGTCCATGTGAGTGGATGCTGTAAGGTCTGTTTGCCGTGTTATTCAGGTGGACGGTCACTGTGTCTCCCTCCTCGGCCATCAACAGGGGTCCCAGGTAGCCCAGCCACTCCGCCTTCACCACCTCTGTCCTGTAGGTGGCGTCGCTGTACTGCTTATACACAGCCTTCTTGTAGACGGAGCCAATGCGCTGGGGGCCTTTCTTTAAAAAGACGGAGGCTTCTCTACAGAGACAGAGAACGAGGATTATTATGGGTTGCAGTTAAAATATTACAAAAACCTGTGATTGGCTAAAAATTTTAGGGCCTTTTCACATCAGACATTTTGATTTGTGATTTTAGGGAAAGCAGAGGTGTAACTCATAACATTAACGATGGCTCTGATCTAATCAAGTTTCCCAGTAAGTCGTGACAGTATGACAGTGAGTGAGCATGTACAATATACCTTTTTTACCCACAAACACTGCTCATGATCGGACATGATTTTAACCACAAACGGTCTTATTATTTAGATTATTTCGATAAATGTATTAATTGTGGAACACAATTCATTACTGCGGTTTCTTCTTCTTCTTCTTCTTTTTTTTCAAAGCATGCTGAGCAGAGAGGTTAAAAATTACAAAATAAATAGTTCACATGAAACATAAGTAATTGGTTAAATGGGTAAAAGTAAACATGTAAAATGCATTTTGCACAGAAAGCACATCAAATATAAAGAATCACTCTCCAAAGGAAACTCTGCACTACACGTGGTGACACTGAATTTTTCTTTGATGAAGAGATGGAATAAGTGTTAAAGTAAGGCTATTTGTCATGTCTTTAAAAGTTGCCTTCTTTCGAGATACAAGGTTTTCACACAACAGTGAAGATTGTCGTAATAATATTGCAATACTTGACATTGAAGGTTAAATTGTTGAGCAGTGTGGGTCAAAAAATGACAATGCTCAAACATCCATGCATCTTAATTGAGATCATGGTATGGGGGTGAAGTGGCTATTGGAAAGACAACATAATCTTTCCAACGTAATCAAGACAATGTACTAAGTTTGTACTCACTCATCCTCTTGCAGTGTGCGGTTTTGAATGATGTTCATCCCACTTGGGGCATAGTTCCAAGACACTTCCTCTATCTTGAGGAAGTACTCTCTCCTCATCCCAGACGCACATACTGCTGCACAACACAGCAACAACACTCCCCTTAACCCCAGTCGCTGCATTTTGAAGATATAGCGCTGGCACTACCACTGATAACCTGCCCAAGGAGGACGATGACTCTTTAATTCTGTTGAGCGATCCAGAGGATGATAATGATGAAGACAAGCAGTGCAGACACCTGACAGCTGTAAGTCAGTCTGTCTGAGAGGCTTTAGACCCTCTGTGTGTCTTTATACTACCTAAGCTGACTGGTGGGAACAGCCAAGCAGGGCAGAGGGGTCACTGACCAACAGACAGGGTTTGAGCCAACCCATCACAGAGATAAGGGAGGGCGTTCCCTGACAGACTTTTTGATCAAAAGGTTACATTTGCATAAGAACAGAACATGCTATTCTTTGCAATGTCCACATTTGATGGCACAACCACGAAGAGATCAGATTTAACTTACATTTACATCAGACATTATGCAGAATATCTCATATTTGTCAGAATATAGAAAGCCAGATCTGTACCACAGTCAGTTATATTTTCCGTGCTTGTGGAAATGCAGCCAAAAATCTTGCTTAGTCATGTACACATGACTAAGCAAGATTTTTGCCAGTGATGAAAACACAGACTTTTGATCCAGTCACTACTGCTGTCCAATATTAACTGCAAGGTTGAAAATGATACAGAAAAATCTGATTCCGTTGTTTCGATTTGCGTTTGTCCTAATCCACAAAATCAGTCTAACCAAGCTAAGTAATTGAATTAAAACTAATTTGAAGTACTTTCACCTACCCCTAAAGACAATTAAGGTCAATGAATTCTGCTACCAAAACTGGTTTGTCATTGTTTTAAGGTTTAAAGCGCAGTAGTTTTTTCACAATGTGACATGGACATAAAAAGTAAAAAATACTCTCCCCACAGCCACCGTGTGATAAAGAATTGAAAAATGTCTTGTGATGGACTTGACTGCAGGGTCTGAGGCCACAGTTACTCAGTCTGTGTCCTGACATCGATCAATAACGGGCAACTCTGGAAACTCCAGGACACTTTAAACACACACACACACACACACACACACACACACACACTGTTAAATGTAAGCTAATATTGCATTTGTGCAAGGCCCCTTCTCCAGATAAGTTAATGGAAACATTTTGTTTCCAGTAACAGTTTGGAGGAGGTGCAGCAGGGGAGTCAAGCATGCATACACATATACACACACAGGATATATATATATATATATATGCCAATTATGAAAAGAGAACCTGTTTTTGTGGACAAAGATCAGCCTCAACTTAATGACTCACTGGATACTTAAAATGGAAATAGACATTTTTTTATTAAAGGCGGCACAAACAAACAAACATTATAAAAAATATGTCACTAAAACATATATAAAATGTCTGTTTACACTGATCTAGCTTCTGAAAGACGTAAAGAAAACAATTTACAACAAAATGCTCTGAAAATTAAAACAAATGTACAAACATAAAAATCTGCTCGTAATCCTTAAGTGATCCAACAGTGTATAAATGTTGGAACAACAACAACCACTTCCTGGTGCATCCAGATAATCATGTCAGCCAAGATGCGGATAAACAACCAAATAATGGAAATGTGCTTCTCTCCTTGCAACACCAATGACACAAGAGCTTATCTCATATGTGGCTGCCATCTTAAGTACACTAGTTTAATATCATTGGTTTGAAGTGTAATATCATCTGTTTAAGCAATAAAAACGTTAATGTAGTTATTGGGTTTCTGAAGGTACAGAAAGTATACCGCCAATAATGATAACAAAGAAAGTGAGCAACCTTGAAATTAAGAATGTAAATTTCATGAAGTGAACAGTTGTCACTCAAGTTTGAGAACAGTTGTTTTTGTATCTTCTTCTTTAAAAAAGCAAATGAAAGTTTCACACACTGCTACTTACTTCAGTGAAACCTATCCCATGTAGGATAGGACAACATACTAAATAATATTATTGATATTATTGTCGTTATCATTGTCTACTTTGTCTTTATTATTTAAGTTTACTGTATTTTCTATGGAGTATTCAGGACACACGCTCACACACATATCTACATTATTATGTACTAATAACCTGTTGCCTTTGAAATGTTGAGACTTCTGCACCAGAAAAGCTCATCATCATAATCATAATCAATGACTGCCTCGTGATTTTTGCCACTCTAAAAGGGCAAATCAAAAGCTTGAAAATATAGTGATTACACTGACGTGGCCGTCAGAAGTCCATGATACTGTAGGTGTGTCTAAGTAAGGTTGAATTGTACTCGCACACATGGTGCAGTGTGTGCAGACTTCCGCTTCCATGTGTGTCCATTAACGTCCTGTATCTGTGCATACATATTGCGTGTGTGATTTGTTTATGGGTGCACAGGCACTTGTGTCTCAGCAGGTGAGTCTACATACACGTGTGTGTTGATCTACGCGTTCAGACTATACTCCTGCTTGTAGCAACAGGGCCGGCAGATGGCGTTGACTAAACCATTTCCCAGCTGTAACAGACAGATGATGAACTCAAGCACAGCCAGGCCCAGCAACACACACAGCAGAGTCACGTTCCACTCCACGATGTGAACCGGCTGAAGACACCGTGACCACGTCTCTGGTTGTAAGAGATACCTGGGACACAGAGAGAGAAAGATCAATCACGGACAGCATTTACTACATTTATATTTTATATATTTTTTGCATTGGTTACAACTCATTGTGAGTGCTGCACCACATTCTTAAAATACTGAAATACTAAGGGGGAGAGTTGTCTCTAAGTATACATTGATGACATAAGTCGACACATGACAAGGTGTCCTCATTTACGAAATTAACAAAAAAAGTGGAGGCAAAGTCCATTGTTTTCCAGATTAGGGCACCTAGTCACATTTACCACAAAAGGCAACGGGTAAAACTGTACATTTTTACAGTTGTTTGTAGTCAGTTCATTCTGTTTACCAGTGAAATATAAAGTTAAGGACATGTATACACACATTCTTCTCTGTTTATAAACCCCCCATGCCCCAACACCCACGCACACACACAGCATCTCTCTACCTGCCCCCCTGGTCTGCAAATGGGTACGTCCATCCATAAGGAGTGAAGCACTGGGGACCCTGCACCAAGGCAAGTCCTGATATGACGAAACAGTAACCAGACCCCACCAGGCCGACCACAGCTGCCAACACTGACCCGCACATCTGGAGAGCAACACAGACACACAAAGTGATTATATAGAAGAACATGAACGTGTTGGCATGCCTTTGTGACTGTATGTGTGAATGCCTGTCTGTATAAATGTTAACGGTTTCATTTATGTGTTTAATAGATCAGATACAGAGACTGCTATAGACACACACACACACATAACAGCAGCTGTGCATGTGGCTTGAATGGTGTGAGCCAAGCTTACTTTGTTGAGATTTGAGTAACAATGGGACCCTTGTAGAATTATTATAGTTGATTAGCATTAACATTCCACCTCATAAGGACACAGTGTTGTCTGGCTTAATGACAACTGTTCAGTATTATTCTCCAAGTGGTGAGAAAGAAACAACAAAATGGCAGTAAAATGGGGACACTAAGAGTTACAATTCGTGAAAGATGTGATTTTGATCTGTGTGCAGCAAACAGAAATGTATAAGTATTTTTATATGTTTAGAGAGCAGCATGGGAAATGAGGATGCTGCTAAGCATCAGCTGAGCATCAGTGTCATTACTCCTGGAGTGTTTGATGCAGACTTAGCTTAGCATATACCTCCTGTGGATTTTGAGTGTGATGGTTTAATAAGTCCCTTACCATTAAGCTCTCATTCCAACAACAGTTACATTTCCCCAGAGTGATGAAGACCACAGCTGGAACCAGCATCTGGAAACACAGAGTTACATTTCTGAACAGCAGCATTTTTTTTTCATCATTTGAAATGGCAGGAAGTGATACACATTAAATCGTTATAGTAGTAGGCCTATATATACAGTATATATAGATGCTAAAGCTACGTAAGCTAGGCTAATAATCATATTCTACTACAAGAAAAGATTATTGATCCTGCTTCTCTTTGCTAGCAGCTAGCATATCATTATCACCACCCATACTGTATTATTGTTTTATACAGCACATACATACAGTAAACATACAGCACCTTGGCCTCGACACATGTTTTGTCCCACCTGTCAATCACCATCCTTGTTGAAAGCAGTATTGTACATATGGACGTCACCTAAAAGACAAATCGCCTGGGACGTAAACAAATGTGCAACATGAGGCTGTGTTGCTTATTTCACACTAATCGAATGTTTGCAGGCCATTTAAGACTCAGTCGGGTTCAACTTGTCAGAATTTGGCTCAACTCTCAACGGTCTTAAGACAGGGGTCTCAAACTCCCGGCCCTAATCATTTTATGTGGCCCGCGAATCCGCCAGCAAAAAAAAAGTTTAAAAAAAAAATCATTTTTTATTTCTTTTAATTTTTTAATTTTTAAGTTAGACTAATAATAATAAAAATATCCCCATAGTCGAAATTATGAGATATAAAGTCGAAGTTATTAGATAGAAAGTCATAACTATGATAGAAAGTCATAATTCTGAGATAGAAAGTCAAAATTATGAGATTGACAGTCAAAATGATGAAATAGAAAGTCAAAATTATGAGACACTTAAACAGTTAGAATCAGCTCTTTGACTGGTTACTGTACATTTGACATGGATATGTATTGTGAGCACATTGAAGACTACTTTAAACTGTGAATGCAGACAGTTATTTAACAATATGTTACGAGTAGTTACATTTACAACCGGCCCTTTGCGGGCGAGTTTGAGAATCCTGCTTTAGACACTGACCGCTCCACTTTCTGTCCGTTATTTGGTGCCGAGCAGGCAGCGCTCAGTGGATTTGTATTGGTGTGTCAGCTCAAAACAGCTGCTTGTTGACGAGAGTGGGGACACCGAACCAAACCGTGAATGTGTCCTAAACCAAAACAATGAGCTTAAAGAGGCTTAAACGTTCTGCAGAGCTGCAAAGTAAAGTGATGAATCTTTGTATCTGCCTCTCTGGAGGCTTAATTCTCACTATGAGGAACAAACATCTGTAGTCCTCTCATTCAATATAAATATAAAAGAAACATTCCTACACTACAATTTCTCTGTTAAATAACAGTAAAGTGCTGCCAGCAATGTCCTGTAATTCTACAGTATTCATACCGTGAAATGACTTAACAGCATATTACTGTAAAGTTATAATGCAGTGTATTTCTGTATTTTTTTAAATTTCTGTATTTTCATCTGTATTTTTTACGTCATTTTGAGACATAAATAACCTTATTATGAAATGACCACATGGTCAAGTATATTTTTGTATACTCCTGTGACTTCAATAAATGAAAAGTACTGAGTGTTTTCTCTTTTTTTGTTCAGAACTTAAAAGCAAAATGAATACAACAGTCTCAAGTGAACTTATAGAAAGGAAAAAGTATATGGTTCTGGCCAATGGGACAGCAGAACGTAATAAAAATCAAAAACAGCTGATAGATGCATTTTACAGGACAGGTGGCAACATTAAGGCCCATCATGATGATTTAGTCTGAATCTACTGCATGTTAATCATATGGCCGACATAACCTCACTGATAATTGAATCATTGTTTATAGTAACTGAGGTTAGCTTTAGTTTAGAGCAGTGGTCCCCAACCACCGGTACCGGCCGCACAGGAAGAATAAATATTATATTATTTCCGTTTTATTGATTATCAGAGTCTGAAGGAAGTTTTATTTTGAAAGATGACCGAATTCTCTCGCAATTTCATCCACCTGTGCCTCTTGACATGTCAAGACGCTTTGTCTCGGTCACAACTCTGCTGGTGTTTTGGATTAAACTCGAGGCTGAATATCCTGAGATCGCCACTAGAGCACTGAAAACCCTGCTTTCATTTCCAACCTCCTCTTTGTGAAGCGGGATGTTCTGCAGTGACAGCAATCAAAACAAAATGGCGGAGTCGAGTGGACATCAGGAACAGACTTCGGGTGTCATTGTCAGAACACAGGATGCAACATATTAGCGTTTGAATATGAATTTGCAAACAGAGACAGCTTAACAATGTTAAAAGGATCATTTGTGGAGTTACTTGCAACAGCTTAAACTTTTGTTGTGACTTGTTGCATGCAGTGGTGTATAAAGTACCCAAAAGCCATACTTGAGTAAAAGTAAAGATACCTTACTGGAAAACGACTCCAGTAAAAGTAAAAAGTCACCTATTAGAATACTACTTGAGTAAAAGTCTTAAAGTATCTGATATTTATTGTACTTAAGTACAAAAGTACTTAAGTACAAAAGTAATTTTCTGATATTAAATGTACATCATAACCTGAACATTAAATGAACATCATAACCTGTTCATTGAAAGTAAAAGTACAAGTAAATGCTGTTAATAAAAAAGCAAAGGGTCAGAATTTTGAGAATTATCAAGTTTATTCTTTTAAGCGCTGTGGCACCATGACCAAGGACATGGAGCTGTGTTGAACATAATTGGGTTGGCTGTGATCCATTCAGGAGCAACAATGTTCAACATAATATATTGTACATAAGTATACTTTTGCATCTACTATGAACTTATCATCATAATTCTCTGAAAAGCAATATGACACTATGAAGGAGTTGTAACAGTGCGTTTATAAGTCTGCTCATTAGACTAGAGGATGTAGAGGACAAATGCATAATATTATGTTCAGCAAAACATATCCACTTGATGCATCAGGTCAGTGTTTAGAGAAAGGACACCTGCCTTGTAAACTCCTATGGGTCTGATTTGAATACAAAGGTTTTGCTCAAGCTGAATCTGCAATTGGGCGACTGCTACCATCATAACTCCATCTGATCATCCACAACATGACTCAAATATCAAAACATGATCAATACTAAAGCAGCAACACAGTCATTACTTGAAACTGAAAAATGTCCTGTTCATCTTCAAAAGAAGTTGGTTTTTAAAATTGCGAGAATTCAGTCTCGCTCTTCTTGGGCTGAAGACTAGTCCTGCTATGCTAAATAGTCTTTCACAGGCCGCTGAGGCAGGTAGAGGTGTGTTCAGCGTCACAGACAGCTTGCGCACAGCTGCGAAGGATTTCCCTAATGCTAACGCTAATGCTAATGCTAACGCTAATGCTAACGCTGCGCTCTCTCGGCTCCCGTCACAACTGTCAACACTTCCTCAGCTCACTAACTCGCTAGCGATCCACTGATGTTGGTCTTCGTCACCACCGTAGTTTGTTGCGGGAGTAGCAGGTGCTTCCATTTCTGCTTCCATCATGAAATCAGTCATCGTAGAGTGGAATTATACTCATGTAGTCGCCCGCTAGCTTATAGCATGTAGCATCCTGGCATCACTGGGAATCAAAACGCCGCAGCTTTGAGAGCACTTGTTTGCAATTGTGCATTAACGTGATTAACCAATGATTTAACTTGCTGCTAGGACCACTGATTCACCAAACCTGCTTGCTTGCAGTCTGTGTTCCACCACAGTCCCCGACGCTGCTCTCATCATTAATTTTGTTTCTAAAGATAGATTTGATTTTGTAGCGAGTAACGAAGGTTTCAGGGGAAATGTATCGGAGTAAAAGTATCAGTTTTCTTTGCAAAATGTAGTGAAGTAAAAGTAAAAGTCAACATAAATATAAGTAGTAAAGTAAAGTACAGATACCCAAAAAAACTACTTAAGTACAGTAACTAAGTATTTCTACTTCGTTACTATACACCACTGGTTGCATGTATGATTTAAAATATCTGCAAAGCAATAGACTAAATTATTTTTTTTAATATACAGTGTTGTATCATTACTGCTAATGGGTCATAATGTGTGGAGTTTTGTGAAAACATGCTGAACACTGGACCAGCAAATAGTGAATTCATAGAATAGAACAGAATGGAGTGGTCTCGTGTGACGTCACAGTTTAGCTGTCGGCCATGTTGGAGTACACACAAAGCCACTGGCATGCACGGCTGAGTCGCATAACCTATCGATCATGGTGAACTTTTGTGCTGTCTTTGGTTGTGGCAGCAGAGCTGATAGACAAGAAATCATTCTTTCGTTTGCCAGCGGTCATTACACATCAAGGAAATGACACGAAGGAGCTATCCAAGCGACGTCGCGAGAAATGGCTGTCACGCATCTCTCGAGATATAAAGGAATGGAATTTGGCGTACACTAGAGTATGTGCGGATCACTTTATAAGTGGTCAGTGATTTTATTTACAAATTCGTTTGTGAACAGTATTTAATAAAGGAAATATAAATTAAACTTGGACATGAGAAGGTTACCGAAGCTTCATCGGCCCGTGACAGCAGTCGGTGCCAGAGACGTGTCGAGCGTGTACAACAGGCGAAACACAGAGATGCAGCCTCAGCATTGCTTGATATGAGTTTAACGTCAGATCATATATATATATATATATATGTGGGGGGGGGGGGGGGATGAAGTTAGGAGTTAGTTGAAAGTGAATTCCTACACACACGCACACAATGACATGCACGTACAATGTAAACAAACACACGTGTCTGTTTGCGCTGAGTAAACATTGAATATTGCTAAATATCTGACCAGATCTGTATATATTTATTCTTCCAATGACGAGATGAGAATTGTCGATGACCGTTGCTTTGACGTCTCGGACCCGTCCACTGACAAACTGATTATAAGCGTCGAGCCCTTTGTAGCACTCCAGCTCGTCTTTTGTGTAAGGACTGGGGGTGTTCACGAGATATGCGTAGATGTTGGCGTAGTTTACCGATGGAGATAAGTAGGATCGGCACTGAAATGATCTGCACTCATCGTATAGGGATCCAAGTTACCAATAACCTTCAATTTGGCCAGGTAGCGAACCTTTGATGCACTATCCAGTGATTCAAAGTATGGTATTTTCGCCGCACTTCCTTGTTTACGCGCCGCCATGTAGGATCTGTATGTACTCCAACATGGCCGACCGACCTCGTAACCAGGGGCGGACTGGGGGAAAAAAGTGGCCCGGGAGTTTACTGTCAGACCGGCCCACTCAATGCATCGCACGTATCGATGTCAGTGGCCTACTTGGAAAAATACCCATACACTTAACATTATTTTCGATGATTACAAAGAAATTACATCATATATGTTTTTTTTATAATAATACTCCAAGGTAGTAGTTTGCTCGATGAATATGCTGAACTTTGGGCTAGTATCAGATGGTTATACGTATAACTACAGAGCCTTAAGGAATGAATGTCAGCAGAGAAAGACCACACAATAAAGAAACTGGAATCAGAGGGTAGAATTAGTTTGAACTATATTGAAATGAACAGAACATACGATGGGGTGTGAACATCAGTGGTATCAGTAGTGTTGCATGCTGGGTGTGTGATTGTGTGTGTGTGTGTGTGTGTAGGGGTGTTGAAGGTGCATAACAAAACAATAAGTTAAGTAACAGAACCTAAACTAACTCTGCCAGCCCAGGTGCATTATAGTCACATAGTAATAAAAAACAATATCAGTATACTCATGTGTTATTATTACCTCACTACACGAGTAGCAGCTCACTCTTTTCTGCAACACCGTCTATGATTTTCTCACTGTCCAGCATCTGCAAAACATCTGTCTGAGTAGCCATCAACATAAAAGCCTCCAGGTGCTGTTGAGAGCTGGTTAACTTAAACATTATTTGACATAAATTATTAGAAATGATAAGATTGCCCTCTTTACAACTACCACCATGGATAGCTTGCTCATCGATTGTAAGCAAGTAACTACGGCTAACATGTTAAATTAAATAATCTCGATGATGCGAACAGCGCCAGCTTGCTTATTTGACCAGATCATAACGGTCTCAATTTTGGACATTTATCATTTATCTAGCTAACGTTAGCTAGGCTAGCTTGTAGCCGAACACCTCATCTGTGAAAAGCAAGCTAACATTGGCCAAGTCAATGCCACAACTTACCATCATAACACTGTCACCAGTCGGTGGTTTCCCAAATAAGTCAGAGATTTTTAAATATTTTGATGCACCTTCCTCCAGATATCTCTTCTTTTTCTCCCTGAGCTTTTCAGCTCCACCTTTAAAGGATTTACGTTTTGGTACCGGTGCCATGCTGCTAGCTCGCACTCAAAACGGCTTGTCTCTGAGCGAGTGACGCAAGCTGCAGATACATGAATCCGTGACGGGACGCTACGTCAATAACTGACAACGCATGGTCAAATCAACGTAATTAACACAATGACAGCCACAAAGTCATAAGAACCAGTCACATATATTCATATGACAACAAAGCACATCAATCCAGCAGACCTGCAGCGGATCCACGCATTCCACCACACACAAGAGCACGAGCCATCAAATATTATTCATAAAAACGTTACTGCAGATGTAAAAAAACAAACGCAGTTTGTCACTTACCAAATTCTTTGTTGACAAAGAATTTAATCCCAGTACATCGTTTCAGTTCCAGTAAGAAGTCCTTCTCGATTCATGGACGCCGTGACAGTCGAGCCGCCCCTGTATTTCGCCGGTCTACAGCGGCCATTCGCACCTCCGCGGCCCCGCCCCGACCGTCGCCCGGCACGAGCGCACGGCGCAGACCGCGGTTATGGAGAAAAGTTTTTAAAAGCACCGTAGTGTCCAGCCGTGCTATGGCGTCTCAGATCGCGAGGAGTAGTATAATGTCAGTCTATACTGTTGATACAGTTTTCACAGATGATTGACTTTCGGTATTAGAGTCAATTGAACGTGTTCTGTGAAGCATATAATATAGTCGGGGCCGGCGATGTCAGAGACCGGCCCAAACCCCGTCGGCCTACCGGGGATTCCCCCGGTATCCCCGATGGCCAGTCCGCACCTGCTCGTAACTAAGGAGATCGTGACGTCGGTGAGAGAATGCTGGATGAAACTGGAACACAGCAGAGAATGTTGAGGTGTCATCTTGTGAAGGTCTGTCATCTGAAAAATTGGCAGATGAACTTGCAAGCTTTTCAACCTCACTTCAGGCTTCCGGTGTCCGATGTCGGCTGCTGTGGTAATATACTCTCACCAAACTCCTGTTGTGTGAACCAGCAGCATATCTGACCTGTAACTTTGGATTCAGAATAGACTTTGACTGCTACCACTTTTCAAAATTTGGCTCACGATGTTTGGTGCCACTAGGAGGGATATATTGAAATATAGTATTTACAATCATACAGTTGTAAAATAATGAACTAACTGTGTAAAATGTTGGGATTTCCTCTAACCTCCTACATTAGGACAGAGTCTTTATGCTATCATTCACGCGCAGGTTTGTTTGGATCATATCTATTATCTGGCACCGGATTGCTGGACCTGCCGCTGTTGTGGCACATGTGCTAGTCAGCGTGAGTGTTCTCCCCGTGTCCGATGTAGTGTGATGGGGTAATATACCCTCACCAAACTCCTGTCGTGTGAACCAGTAGCATGTCTGACCTGTCACTTTGGATTCAGAATAGATTTTGTCCGTTTGCACTTTTCGTAATTTAGCTTGGTATGTTTGGTGCCACCATAATAATTTAAGGATTACCAAATCCCTCCTTGAATATCAAATTGTTAGCATTGATTCTTCACTGAGAGTTAAGTACAGTACAACGTAGAGAGCTTTGCTTATAGGAGGGATATATTGAAATATAGTATTTACAATCATACAGTTGTAAAATAATGAACTAACTGTGTAAAATGTTGGGATTTCCTCTAACCTCCTACATTAGGACAGAGTCTTTATGCTATCATTCACGCGCAGGTTTGTTTGGATCATATCTATTATCTGGCACCGGATTGCTGGACCTGCCGCTGTTGTGGCACATGTGCTAGTCAGCGTGAGTGTTCTCCCCGTGTCCGATGTAGTGTGATGGGGTAATATACCCTCACCAAACTCCTGTCGTGTGAACCAGTAGCATGTCTGACCTGTCACTTTGGATTCAGAATAGATTTTGTCCGTTTGCACTTTTCGTAATTTAGCTTGGTATGTTTGGTGCCACCATAATAATTTATGGATTACCAAATCCCTCCTTGAATATCAAATTTTTAGCATTGATTCTTCACTGAGAGTTAAGTACAGTACAACGTAGAGAGCTTTGCTTATAGGAGGGATATATTGAAATATAGTATTTACAATCATACAGTTGTAAAATAATGAACTAACTGTGTAAAATGTTGGGATTTCCTCTCACCTCCTACATTAGGACAGAGTCTTTATGCTATCATTCACGCGCAGGTTTGTTTGGATCATATCTATTATCTGGCACCGGATTGCTGGACCTGCCGCTGTTGTGGCACATGTGCTAGTCAGCGTGAGTGTTCTCCCCGTGTCCGATGTAGTGTGATGGGGTAATATACCCTCACCAAACTCCTGTCGTGTGAACCAGTAGCATGTCTGACCTGTCACTTTGGATTCAGAATAGATTTTGTCCGTTTGCACTTTTCGTAATTTAGCTTGGTATGTTTGGTGCCACCATAATAATTTATGGATTACCAAATCCCTCCTTGAATATCAAATTGTTAGCATTGATTCTTCACTGAGAGTTAAGTACAGTACAACGTAGAGAGCTTTGCTTATAGGAGGGATATATTGAAATATAGTATTTACAATCATACAGTTGTAAAATAATGAACTAACTGTGTAAAATGTTGGGATTTCCTCTCACCTCCTACATTAGGACAGAGTCTTTATGCTATCATTCACGCGCAGGTTTGTTTGGATCATATCTATTATCTGGCACCGGATTGCTGGACCTGCCGCTGTTGTGGCACATGTGCTAGTCAGCGTGAGTGTTCTCCCCGTGTCCGATGTAGTGTGATGGGGTAATATACCCTCACCAAACTCCTGTCGTGTGAACCAGTAGCATGTCT
The DNA here is from genome assembly GCF_949748355.1 of Melanostigma gelatinosum. Taxonomy (NCBI): domain Eukaryota; kingdom Metazoa; phylum Chordata; class Actinopteri; order Perciformes; family Zoarcidae; genus Melanostigma; species Melanostigma gelatinosum. Next base: position 15,298,892 of record NC_136637.1, on the reverse strand, counting down.
GACCTGTCACTTTGGATTCAGAATAGATTTTGTCCGTTTGCACTTTTCGTAATTTAGCTTGGTATGTTTGGTGCCACCATAATAATTTAAGGATTACCAAATCCCTCCTTGAATATCAAATTGTTAGCATTGATTCTTCACTGAGAGTTAAGTACAGTACAACGTAGAGAGCTTTGCTTATAGTAGCTACATCAGGTCAAAATCTTATATCCATCTTTCAGTTGTTTGGTTCTGTTATTTAGATAGCTATGCCTTGTCTGAATAAAATAATACAAAGATCATGTAATTCGGTCAAGGCGTTACAAAGTTATTCCACTTTGAAGATGGTAGAAACGTGTGGATTAATGAATAGATTTCCATGTATCTGTATTATAGGCAATGGCACCGTAATGTGGAGGATTATCACAAATTTGGCAAACATAATGTAACCATTTGCTCTGAATTATACTTGCAGCCATGAAATTTGGATCTTGGCACAAACAAAAGCCGATCTTCAAGATGACAGTGACAAATTTTATTTTTATGAATGTGTTTGCTCTGTTATCTATGAATCGATTCCCAATAGGTATAAGGCATATATTTCACGGCTAGGAGAATTTAATTTGGTTCTATATCTTTTTTATTGAGTTTGATCAACTTGAAATGTGATCCAGAGATAGCCAAGTTAAAAAAGGCCGTATCTGGTTTAATTTGACTTCCCAACCCTGCTGGAGCACACATGGACTCATCCGCCATGTCTCACACTGAGCGCGTGACGTCACAGAAAGGGGTTATGGCTTTAATGGCATCGCCCAAGGCAGCCGGCGTTTGCGGCGGGAAGGGTGGGTCAGAAAAACATTCATTTACAGCCGATTAATCAATTTATAGGGATTTCTGTTACTTACCAACAGATTCTATGTACTTTTTGCTACAAGATACAGTGAAATCGATTTTCTGAAAGTGATGATAGACGCATGATTTTGCTAACTGAAAGCTCAAAACTGAAAGTCAACAAACTTCTCGTGTACTTAGAAATCTCGTTGACCCACCTGCATGGAGCTGCGATCGTCTGCTTCAATTGTGACTACTCTCGGCTGTTCCAAATAAGGTTCGGTAACAACCGTAAATGGTTTTGTGCAAGTCGCGTCATTGCCGGAAACTCCGTGCCGTGCAGCGAGGCGGCGGTGGAACCCCCGTTACTCGCCTTCTCGGGCTAGTTCGTCACAATGTATGCGAGCAATGAATACAGATGTTTTGATATTATTAATCTACATTTTATAACCTTTCCATAGATACAAACCGTTTTGTTCTAGCCCGAAAAATAAATTCACAGCAGCAGAGTTACCGCGCCAGGTCTTGTGTACGCTGATATTCTACACGGATCCACTCTGGATCTGATGTCCCTATTATAATTGAAGGATTACAAAATCCCTCCTTGAATATCAAATTGATAGCATTGATTATTTACTGAGCGTAAAGTACAGTAAAACTTAGAGAGCTTTGCTTAGAGGAGTGATATTTTGAAATATAGTATTTATAATCATACAGTTGTAAAATAATGAACTAACTGTGTAAAATGTTGGGATTTACTCTAACCTCCTACATTAGGACAGTGTTTTCATGCTGTCATTCACTCACTCTCTGTGCTTTCTCTCCTCACACGTTTCTATGGATCATTGTTATATCTGGACACTGGTCTTGCCTCTAACGTAGTTGTGACACATGCAAGAGTAACTTCCCTGGTTGCCCTGATCGTGACAGTGAGCGTGTACTGTCGGGGAGAGGCAGTCACGTATCTCCTGAGTGAGAGTCCTGAACGGTGACATGTCACTGTGTTGGGCTGCTGTTTCAGTAGTATCAAACAAGGGGATGGCCAGTCTTCAAATCATGTGCCAACATGCGTTTGGGTACTTCCGGTGTCCGATGTACGATGATGGGGTAATATACTCTCACCAAACTCCTGTCGTGTGAACCAGCAGCATATCTGACCTGTAACTTTGGATTCAGAATAGATTTTGTCCATTCGCACTTTTCTTAATTTGGCTTAGTATGTTTGGTGCCACTATAATAATTTAAGGATTACCAAATCCCTCCTTGAATATCAAATTGTTAGCATTGATTATTTACTGAGGGTCAAGTACAGTAAAACTTAGAGCTTTGCTCAGAGGAGTGATATTTTGAAAGAATTAATTTACAACTGTATGATTATAAATACTATCACTACCGGTATGTAAAGTTTGAGGATTTACTCTAACTTCCTACATTAGGACAGTCTTGTTATGCTCTCATTCACTCACTCATCTCTCTGGCTCTCGCTCTCTGGCTCCTACTCTATCAGCTGACAGTGGGCGATTTCGCCACGGCCTCCCTCAGCCAATCATATATTTCCTGTCAAACTTTAAAGACCTGTTCTCTTCTGTGCAGTCAGCTGTCATTTCAGTAGAAACCGATGTGACCCTCCTCCCCATTCATCATCACATCGGTGCTCAAGGTTTCTTCCACTGAGGGCAGTCCCACTCCACATGCCATCATCTCGATCTTCAGCCTGCCCCTACTGTCTTCAACAACTCCACAGAAGACACCTGGAAAGCTCTGAGGCAGGCCGCGGAAAAACCACTGGTCATAGCATCTGCACAGTCAGCATGCTGCGTCCGACGACAAAGCATGGCGCTGATGATAAGACAGGGGTACTCGAGGCCCGCGGGCTCCGGCCCGTGGGCTTTGAGTTTGACACCCCTGTCTTAAGAACTGCATTCTGGGAAGACTACGGAGTTACCCAGGTAGTAGCCCTGGCTTCTCGGAGCCAATGCTGACGGTGGGCGTTTGGACTATGGGGAAGACTCAGTCGTGCTCTTAAGCCCTGCATGGTGATAGGTGTCTCTTTGTGGGGCAAGCCAGCGCGGCCCGGAGGACTTGTTCCTCTGGAGCTTGAGTGGCTGCCGTCAGCAGAGTGTAAAGATGGTCGGCCAGTCTTCAATGCTACCAGGGGGCAGGAAGCCTGTGTGCCAGTCTGCCTCAGAGCTCACTTCAGGCTTCCGGTGTGTCCGATGTCGGCTGCTGTGGTAATATACTCTCACCAAACTCCTGTTGTGTGAACCAGCAGCATATCTGACCTGTAACTTTGGATTCAGAATAGATTTTGTCCGTTAGCACTTTTCGGAATTTGGCTTAGTATGTTTGATGCCACTATAATAATTTAAGGATTACCAAATCCCTCCTTGAATATCAAATTGTTAGCATTGATTATTTACTGAGGGTCAAGTACAGTAAAACTTAGAGAGCTTTGCATAGAGGAGGGATATTTTGAAATATAGTATTTATAATCATACAGTTGTAAAATAATTCACAAACTGTGTAAAATGTTGCTCACAAGTTTCTATGGATCATTGTTATATCTGGACACTGGTCTTGCCTCTAACGTAGTTGTGACACATGCAAGAGTAACTTCCCTGGTTGCCCTGATCGTGACAGTGAGCGTGTACTGTCGGGGAGAGGCAGTCACGTATCTCCTGAGTGAGAGTCCTGAACGGTGACATGTCACTGTGTTGGGCTGCTGTTTCAGTAGTATCAAACAAGGGGATGGCCAGTCTTCAAATCATGTGCCAACATGCGTTTGGGTACTTCCGGTGTCCGATGTACGATGATGGGGTAATATACTCTCACCAAACTCCTGTCGTGTGAACCAGCAGCATATCTGACCTGTAACTTTGGATTCAGAATAGATTTTGTCCATTCGCACTTTTCTTAATTTGGCTTAGTATGTTTGGTGCCACTATAATCATTTAAGGATTACCAAATCCCTCCTTGAATATCAAATTGTTAGCATTGATTTTTTACTGAGGGTCAAGTACAGTAAAACTTAGAGCTTTGCTCAGAGGAGTGATATTTTGAAAGAATTAATTTACAACTGTATGATTATAAATACTATCACTACCGGTATGTAAAGTTTGAGGATTTACTCTAACTTCCTACATTAGGACAGTCTTGTTATGCTCTCATTCACTCACTCATCTCTCTGGCTCTCGCTCTCTGGCTCCTACTCTATCAGCTGACAGTGGGCGATTTCGCCACGGCCTCCCTCAGCCAATCATATATTTCCTGTCAAACTTTAAAGACCTGTTCTCTTCTGTGCAGTCAGCTGTCATTTCAGTAGAAACCGATGTGACCCTCCTCCCCATTCATCATCACATCGGTGCTCAAGGTTTCTTCCACTGAGGGCAGTCCCACTCCACATGCCATCATCTCGATCTTCAGCCTGCCCCTACTGTCTTCAACAACTCCACAGAAGACACCTGGAAAGCTCTGAGGCAGGCCGCGGAAAAACCACTGGTCATAGCATCTGCACAGTCAGCATGCTGCGTCCGACGACAAAGCATGGCGCTGATGATAAGACAGGGGTACTCGAGGCCCGCGGGCTCCGGCCCGTGGGCTTTGAGTTTGACACCCCTGTCTTAAGAACTGCATTCTGGGAAGACTACGGAGTTACCCAGGTAGTAGCCCTGGCTTCTCGGAGCCAATGCTGACGGTGGGCGTTTGGACTATGGGGAAGACTCAGTCGTGCTCTTAAGCCCTGCATGGTGATAGGTGTCTCTTTGTGGGGCAAGCCAGCGCGGCCCGGAGGACTTGTTCCTCTGGAGCTTGAGTGGCTGGCGTCAGCAGAGTGTAAAGATGGTCGGCCAGTCTTCAATGCTACCAGGGGGCAGGAAGCCTGTGTGCCAGTCTGCCTCAGAGCTCACTTCAGGCTTCCGGTGTGTCCGATGTCGGCTGCTGTGGTAATATACTCTCACCAAACTCCTGTTGTGTGAACCAGCAGCATATCTGACCTGTAACTTTGGATTCAGAATAGATTTTGTCCGTTAGCACTTTTCGGAATTTGGCTTAGTATGTTTGATGCCACTATAATAATTTAAGGATTACCAAATCCCTCCTTGAATATCAAATTGTTAGCATTGATTATTTACTGAGGGTCAAGTACAGTAAAACTTAGAGAGCTTTGCATAGAGGAGGGATATTTTGAAATATAGTATTTATAATCATACAGTTGTAAAATAATTCACAAACTGTGTAAAATGTTGCTCACAAGTTTCTATGGATCATTGTTATATCTGGACACTGGTCTTGCCTCTAACGTAGTTGTGACACATGCAAGAGTAACTTCCCTGGTTGCCCTGATCGTGACAGTGAGCGTGTACTGTCGGGGAGAGGCAGTCACGTATCTCCTGAGTGAGAGTCCTGAACGGTGACATGTCACTGTGTTGGGCTGCTGTTTCAGTAGTATCAAACAAGGGGATGGCCAGTCTTCAAATCATGTGCCAACATGCGTTTGGGTACTTCCGGTGTCCGATGTACGATGATGGGGTAATATACTCTCACCAAACTCCTGTCGTGTGAACCAGCAGAATATCTGACCTGTAACTTTGGATTCAGAATAGATTTTGTCCATTCGCACTTTTCTTAATTTGGCTTAGTATGTTTGGTGCCACTATAATCATTTAAGGATTACCAAATCCCTCCTTGAATATCAAATTGTTAGCATTGATTTTTTACTGAGGGTCAAGTACAGTAAAACTTAGAGCTTTGCTCAGAGGAGTGATATTTTGAAAGAATTAATTTACAACTGTATGATTATAAATACTATCACTACCGGTATGTAAAGTTTGAGGATTTACTCTAACTTCCTACATTAGGACAGTCTTGTTATGCTCTCATTCACTCACTCATCTCTCTGGCTCTCGCTCTCTGGCTCCTACTCTATCAGCTGACAGTGGGCGATTTCGCCACGGCCTCCCTCAGCCAATCATATATTTCCTGTCAAACTTTAAAGACCTGTTCTCTTCTGTGCAGTCAGCTGTCATTTCAGTAGAAACCGATGTGAACCTCCTCCCCATTCATCATCACATCGGTGCTCAAGGTTTCTTCCACTGAGGGCAGTCCCACTCCACATGCCATCATCTAGATCTTCAGCCTGCCCCTACTGTCTTCAACAACTCCACAGAAGACACCTGGAAAGCTCTGAGGCAGGCCGCGGAAAAACCACTGGTCATAGCATCTGCACAGTCAGCATGCTGCGTCCGACGACAAAGCATGGCGCTGATGATAAGACAGGGGTACTCGAGGCCCGCGGGCTCCGGCCCGTGGGCTTTGAGTTTGACACCCCTGTCTTAAGAACTGCATTCTGGGAAGACTACGGAGTTACCCAGGTAGTAGCCCTGGCTTCTCGGAGCCAATGCTGACGGTGGGCGTTTGGACTATGGGGAAGACTCAGTCGTGCTCTTAAGCCCTGCATGGTGATAGGTGTCTCTTTGTGGGGCAAGCCAGCGCGGCCCGGAGGACTTGTTCCTCTGGAGCTTGAGTGGCTGCCGTCAGCAGAGTGTAAAGATGGTCGGCCAGTCTTCAATGCTACCAGGGGGCAGGAAGCCTGTGTGCCAGTCTGCCTCAGAGCTCACTTCAGGCTTCCGGTGTGTCCGATGTCGGCTGCTGTGGTAATATACTCTCACCAAACTCCTGTTGTGTGAACCAGCAGCATATCTGACCTGTAACTTTGGATTCAGAATAGATTTTGTCCGTTAGCACTTTTCGGAATTTGGCTTAGTATGTTTGATGCCACTATAATAATTTAAGGATTACCAAATCCCTCCTTGAATATCAAATTGTTAGCATTGATTATTTACTGAGGGTCAAGTACAGTAAAACTTAGAGAGCTTTGCATAGAGGAGGGATATTTTGAAATATAGTATTTATAATCATACAGTTGTAAAATAATTCACAAACTGTGTAAAATGTTGCTCACAAGTTTCTATGGATCATTGTTATATCTGGACACTGGTCTTGCCTCTAACGTAGTTGTGACACATGCAAGAGTAACTTCCCTGGTTGCCCTGATCGTGACAGTGAGCGTGTACTGTCGGGGAGAGGCAGTCACGTATCTCCTGAGTGAGAGTCCTGAACGGTGACATGTCACTGTGTTGGGCTGCTGTTTCAGTAGTATCAAACAAGGGGATGGCCAGTCTTCAAATCATGTGCCAACATGCGTTTGGGTACTTCCGGTGTCCGATGTACGATGATGGGGTAATATACTCTCACCAAACTCCTGTCGTGTGAACCAGCAGCATATCTGACCTGTAACTTTGGATTCAGAATAGATTTTGTCCATTCGCACTTTTCTTAATTTGGCTTAGTATGTTTGGTGCCACTATAATCATTTAAGGATTACCAAATCCCTCCTTGAATATCAAATTGTTAGCATTGATTTTTTACTGAGGGTCAAGTACAGTAAAACTTAGAGCTTTGCTCAGAGGAGTGATATTTTGAAAGAATTAATTTACAACTGTATGATTATAAATACTATCACTACCGGTATGTAAAGTTTGAGGATTTACTCTAACTTCCTACATTAGGACAGTCTTGTTATGCTCTCATTCACTCACTCATCTCTCTGGCTCTCGCTCTCTGGCTCCTACTCTATCAGCTGACAGTGGGCGATTTCGCCACGGCCTCCCTCAGCCAATCATATATTTCCTGTCAAACTTTAAAGACCTGTTCTCTTCTGTGCAGTCAGCTGTCATTTCAGTAGAAACCGATGTGACCCTCCTCCCCATTCATCATCACATCGGTGCTCAAGGTTTCTTCCACTGAGGGCAGTCCCACTCCACATGCCATCATCTCGATCTTCAGCCTGCCCCTACTGTCTTCAACAACTCCACAGAAGACACCTGGAAAGCTCTGAGGCAGGCCGCGGAAAAACCACTGGTCATAGCATCTGCACAGTCAGCATGCTGCGTCCGACGACAAAGCATGGCGCTGATGATAAGACAGGGGTACTCGAGGCCCGCGGGCTCCGGCCCGTGGGCTTTGAGTTTGACACCCCTGTCTTAAGAACTGCATTCTGGGAAGACTACGGAGTTACCCAGGTAGTAGCCCTGGCTTCTCGGAGCCAATGCTGACGGTGGGCGTTTGGACTATGGGGAAGACTCAGTCGTGCTCTTAAGCCCTGCATGGTGATAGGTGTCTCTTTGTGGGGCAAGCCAGCGCGGCCCGGAGGACTTGTTCCTCTGGAGCTTGAGTGGCTGCCGTCAGCAGAGTGTAAAGATGGTCGGCCAGTCTTCAATGCTACCAGGGGGCAGGAAGCCTGTGTGCCAGTCTGCCTCAGAGCTCACTTCAGGCTTCCGGTGTGTCCGATGTCGGCTGCTGTGGTAATATACTCTCACCAAACTCCTGTTGTGTGAACCAGCAGCATATCTGACCTGTAACTTTGGATTCAGAATAGATTTTGTCCGTTAGCACTTTTCGGAATTTGGCTTAGTATGTTTGATGCCACTATAATAATTTAAGGATTACCAAATCCCTCCTTGAATATCAAATTGTTAGCATTGATTATTTACTGAGGGTCAAGTACAGTAAAACTTAGAGAGCTTTGCATAGAGGAGGGATATTTTGAAATATAGTATTTATAATCATACAGTTGTAAAATAATTCACAAACTGTGTAAAATGTTGCTCACAAGTTTCTATGGATCATTGTTATATCTGGACACTGGTCTTGCCTCTAACGTAGTTGTGACACATGCAAGAGTAACTTCCCTGGTTGCCCTGATCGTGACAGTGAGCGTGTACTGTCGGGGAGAGGCAGTCACGTATCTCCTGAGTGAGAGTCCTGAACGGTGACATGTCACTGTGTTGGGCTGCTGTTTCAGTAGTATCAAACAAGGGGATGGCCAGTCTTCAAATCATGTGCCAACATGCGTTTGGGTACTTCCGGTGTCCGATGTACGATGATGGGGTAATATACTCTCACCAAACTCCTGTCGTGTGAACCAGCAGAATATCTGACCTGTAACTTTGGATTCAGAATAGATTTTGTCCATTCGCACTTTTCTTAATTTGGCTTAGTATGTTTGGTGCCACTATAATCATTTAAGGATTACCAAATCCCTCCTTGAATATCAAATTGTTAGCATTGATTTTTTACTGAGGGTCAAGTACAGTAAAACTTAGAGCTTTGCTCAGAGGAGTGATATTTTGAAAGAATTAATTTACAACTGTATGATTATAAATACTATCACTACCGGTATGTAAAGTTTGAGGATTTACTCTAACTTCCTACATTAGGACAGTCTTGTTATGCTCTCATTCACTCACTCATCTCTCTGGCTCTCGCTCTCTGGCTCCTACTCTATCAGCTGACAGTGGGCGATTTCGCCACGGCCTCCCTCAGCCAATCATATATTTCCTGTCAAACTTTAAAGACCTGTTCTCTTCTGTGCAGTCAGCTGTCATTTCAGTAGAAACCGATGTGACCCTCCTCCCCATTCATCATCACATCGGTGCTCAAGGTTTCTTCCACTGAGGGCAGTCCCACTCCACATGCCATCATCTCGATCTTCAGCCTGCCCCTACTGTCTTCAACAACTCCACAGAAGACACCTGGAAAGCTCTGAGGCAGGCCGCGGAAAAACCACTGGTCATAGCATCTGCACAGTCAGCATGCTGCGTCCGACGACAAAGCATGGCGCTGATGATAAGACAGGGGTACTCGAGGCCCGCGGGCTCCGGCCCGTGGGCTTTGAGTTTGACACCCCTGTCTTAAGAACTGCATTCTGGGAAGACTACGGAGTTACCCAGGTAGTAGCCCTGGCTTCTCGGAGCCAATGCTGACGGTGGGCGTTTGGACTATGGGGAAGACTCAGTCGTGCTCTTAAGCCCTGCATGGTGATAGGTGTCTCTTTGTGGGGCAAGCCAGCGCGGCCCGGAGGACTTGTTCCTCTGGAGCTTGAGTGGCTGCCGTCAGCAGAGTGTAAAGATGGTCGGCCAGTCTTCAATGCTACCAGGGGGCAGGAAGCCTGTGTGCCAGTCTGCCTCAGAGCTCACTTCAGGCTTCCGGTGTGTCCGATGTCGGCTGCTGTGGTAATATACTCTCACCAAACTCCTGTTGTGTGAACCAGCAGCATATCTGACCTGTAACTTTGGATTCAGAATAGATTTTGTCCGTTAGCACTTTTCGGAATTTGGCTTAGTATGTTTGATGCCACTATAATAATTTAAGGATTACCAAATCCCTCCTTGAATATCAAATTGTTAGCATTGATTATTTACTGAGGGTCAAGTACAGTAAAACTTAGAGAGCTTTGCATAGAGGAGGGATATTTTGAAATATAGTATTTATAATCATACAGTTGTAAAATAATTCACAAACTGTGTAAAATGTTGCTCACAAGTTTCTATGGATCATTGTTATATCTGGACACTGGTCTTGCCTCTAACGTAGTTGTGACACATGCAAGAGTAACTTCCCTGGTTGCCCTGATCGTGACAGTGAGCGTGTACTGTCGGGGAGAGGCAGTCACGTATCTCCTGAGTGAGAGTCCTGAACGGTGACATGTCACTGTGTTGGGCTGCTGTTTCAGTAGTATCAAACAAGGGGATGGCCAGTCTTCAAATCATGTGCCAACATGCGTTTGGGTACTTCCGGTGTCCGATGTACGATGATGGGGTAATATACTCTCACCAAACTCCTGTCGTGTGAACCAGCAGAATATCTGACCTGTAACTTTGGATTCAGAATAGATTTTGTCCATTCGCACTTTTCTTAATTTGGCTTAGTATGTTTGGTGCCACTATAATCATTTAAGGATTACCAAATCCCTCCTTGAATATCAAATTGTTAGCATTGATTTTTTACTGAGGGTCAAGTACAGTAAAACTTAGAGCTTTGCTCAGAGGAGTGATATTTTGAAAGAATTAATTTACAACTGTATGATTATAAATACTATCACTACCGGTATGTAAAGTTTGAGGATTTACTCTAACTTCCTACATTAGGACAGTCTTGTTATGCTCTCATTCACTCACTCATCTCTCTGGCTCTCGCTCTCTGGCTCCTACTCTATCAGCTGACAGTGGGCGATTTCGCCACGGCCTCCCTCAGCCAATCATATATTTCCTGTCAAACTTTAAAGACCTGTTCTCTTCTGTGCAGTCAGCTGTCATTTCAGTAGAAACCGATGTGACCCTCCTCCCCATTCATCATCACATCGGTGCTCAAGGTTTCTTCCACTGAGGGCAGTCCCACTCCACATGCCATCATCTCGATCTTCAGCCTGCCCCTACTGTCTTCAACAACTCCACAGAAGACACCTGGAAAGCTCTGAGGCAGGCCGCGGAAAAACCACTGGTCATAGCATCTGCACAGTCAGCATGCTGCGTCCGACGACAAAGCATGGCGCTGGTGATAAGACAGGGGTACTCGAGGCCCGCGGGCTCCGGCCCGTGGGCTTTGAGTTTGACACCCCTGTCTTAAGAACTGCATTCTGGGAAGACTACGGAGTTACCCAGGTAGTAGCCCTGGCTTCTCGGAGCCAATGCTGACGGTGGGCGTTTGGACTATGGGGAAGACTCAGTCGTGCTCTTAAGCCCTGCATGGTGATAGGTGTCTCTTTGTGGGGCAAGCCAGCGCGGCCCGGAGGACTTGTTCCTCTGGAGCTTGAGTGGCTGCCGTCAGCAGAGTGTAAAGATGGTCGGCCAGTCTTCAATGCTACCAGGGGGCAGGAAGCCTGTGTGCCAGTCTGCCTCAGAGCTCACTTCAGGCTTCCGGTGTGTCCGATGTCGGCTGCTGTGGTAATATACTCTCACCAAACTCCTGTTGTGTGAACCAGCAGCATATCTGACCTGTAACTTTGGATTCAGAATAGATTTTGTCCGTTAGCACTTTTCGGAATTTGGCTTAGTATGTTTGATGCCACTATAATAATTTAAGGATTACCAAATCCCTCCTTGAATATCAAATTGTTAGCATTGATTATTTACTGAGGGTCAAGTACAGTAAAACTTAGAGAGCTTTGCATAGAGGAGGGATATTTTGAAATATAGTATTTATAATCATACAGTTGTAAAATAATTCACAAACTGTGTAAAATGTTGCTCACAAGTTTCTATGGATCATTGTTATATCTGGACACTGGTCTTGCCTCTAACGTAGTTGTGACACATGCAAGAGTAACTTCCCTGGTTGCCCTGATCGTGACAGTGAGCGTGTACTGTCGGGGAGAGGCAGTCACGTATCTCCTGAGTGAGAGTCCTGAACGGTGACATGTCACTGTGTTGGGCTGCTGTTTCAGTAGTATCAAACAAGGGGATGGCCAGTCTTCAAATCATGTGCCAACATGCGTTTGGGTACTTCCGGTGTCCGATGTACGATGATGGGGTAATATACTCTCACCAAACTCCTGTCGTGTGAACCAGCAGAATATCTGACCTGTAACTTTGGATTCAGAATAGATTTTGTCCATTCGCACTTTTCTTAATTTGGCTTAGTATGTTTGGTGCCACTATAATCATTTAAGGATTACCAAATCCCTCCTTGAATATCAAATTGTTAGCATTGATTTTTTACTGAGGGTCAAGTACAGTAAAACTTAGAGCTTTGCTCAGAGGAGTGATATTTTGAAAGAATTAATTTACAACTGTATGATTATAAATACTATCACTACCGGTATGTAAAGTTTGAGGATTTACTCTAACTTCCTACATTAGGACAGTCTTGTTATGCTCTCATTCACTCACTCATCTCTCTGGCTCTCGCTCTCTGGCTCCTACTCTATCAGCTGACAGTGGGCGATTTCGCCACGGCCTCCCTCAGCCAATCATATATTTCCTGTCAAACTTTAAAGACCTGTTCTCTTCTGTGCAGTCAGCTGTCATTTCAGTAGAAACCGATGTGACCCTCCTCCCCATTCATCATCACATCGGTGCTCAAGGTTTCTTCCACTGAGGGCAGTCCCACTCCACATGCCATCATCTAGATCTTCAGCCTGCCCCTACTGTCTTCAACAACTCCACAGAAGACACCTGGAAAGCTCTGAGGCAGGCCGCGGAAAAACCACTGGTCATAGCATCTGCACAGTCAGCATGCTGCGTCCGACGACAAAGCATGGCGCTGATGATAAGACAGGGGTACTCGAGGCCCGCGGGCTCCGGCCCGTGGGCTTTGAGTTTGACACCCCTGTCTTAAGAACTGCATTCTGGGAAGACTACGGAGTTACCCAGGTAGTAGCCCTGGCTTCTCGGAGCCAATGCTGACGGTGGGCGTTTGGACTATGGGGAAGACTCAGTCGTGCTCTTAAGCCCTGCATGGTGATAGGTGTCTCTTTGTGGGGCAAGCCAGCGCGGCCCGGAGGACTTGTTCCTCTGGAGCTTGAGTGGCTGCCGTCAGCAGAGTGTAAAGATGGTCGGCCAGTCTTCAATGCTACCAGGGGGCAGGAAGCCTGTGTGCCAGTCTGCCTCAGAGCTCACTTCAGGCTTCCGGTGTGTCCGATGTCGGCTGCTGTGGTAATATACTCTCACCAAACTCCTGTTGTGTGAACCAGCAGCATATCTGACCTGTAACTTTGGATTCAGAATAGATTTTGTCCGTTAGCACTTTTCGGAATTTGGCTTAGTATGTTTGATGCCACTATAATAATTTAAGGATTACCAAATCCCTCCTTGAATATCAAATTGTTAGCATTGATTATTTACTGAGGGTCAAGTACAGTAAAACTTAGAGAGCTTTGCATAGAGGAGGGATATTTTGAAATATAGTATTTATAATCATACAGTTGTAAAATAATTCACAAACTGTGTAAAATGTTGCTCACAAGTTTCTATGGATCATTGTTATATCTGGACACTGGTCTTGCCTCTAACGTAGTTGTGACACATGCAAGAGTAACTTCCCTGGTTGCCCTGATCGTGACAGTGAGCGTGTACTGTCGGGGAGAGGCAGTCACGTATCTCCTGAGTGAGAGTCCTGAACGGTGACATGTCACTGTGTTGGGCTGCTGTTTCAGTAGTATCAAACAAGGGGATGGCCAGTCTTCAAATCATGTGCCAACATGCGTTTGGGTACTTCCGGTGTCCGATGTACGATGATGGGGTAATATACTCTCACCAAACTCCTGTCGTGTGAACCAGCAGCATATCTGACCTGTAACTTTGGATTCAGAATAGATTTTGTCCATTCGCACTTTTCTTAATTTGGCTTAGTATGTTTGGTGCCACTATAATCATTTAAGGATTACCAAATCCCTCCTTGAATATCAAATTGTTAGCATTGATTTTTTACTGAGGGTCAAGTACAGTAAAACTTAGAGCTTTGCTCAGAGGAGTGATATTTTGAAAGAATTAATTTACAACTGTATGATTATAAATACTATCACTACCGGTATGTAAAGTTTGAGGATTTACTCTAACTTCCTACATTAGGACAGTCTTGTTATGCTCTCATTCACTCACTCATCTCTCTGGCTCTCGCTCTCTGGCTCCTACTCTATCAGCTGACAGTGGGCGATTTCGCCACGGCCTCCCTCAGCCAATCATATATTTCCTGTCAAACTTTAAAGACCTGTTCTCTTCTGTGCAGTCAGCTGTCATTTCAGTAGAAACCGATGTGACCCTCCTCCCCATTCATCATCACATCGGTGCTCAAGGTTTCTTCCACTGAGGGCAGTCCCACTCCACATGCCATCATCTCGATCTTCAGCCTGCCCCTACTGTCTTCAACAACTCCACAGAAGACACCTGGAAAGCTCTGAGGCAGGCCGCGGAAAAACCACTGGTCATAGCATCTGCACAGTCAGCATGCTGCGTCCGACGACAAAGCATGGCGCTGATGATAAGACAGGGGTACTCGAGGCCCGCGGGCTCCGGCCCGTGGGCTTTGAGTTTGACACCCCTGTCTTAAGAACTGCATTCTGGGAAGACTACGGAGTTACCCAGGTAGTAGCCCTGGCTTCTCGGAGCCAATGCTGACGGTGGGCGTTTGGACTATGGGGAAGACTCAGTCGTGCTCTTAAGCCCTGCATGGTGATAGGTGTCTCTTTGTGGGGCAAGCCAGCGCGGCCCGGAGGACTTGTTCCTCTGGAGCTTGAGTGGCTGCCGTCAGCAGAGTGTAAAGATGGTCGGCCAGTCTTCAATGCTACCAGGGGGCAGGAAGCCTGTGTGCCAGTCTGCCTCAGAGCTCACTTCAGGCTTCCGGTGTGTCCGATGTCGGCTGCTGTGGTAATATACTCTCACCAAACTCCTGTTGTGTGAACCAGCAGCATATCTGACCTGTAACTTTGGATTCAGAATAGATTTTGTCCGTTAGCACTTTTCGGAATTTGGCTTAGTATGTTTGATGCCACTATAATAATTTAAGGATTACCAAATCCCTCCTTGAATATCAAATTGTTAGCATTGATTATTTACTGAGGGTCAAGTACAGTAAAACTTAGAGAGCTTTGCATAGAGGAGGGATATTTTGAAATATAGTATTTATAATCATACAGTTGTAAAGTAATTCACAAACTGTGTAAAATGTTGCTCACAAGTTTCTATGGATCATTGTTATATCTGGACACTGGTCTTGCCTCTAACGTAGTTGTGACACATGCAAGAGTAACTTCCCTGGTTGCCCTGATCGTGACAGTGAGCGTGTACTGTCGGGGAGAGGCAGTCACGTATCTCCTGAGTGAGAGTCCTGAACGGTGACATGTCACTGTGTTGGGCTGCTGTTTCAGTAGTATCAAACAAGGGGATGGCCAGTCTTCAAATCATGTGCCAACATGCGTTTGGGTACTTCCGGTGTCCGATGTACGATGATGGGGTAATATACTCTCACCAAACTCCTGTCGTGTGAACCAGCAGAATATCTGACCTGTAACTTTGGATTCAGAATAGATTTTGTCCATTCGCACTTTTCTTAATTTGGCTTAGTATGTTTGGTGCCACTATAATCATTTAAGGATTACCAAATCCCTCCTTGAATATCAAATTGTTAGCATTGATTTTTTACTGAGGGTCAAGTACAGTAAAACTTAGAGCTTTGCTCAGAGGAGTGATATTTTGAAAGAATTAATTTACAACTGTATGATTATAAATACTATCACTACCGGTATGTAAAGTTTGAGGATTTACTCTAACTTCCTACATTAGGACAGTCTTGTTATGCTCTCATTCACTCACTCATCTCTCTGGCTCTCGCTCTCTGGCTCCTACTCTATCAGCTGACAGTGGGCGATTTCGCCACGGCCTCCCTCAGCCAATCATATATTTCCTGTCAAACTTTAAAGACCTGTTCTCTTCTGTGCAGTCAGCTGTCATTTCAGTAGAAACCGATGTGACCCTCCTCCCCATTCATCATCACATCGGTGCTCAAGGTTTCTTCCACTGAGGGCAGTCCCACTCCACATGCCATCATCTAGATCTTCAGCCTGCCCCTACTGTCTTCAACAACTCCACAGAAGACACCTGGAAAGCTCTGAGGCAGGCCGCGGAAAAACCACTGGTCATAGCATCTGCACAGTCAGCATGCTGCGTCCGACGACAAAGCATGGCGCTGATGATAAGACAGGGGTACTCGAGGCCCGCGGGCTCCGGCCCGTGGGCTTTGAGTTTGACACCCCTGTCTTAAGAACTGCATTCTGGGAAGACTACGGAGTTACCCAGGTAGTAGCCCTGGCTTCTCGGAGCCAATGCTGACGGTGGGCGTTTGGACTATGGGGAAGACTCAGTCGTGCTCTTAAGCCCTGCATGGTGATAGGTGTCTCTTTGTGGGGCAAGCCAGCGCGGCCCGGAGGACTTGTTCCTCTGGAGCTTGAGTGGCTGCCGTCAGCAGAGTGTAAAGATGGTCGGCCAGTCTTCAATGCTACCAGGGGGCAGGAAGCCTGTGTGCCAGTCTGCCTCAGAGCTCACTTCAGGCTTCCGGTGTGTCCGATGTCGGCTGCTGTGGTAATATACTCTCACCAAACTCCTGTTGTGTGAACCAGCAGCATATCTGACCTGTAACTTTGGATTCAGAATAGATTTTGTCCGTTAGCACTTTTCGGAATTTGGCTTAGTATGTTTGATGCCACTATAATAATTTAAGGATTACCAAATCCCTCCTTGAATATCAAATTGTTAGCATTGATTATTTACTGAGGGTCAAGTACAGTAAAACTTAGAGAGCTTTGCATAGAGGAGGGATATTTTGAAATATAGTATTTATAATCATACAGTTGTAAAATAATTCACAAACTGTGTAAAATGTTGCTCACAAGTTTCTATGGATCATTGTTATATCTGGACACTGGTCTTGCCTCTAACGTAGTTGTGACACATGCAAGAGTAACTTCCCTGGTTGCCCTGATCGTGACAGTGAGCGTGTACTGTCGGGGAGAGGCAGTCACGTATCTCCTGAGTGAGAGTCCTGAACGGTGACATGTCACTGTGTTGGGCTGCTGTTTCAGTAGTATCAAACAAGGGGATGGCCAGTCTTCAAATCATGTGCCAACATGCGTTTGGGTACTTCCGGTGTCCGATGTACGATGATGGGGTAATATACTCTCACCAAACTCCTGTCGTGTGAACCAGCAGCATATCTGACCTGTAACTTTGGATTCAGAATAGATTTTGTCCATTCGCACTTTTCTTAATTTGGCTTAGTATGTTTGGTGCCACTATAATCATTTAAGGATTACCAAATCCCTCCTTGAATATCAAATTGTTAGCATTGATTTTTTACTGAGGGTCAAGTACAGTAAAACTTAGAGCTTTGCTCAGAGGAGTGATATTTTGAAAGAATTAATTTACAACTGTATGATTATAAATACTATCACTACCGGTATGTAAAGTTTGAGGATTTACTCTAACTTCCTACATTAGGACAGTCTTGTTATGCTCTCATTCACTCACTCATCTCTCTGGCTCTCGCTCTCTGGCTCCTACTCTATCAGCTGACAGTGGGCGATTTCGCCACGGCCTCCCTCAGCCAATCATATATTTCCTGTCAAACTTTAAAGACCTGTTCTCTTCTGTGCAGTCAGCTGTCATTTCAGTAGAAACCGATGTGACCCTCCTCCCCATTCATCATCACATCGGTGCTCAAGGTTTCTTCCACTGAGGGCAGTCCCACTCCACATGCCATCATCTCGATCTTCAGCCTGCCCCTACTGTCTTCAACAACTCCACAGAAGACACCTGGAAAGCTCTGAGGCAGGCCGCGGAAAAACCACTGGTCATAGCATCTGCACAGTCAGCATGCTGCGTCCGACGACAAAGCATGGCGCTGATGATAAGACAGGGGTACTCGAGGCCCGCGGGCTCCGGCCCGTGGGCTTTGAGTTTGACACCCCTGTCTTAAGAACTGCATTCTGGGAAGACTACGGAGTTACCCAGGTAGTAGCCCTGGCTTCTCGGAGCCAATGCTGACGGTGGGCGTTTGGACTATGGGGAAGACTCAGTCGTGCTCTTAAGCCCTGCATGGTGATAGGTGTCTCTTTGTGGGGCAAGCCAGCGCGGCCCGGAGGACTTGTTCCTCTGGAGCTTGAGTGGCTGCCGTCAGCAGAGTGTAAAGATGGTCGGCCAGTCTTCAATGCTACCAGGGGGCAGGAAGCCTGTGTGCCAGTCTGCCTCAGAGCTCACTTCAGGCTTCCGGTGTGTCCGATGTCGGCTGCTGTGGTAATATACTCTCACCAAACTCCTGTTGTGTGAACCAGCAGCATATCTGACCTGTAACTTTGGATTCAGAATAGATTTTGTCCGTTAGCACTTTTCGGAATTTGGCTTAGTATGTTTGATGCCACTATAATAATTTAAGGATTACCAAATCCCTCCTTGAATATCAAATTGTTAGCATTGATTATTTACTGAGGGTCAAGTACAGTAAAACTTAGAGAGCTTTGCATAGAGGAGGGATATTTTGAAATATAGTATTTATAATCATACAGTTGTAAAATAATTCACAAACTGTGTAAAATGTTGCTCACAAGTTTCTATGGATCATTGTTATATCTGGACACTGGTCTTGCCTCTAACGTAGTTGTGACACATGCAAGAGTAACTTCCCTGGTTGCCCTGATCGTGACAGTGAGCGTGTACTGTCGGGGAGAGGCAGTCACGTATCTCCTGAGTGAGAGTCCTGAACGGTGACATGTCACTGTGTTGGGCTGCTGTTTCAGTAGTATCAAACAAGGGGATGGCCAGTCTTCAAATCATGTGCCAACATGCGTTTGGGTACTTCCGGTGTCCGATGTACGATGATGGGGTAATATACTCTCACCAAACTCCTGTCGTGTGAACCAGCAGCATATCTGACCTGTAACTTTGGATTCAGAATAGATTTTGTCCATTCGCACTTTTCTTAATTTGGCTTAGTATGTTTGGTGCCACTATAATCATTTAAGGATTACCAAATCCCTCCTTGAATATCAAATTGTTAGCATTGATTTTTTACTGAGGGTCAAGTACAGTAAAACTTAGAGCTTTGCTCAGAGGAGTGATATTTTGAAAGAATTAATTTACAACTGTATGATTATAAATACTATCACTACCGGTATGTAAAGTTTGAGGATTTACTCTAACTTCCTACATTAGGACAGTCTTGTTATGCTCTCATTCACTCACTCATCTCTCTGGCTCTCGCTCTCTGGCTCCTACTCTATCAGCTGACAGTGGGCGATTTCGCCACGGCCTCCCTCAGCCAATCATATATTTCCTGTCAAACTTTAAAGACCTGTTCTCTTCTGTGCAGTCAGCTGTCATTTCAGTAGAAACCGATGTGACCCTCCTCCCCATTCATCATCACATCGGTGCTCAAGGTTTCTTCCACTGAGGGCAGTCCCACTCCACATGCCATCATCTAGATCTTCAGCCTGCCCCTACTGTCTTCAACAACTCCACAGAAGACACCTGGAAAGCTCTGAGGCAGGCCGCGGAAAAACCACTGGTCATAGCATCTGCACAGTCAGCATGCTGCGTCCGACGACAAAGCATGGCGCTGATGATAAGACAGGGTTACTCGAGGCCCGCGGGCTCCGGCCCGTGGGCTTTGAGTTTGACACCCCTGTCTTAAGAACTGCATTCTGGGAAGACTACGGAGTTACCCAGGTAGTAGCCCTGGCTTCTCGGAGCCAATGCTGACGGTGGGCGTTTGGACTATGGGGAAGACTCAGTCGTGCTCTTAAGCCCTGCATGGTGATAGGTGTCTCTTTGTGGGGCAAGCCAGCGCGGCCCGGAGGACTTGTTCCTCTGGAGCTTGAGTGGCTGCCGTCAGCAGAGTGTAAAGATGGTCGGCCAGTCTTCAATGCTACCAGGGGGCAGGAAGCCTGTGTGCCAGTCTGCCTCAGAGCTCACTTCAGGCTTCCGGTGTGTCCGATGTCGGCTGCTGTGGTAATATACTCTCACCAAACTCCTGTTGTGTGAACCAGCAGCATATCTGACCTGTAACTTTGGATTCAGAATAGATTTTGTCCGTTAGCACTTTTCGGAATTTGGCTTAGTATGTTTGATGCCACTATAATAATTTAAGGATTACCAAATCCCTCCTTGAATATCAAATTGTTAGCATTGATTATTTACTGAGGGTCAAGTACAGTAAAACTTAGAGAGCTTTGCATAGAGGAGGGATATTTTGAAATATAGTATTTATAATCATACAGTTGTAAAATAATTCACAAACTGTGTAAAATGTTGCTCACAAGTTTCTATGGATCATTGTTATATCTGGACACTGGTCTTGCCTCTAACGTAGTTGTGACACATGCAAGAGTAACTTCCCTGGTTGCCCTGATCGTGACAGTGAGCGTGTACTGTCGGGGAGAGGCAGTCACGTATCTCCTGAGTGAGAGTCCTGAACGGTGACATGTCACTGTGTTGGGCTGCTGTTTCAGTAGTATCAAACAAGGGGATGGCCAGTCTTCAAATCATGTGCCAACATGCGTTTGGGTACTTCCGGTGTCCGATGTACGATGATGGGGTAATATACTCTCACCAAACTCCTGTCGTGTGAACCAGCAGCATATCTGACCTGTAACTTTGGATTCAGAATAGATTTTGTCCATTCGCACTTTTCTTAATTTGGCTTAGTATGTTTGGTGCCACTATAATCATTTAAGGATTACCAAATCCCTCCTTGAATATCAAATTGTTAGCATTGATTTTTTACTGAGGGTCAAGTACAGTAAAACTTAGAGCTTTGCTCAGAGGAGTGATATTTTGAAAGAATTAATTTACAACTGTATGATTATAAATACTATCACTACCGGTATGTAAAGTTTGAGGATTTACTCTAACTTCCTACATTAGGACAGTCTTGTTATGCTCTCATTCACTCACTCATCTCTCTGGCTCTCGCTCTCTGGCTCCTACTCTATCAGCTGACAGTGGGCGATTTCGCCACGGCCTCCCTCAGCCAATCATATATTTCCTGTCAAACTTTAAAGACCTGTTCTCTTCTGTGCAGTCAGCTGTCATTTCAGTAGAAACCGATGTGACCCTCCTCCCCATTCATCATCACATCGGTGCTCAAGGTTTCTTCCACTGAGGGCAGTCCCACTCCACATGCCATCATCTAGATCTTCAGCCTGCCCCTACTGTCTTCAACAACTCCACAGAAGACACCTGGAAAGCTCTGAGGCAGGCCGCGGAAAAACCACTGGTCATAGCATCTGCACAGTCAGCATGCTGCGTCCGACGACAAAGCATGGCGCTGATGATAAGACAGGGGTACTCGAGGCCCGCGGGCTCCGGCCCGTGGGCTTTGAGTTTGACACCCCTGTCTTAAGAACTGCATTCTGGGAAGACTACGGAGTTACCCAGGTAGTAGCCCTGGCTTCTCGGAGCCAATGCTGACGGTGGGCGTTTGGACTATGGGGAAGACTCAGTCGTGCTCTTAAGCCCTGCATGGTGATAGGTGTCTCTTTGTGGGGCAAGCCAGCGCGGCCCGGAGGACTTGTTCCTCTGGAGCTTGAGTGGCTGCCGTCAGCAGAGTGTAAAGATGGTCGGCCAGTCTTCAATGCTACCAGGGGGCAGGAAGCCTGTGTGCCAGTCTGCCTCAGAGCTCACTTCAGGCTTCCAGTGTGTCCGATGTCGGCTGCTGTGGTAATATACTCTCACCAAACTCCTGTTGTGTGAACCAGCAGCATATCTGACCTGTAACTTTGGATTCAGAATAGATTTTGTCCGTTAGCACTTTTCGGAATTTGGCTTAGTATGTTTGATGCCACTATAATAATTTAAGGATTACCAAATCCCTCCTTGAATATCAAATTGTTAGCATTGATTATTTACTGAGGGTCAAGTACAGTAAAACTTAGAGAGCTTTGCATAGAGGAGGGATATTTTGAAATATAGTATTTATAATCATACAGTTGTAAAATAATTCACAAACTGTGTAAAATGTTGCTCACAAGTTTCTATGGATCATTGTTATTGTTATTGACAAACATTATCAACTATGTGAAGAAGTAACAGTGAAGACGTCTATGTATTACGTTGCAGAAATCGACTAAAATGAGCATTCAGTCTCTTGAGCATCCGGTCTGCCCTCAGTCCAACATGAGAGGACGAAAAAGTAGAGCTGCCCCGCCAGAGCTGTCTCCACTCTCTTCCAGGCAAAGTCACCTGGCTTTTGGGGTCTGATCCCGGCCGACTGCCCCAACTCCCCGTGGGCAGCACTAACAGACAGTGGTAAAGGTGAAACTGACCCCTATTTGTTTGGAGCATGTGGCAAGATCTTACACATAGCACATTTAATCCTTTATTTAATTAATCTTCGTCCCACTAAGATTTTAAAAAGCTCAATAGAAAACCTGGCTGAGACAAAGTGTGTGTGATTACAATATTGATCTTTAATACTTATTCATCCCAGCATTATGCTTCTTATCCTGAGTAGATGTTTTTCTTACATATAGCCAGTCCAAGTCATAAGATACACATTAACATCCCATGACTGGAAGGGAATCAATGTTTGACTCAAGGGCAATTCTAGGAGGATGCTTGTCAAGACAAATGATTGTACTTTATATCTTTAAGACCGGTACAGAGCGAGAGGAAGATGCTCCTCATCAAGCCTGGTAAACAGGCTTTTTAAAAAACAGAACCCCCGCAAAGCAGCCGGCCCGGACTCTGTCTCCCCCTCCACCCTAAAGCATTGTGCTGATCAGCTGTCTCCGGTGTTTACAGACATTTTCAACACCTCCCTGGAGACATGCCACGTACCAGCCTGCTTCAAGGTCTCCACCATCATCCCTGTCCCTAAAAAAACCAAGGATCATGTTGAGAAAATTAGCTTATTTGCAGTTTTGATAGCCACTAGGTTATGCAGATTTAATAATCATTAGTTTATGCAGATTTAATAATCATTAGTTTATGCAGATTTAATAATCACTCACGCAATACACACAGTACACGCTAGGGCAAGGGAGAAGCCAGTGGGAGATTGATAACTTTAACTGCGTCACAAAGGGATAGGCTGCCATTTTTAGATAAGGTAGAATAATAGAGGAGTGAGACAGGAAAGAGACAGCGCCCTAGCAGTGCCCATTCTCCTTGCCCCCACAGCCGACAACATCTCATACGCACTGACAGATGACTACACCTTCTGGGATGGGCCAGTGTGGGCGGATATGCTCAGGTCCCAACCAGGTTGAATACATGTAAAAACATGCTCAGCCTGCAACTTTGACTTGAACCAATGGGCCTCTAGAGGAGGGACCCTATATAAATGATTACGCTGCTATGTTGAAGCGTGTCTAAATGGTGGAGCTCTGCGAGCGAAGCTATTAGTGACCCGTGCACGTATTACTGCAGGGCTGAATAACTCTGTTGATAAATAAACCTATTGCTTTTAATATAACTATAACGCCTCGTGAGAGCTTTCATTATCCTCTTAAATCCGCTCTGAGTGTGGGAGATAACTTTATTTTTCACAACAGATGGTGACCCCGACGTGATAGATACGATACAGAGCTTCGGATTAGAGAAATAATGGACCTCTCTTTATCTGTTCAGAACCAAAAAGGCGTTGTTTTTTCCCTCTGAGGCTGGGATTGCTGGTAATTGCCACCAGTGCCGTGCGAGCAGCTCGACAGTCTGATTGTACCGGTACAAACGAAGGTGAGCGCAGAAACCTATTTAACTGAATTCTGCAATATTGTATTTATAGGCTGATCCAGATTTTATCAGACTGACCGAGCTGTAAGTATTGCATAGTTATAGAGTACTTGTAAAGAATAATCGACCGAGCAACAGAGTTGTTATACAGTCATTGTACACATGAGTGAATGAGTCCATCAGAAAACGTAGAATAAAAGGCGAAAAATGACGTTTTTGTGGCAGCGTAGAGTGAAGTAGTGTGAGACGCGGTCGCGCGCCTCTTCTGTCGCGGTCACGCGCGCCACATGAAGCGCTCGAATTCATGCCACAAATAGCGTAATCTTTAACGTAATTTATAAAACGTTTTGGACTACGAAGAAACGGCATAACATGACGGGGATATATGTAAAAAGTCATTGAGAAAATAGACCGTGAAGTATTACCGTATCAAGACATTTAGTGTCCGTCTCCGGACGTGTGTTGCGTGTGGTGTAAAACCAAGTTAACTCTGCGTAGAGTAACCTTTAAATAGTTTCTGCACGGGAGCACAGGTTTTAAGATAACCGATGAGTCGTTGATAGCGGGCGAAGAGAAAATTACCTTATCGAGGCATCGAGTCTCAGGACACTGAATTTGTGTGTGGCGCTTAGTGGAAAACCATGATATCTTAGAGTATCCTCGACGGAGTTTCTGGGTGAGAGCACAAAATTCAAGATAACCGATGTATTGTTGATAACGGACGAAGTGTAAAAGAAAAGTCGACAGGAGACAGGCCGGAGCAGAGGCCGTCGCTATTTAAGTGTGCTAAATTGTGTTGTGGATACACAGGGCCAGTAGCATAGGGGTTAGCATTGCGGCCTTCCACGCGGTAGGGCCGTGTTCGAACCCCAGCCGAAGCAGATATTGTACTTGTGTTTTATGATACGCAGCGGCCGCTGTGATGCAAAGTAACGTTGTTTGTTTTGTGTGTTGGTTAGGGAAAGAATTTTTATGATTTGACTGTATTTTGTTTGCTGAAAAAGCAGTTTGTCATTTGTATCGTGATCAAGAGGTCATCGATGCGCCAGTCTGTTTGCTGAGGGTGAGGAAGTGAATTGACTGTTGAGTGGTTAAAAGAACAGACCGAGTGGATGATTTTAATTTTGTGTTTATTATTTGAATGTATTTGTAAAAGTATCCATTTCTTTCGGCCGTATTTGTGACCGTATTTGTGATTTGTGCGCATTCCAAAGACGGCAGTATGCTTGGTTTTAATTTTGGTTAAATGAATGTGATTATTTTGAGCGTGCATATGACAGAAAGAGAGCTGCTGAGCTGCTGAGCTGAGCTGCAAATGTGTGTGTGTGACTTTCAAAGTTTGAGGGACAGTGGAAACGCATATGAGACACACCCGTTGCTATCAAACACAAACATAAAACATTAGAATAGATCGATACGTGATTTGTGCATATTTCAGAGGGGTTGGTTTTAATGGTTTTAATGGTTTTAATTTGGTATGTGTGCTAAGGGTTAATACTTCAGTTTACTGGGAGACTAAACAAAGTTAGGAGCGAAAACATAGCAAGGCCAAGGTTGGAGATAAGCTGGCAGTCTGTGTTCCACCACAGTCCCCGACGCTGGTCTCATGATTCATTTTGTTTCTAAAGATAGATTTGATTTTGTAGCGAGTAACGAAGGTTTCAGGGGAAATGTATCGGAGTAAAAGTATCAGTTTTCTTTGCAAAATGTAGTGAAGTAAAAGTAAAAAGTAAACAAAATTGGGATTCCCTGAAAGAGGCAGTTTTAGCCTATGATTAAAATTTGATTAACTCAGAACGTGCTGGGAGCAGAGAAAAGGGTGAAGCAGATACAAATAAGTTGATGTCCAAGAGGAAACGAAAATAGGTGTAACTGTTTAAAATAGACAGAGAGGCATGTGAGCAGAGAGAGAGAGAGGAATGCAGGGGTGAGACACACACACACACACACACACAGAGGCACGCACACACAGAAACACAGGGATCTAAGAATTGTATCTCTACATGTCTAACATTTGCTGCTGAACTTTTGGCAGCTGTTTTGTTTTGTTTGTTTTGTTGATTTTTAGTCCTTGGTCCTGATCTGGGGATTCCGCTTCCTGCTGTATGCTCCCCAGCCACAAACAACGACACCCACCACTCAACACGTTGAGGATGAAGAAGACGAATGAGACTCGTCAAAATCTACAGGTACCATGTCAATGCTACAGAAAATATCTGCGGCATTCAAACCTGCAGTGAGTTGCATACGAGGATGGTGAAAACTGGCCGTATAAACATGCGGTGACAGCTCTGACTGAACTTTGTAAGAAAGCTTTCCGCCATCCATAAGCCTGGAGAACATCACACAAGAGAGTTGTGTGACATGCAGCATGCTGAACATGAGGATCAGTTCAACAACGGACAACAGAGAAGTTTCGTCAGCACAGATGCAAGCATGCCCAGCTGATAATGTATCAGGGCATGAGAGGAAGCTGAAAGACACTTTGAGACTTTGACACACACCAACTGAAGACTTTGTGTGCCATAAATGTGGCAGCTTGAACATTGAGGAACAGATGCTCACGCTCCATGAACAAGGAGTGGTGGGAGGGCTCGACAATCAGCCATCAAAGGGGGGTGCAGCAGGGACCGGAGTGAGACCAGAGCTGGACCAACGACGCGCACACAAATACAACACCGAGGGTGAGTTAACTTCAGATTCTTTAGATGACAAACTTGTATATTTAATACACACATTAGGAACTAGACAAACACCACTCACACCCACATATGTATTCGAATGAGATTGAAGGATTTAGAAAGTCACAGCAAGTCACGTTAACTAAAAAGAGAAAATGTTTAGACTGTCACATGCAGGCTGATTCACTTCACTGCACAGCACATGGGTTACGTGAACGAGATGCAAGGTTAGAGGAAGTATGATTTAGAGAGGTGGAAATTATATAATGGTATAATAACAGTTTGTTGGACAAAAAAGTACTGCTGCTGTCTGTTTCTCTGTGTCCCACACAATCTGAGTTTGTAAAGGGGGAGGATTCCACATGTTTCCACATGTTTCCACATGGTACACCAGGACTGGTGTGAAGGACATGTCTGACTGGCAGCAAGTCAGACTCAATTCACTGACTTCAGCAATATAGAGGATCCTGGTAATGTACAGAAACAAAGGTGACTTACACAAATCAATTTTATCAGTAAAAAGAGTCATTCAACTTATGTTTGATAAAACACACACACACATCCGTCAACATGGCTGAGCTGTCTCAAAGTCAAAGTCAAAGTCAAAGTCAAAGTTCACTTTATTGTCAAAGTTTCCACATGTGTTATGCATACAGAAAATTCGAAATGCCGTTTCTCGCAGTCCCACAGTGTAATATAGACATGAACATATAACATATAATAGAATAAAATAGAATAAAGTTAAGAACATAAGGGCCTAGATAAAGGATTAAACAAGTAGCAGCAGAGAATAAAAAGTGACTGGTGCTGATAAAAAGTGACTGGTGCTGATAAAAAGTGACTGGTGCTGGATGAGGGAAGGGGTGTGAGGGGGAGTAGATGTCCTGGTATGTTCCATTTGAGGCAGTGGGGAAAGGTGGGTGAGGGGGAGGGTAGAGAGGTCAGGGGAGAGATGGCAGGGGGGGAGAGAGGGGGAGCGAGAGGAGAGAGGGAGGGAGAGAGTTCAGCATCCTGACCGCCTGGTGGAAGAAGCTGTTCCTCAGCCGGGTAGAGCTCGAACGGAGACTGCGGAACCTTCTCCCTGAAGGCAGGAGGCTGAAGAGGCTGTTGGAGGGGTGGGTGGGGTCACCCGCAATGCCGAGTGCTTTGCGGGTGAGGCGGGTGTTGTAAATGTCCTGTAGTGTAGGGAGTGAGACTCCGATGATCCTCTGGGCAGAGTTCACAATGCGCTGCAGGCTCTTGCGGTTGGAGGCGGTGCAGCTTCCGAACCACAGCGTGATGCAGCTGCTGAGGATGCTCTCAGTGGCGCCTCGGTAGAATGAGAGCATGATGGGGGGGGGGGCTCCTGCTCGCTTGAGCTTCCTGATGAAGTACAGGCGTTGCTGGGCCTTCTTTGCCAGTGCAGTGGTGTTGCAAATGAGAGGCTATTGAAAGTATTACACCTGTTTTTGAGTTTTTATTGAAGGCTATATAATAATGGACCCAGGTGTCCTTAGGGTTATTTAGATTAGATTAGATTAGGACAACTTTATTAATCCCCAGAGAGGACAGACTTTTGTCACCCAAAAGCCCTGGTGTATTTCACAAAGCCTTGTGAAACAATCTGGTTGATTTACACTTACCAAGTGGTTCAGCCTTTTTTACAATATGTTGAATGATATCATGATTTGCAGGAAGTGGAAGCCAGACTAGGAATCAGACATAGGTATGGATCAGTGTATCATCCACAGTCACAAGGACTGGTAGAGAGGGCAAATCAGACGCTAAAATCGAAAAATAGCAAAAACATGTGCAGCATCAAAGCTGACAGGGGTTGAAGCTTTACCACTAGCTCTAATGGCAATTTTCAGTGGCACAAGGAAATGAGACGCGTCTTTCACCACATGAGTTAATAGTCATATTCCTGCCCTAGAGGTGCAGCAGGTAGACATGAAGGTGTATATGACTGCATTAATCATTCTCACGGAGGCTCTCTCCAAACAGGTCCAGCGAACCAGTGCAGCTGACCAGGAAGAGGTAAAAATCTCATCCGAGTGGGTGACTGGGTCAGGGTCAAAGTTCATAAGAGAAAGTGGACTGACCCCAGGTGGATAGGGCCGTACGAAATGAAGGAGGTTACTTCACACTCGGTCCAGGTCATAGGTAAATCAGGAGCACCTTGGCACCACCTGTCACATTGTGCCCCAGCACCTGAGCCGTCCAGACCCCTAGCAGAGGTCCGAGGTAATCTGACGCAAAATGCATAATTTGTTTTGTCATTTGTAATTTGACTTTTCAGCAACCACCAACAGGTGATCCAATTAGCTACAGGACATGGAAACGACAATGTTTGGTTAAATTGAATTGTTCAAAATGCTATAAAAAACAAAATGAGTGGCTGTATAGCTTGTGCTGCAGCTAGACCAGCTAGGTTCACCGAACCAGCACCACTATATCCTGAATCTGACCCAACAGGATACGCATGCATGACAAATATGACTAAAATGGCTACTCCATCAAATTGCATGACTCTGGCATCCATATTTCCACCAATTGATAACGCAACTGCAGTAGGATATTTCAAAGCTTACAAAGCCTGACCCAATGCAGACGCAGACATATCTTAGCAAAAAGAGCAGCTGGAACTGAGTTCAGTCTGGACAAAGGTCCAACCTACATAGATGAAATCGGAGTGCCCAGAGGAGTGCCTAATGAATACAAATTGGTAGACCAGCAGGTTTTGAGAGTATCGTATGTATCATTCCATGGATAACAGTAAATAAAAATGTTGATCGTATTAATAATGTGCATTACAATGTTCTTCGCTTGGCTAATCATACTAGGGATGCAATAGAGGGCCTGGCTGAGCAGCTGGCCCCAACTTCTTTGATTTCTATGCAGAACAGAATGCTGTAGACATGTTGCTTGCTGAAAAAGGGGGTGTTTGCTCAATGTTTGGAGATCTGTGTTGCACTGTCATCCCCAACAACACTGCGCCGGACGGTTCAGTCATAAAAGCACTGAATAGTCTGAGGGCACTGTCAAAAGAAATGCAGGAAGCATCAGGTGTAAACAATCCAGTTGGAGATTGGATGGAAAACATGTTTGGAAAATGGAAGCACCTGATCTTGTCAATAGCAGTGTCAGCGGGAGTGTTCATTGCAATACTGGTGTCATGTGGATGTTGTATAATACCCTGTATTCGTTCTTAGGTTAGCCGTCTCATCACAACTGCCCTCTCCAAGGAACCATTACCACCCCCTCCTTATGGAGCTTACCCAGTATGGGAGGAGCAGACCAGCCTGTTAGGGTCAGATGAGGCAGAGCCAGACACAGGCGTGTAACAGGGTAGGAAGGTAAAGAAAGTGACGTCTTTCAGACGTCAAGAGAGGGATTTGTTGAGAAAATTAGCTTATTTGCAGTTTTGATAGCCACTAGGTTATGCAGATTTAATAATCATTAGTTTATGCAGATTTAATAATCATTAGTTTATGCAGATTTAATAATCACTCACGCAATACACACAGTACACGCTAGGGCAAGGGAGAAGCCAGTGGGAGATTGATAACTTTAACTGCGTCACAAAGGGATAGGCTGCCATTTTTAGATAAGGTAGAATAATAGAGGAGTGAGACAGGAAAGAGACAGCGCCCTAGCAGTGCCCATTCTCCTTGCCCCCACAGCCGACAACATCTCATACGCACTGACAGATGACTACACCTTCTGGGACGGGCCAGTGTGGGCGGATATGCTCAGGTCCCAACCAGGTTGAATACATGTAAAAACATGCTCAGCCTGCAACTTTGACTTGAACCAATGGGCCTCTAGAGGAGGGACCCTATATAAATGATTACGCTGCTATGTTGAAGCGTGTCTAAATGGTGGAGCTCTGCGAGCGAAGCTATTAGTGACCCGTGCACGTATTACTGCAGGGCTGAATAACTCTGTTGATAAATAAACCTATTGCTTTTAATATAACTATAACGCCTCGTGAGAGCTTTCATTATCCTCTTAAATCCGCTCTGAGTGTGGGAGATAACTTTATTTTTCACAACAATCACAGGACTCAATGACTACAGGCCCGTCGCCCTGACCTCTGTGGTCATGAAGTCCTTTGAACGCCTTGTCCTGTCCCACCTAAAAACCCTCACCGACCCACTCCTGGACCCCCTGCAGTTCGCCTATAGAGCCAACAGATCTGTGGATGACGCAGTCAACTTGGCCCATCACTTCACCCTCCAGCATCTGGACTCCCCAGGAACCTACGCCAGGATCCTGTTTGTGGACTTCAGCTCTGCTTTCAATCATCAACCATCATCCCGTCTCTGCTGCATGACAAGCTCTCCCAGCTGCACGTGCCCGACTCCACCTGCAAGTGGATCACAGACTTCCTGTCCGACAGGAAGCAGCACGTCAAGCTGGGAAAACACGTCTCAGCCTCCAGGACCATCAGCACCGGCTCCCCCCAAGGCTGCGTTCTTCCCCTCTTCTCTTCTCCCTGTACACCAACAGCTGCATCTCCAGTCACCAGTCCGTCAAGCTCCTGAAGTTCGCGGATGACACTACCCTCATTGGACTCATCTCTGGTGGGGATGAGTCCGCCTACAGGTGGGAGACTGACCATCTGGTGACCTGGTGCAGGTTGAACAACCTAGAGCTCAACGCTCTAAAGACAGTGGAGATGGTTGTGGATTTTAGGAAGAACGCAGCCCCACCAGCCCCTATCACTGTGGGTGACTCCCCCGTCGACGTGGTGGAGTCCTTCCGCTTCCTGGGCTCCATCATAACCCAGGACCTCAAGTGGGAGCTGAACATCAGCTCCATCACCAAGAAGGCTCAGCAGAGGATGTACTTCCTGAGGCAGCTGAAGAAATTCAACCTGCCAAAGACAATGTTGGTGCATTTCTACAGAGCCATCATCGAGTCCATCCTCTGCTCCTCCATCACGGTCTGGTACGCTGCAGCCACTGCAAAGGACAAGGGCAGACTGCAGCGCATCATCCGCTCTGCTGAGAAGGTGATTGGCTGCAATCTGCATTCCCTCCAAGACTTGTTCACATTAAGAACCATGAAGCGAGCACGAAAGATTGTTGCCGACCCCTCCCACCCTGGACATGATCTATTTGTGCCCCTTCCATCTGGCAGGAGGCTGCGGTCCATCAGAACTAAGACCTCACGCCACACAAACTGTTTCTTCCCGTCGGCAGTCTGGCTCATTAACAGAGCCCGGGTCCCCCACTGACTCTGGCATCCCCAGGACAATTTCCTTCTGGTCTCTTTCCTTCTGGTCTCTCCCCCGCACATCCCTGTCTCTCTATTTAAACACACTCGTCACTTTTAACATTCATACACTTCACTTGGTTTACGGTCCTGTTATCTGTTTTTGTGTGCACTTTATTCCATATCCTATATTCCATATCTTATTGTACATTTCAAATATGTTTCTATTTCCTGCACTGTGCTGACTGTTTTTGATAGTTAAATGTTATTTGATAGTTTATGTTATTTTGATAGTTAAATGTTGTAGCTACTGTGTTAATTAATAGTTCCAATACTTGAAACAAACAATTGACTCGCAAATGTAAGAAAAACATTTTTTTTTAAAGCAAATGCCTTCTGCACATGACACCTCGCATCGACATATAATTAAACCTAATGACAAAAACCAAAGGATTCTAATAAAGCACGTTACTTCCTTTGCAAATTTGGAAGTAAAAGCATCCATACATTTAACTAGACCATTTTAAACAGTTCATGATAAATACATAAAACATAAAACACATTTCCGTACTGTATGTTTAACACTGAAATGAATGAGTCATCAAATAAATAAATATGGCGTCAAAACTTGGTTCACCTGCTTGAATTTAACATGTGACTTTTAAGTGGTCCAGTAAAATAGACTTGACTTGCTTATAATTAGAGTGCATGATCATTGGTAGACATCTCCCTACAGAAAGCTCAACAGGGCCATGACATTTGAGACAAGACATTTCAAGAAATTGAAAAGTAAAATATTCATCAGTTGTGTTTAAGTTCCTGGGAATCTATCCATATGAAATTGCAAAGACTTGCCTTGCAGTCAAACCGGCAGCCTCTCACATTCGCTCAACCTCTTTTACTCCACATACTTGATATTGCTTTGTTCAGCACAAGCCTTTTGACTTCCTTGTAATTGCATCCACCGGCTATTTCATCATATTTTTAGCCAGAAGCCAGGAAAGCCCATGCACAGGCACGCTGAGCGATTAGGATGCCTCGAGGTGTCACCGACAGAATCACCGAAACAGCATGACCATTCTGTGAACACTTCTCCCTGAGTTGCAGCCCCTGACTGTGGTGAACAATACTGTAAATGCCTCTCAACATGAACATGACTAAAATATGTATTTAGCATGAATCAGGCAGAAAGATTGACAGGTTTTCATCAGATTGTTTTGTTACAGAGTTAATACTTCTGGGATCTCTGCTGACTATCCTCTTGATCGACGGAGTAATAAAGTATACAGACTGAATGCAGATACAACAATCATAATGCTGTTGCAGAGCATGTCCTGGCACAGAGGATTGCTGTTGAGGTTCTGGACTGCTTTGAATGGAGAGGGCAGTAAGAGATGTTGGTTGGTCACGAAGGACTGGTGGTAATATTAATGTTCTTTAAGAATGTTCATGCCTAAATGTAGCTTATAATGAAGCTTATGACTTATAATGAAGCTTATAACTTCCTACAGCAGAGCCCGTGGGGCTCTGCTGTAGGAAGTTATAAGCTTTTCTCTATTTCAGATACAATAATGGCAAACTTCGTCTACTTCATGACATTTTTTGCAATCTTTCATCATCACTACATATTGCTTTGTAATGTGTGTAACCTTGTCTTTCTGCCTGAAGCTGCTCGCCCGTTTCTGCTTCGTGGGGCACAGCAGAACTGGCCTTACCGCACTTTTGGCTCTGGACCGACAAACCATGTGTGTATTGTGTGCACGCGTTTAACCTGAACTTTCCGGTCGTGAGGTGGGCCTGATGGCTAGGGCCCCTATAAGCATCCCATCGGTTGATTTGAATGGTGCAAGGGTGTACACTTCGTGCTAGCTAGCTAAGATGTTGAAAAGTATTATTCCTTTTAGTTCTTGTAAAGTTTTTAACTCTCACAGCACTTGAAATTTTAAAAAAATATAACAAGGTGGGTGGCCAGTAATAACCACAGACAACTGACTGGATATTAAAACAGTAAACCTCCAAAGCGTCATGAATTGCCTTCTGTTAAAAAGTAGGTTCAGGACAAAGTTATTACAATTTCCAGTAGAAAGATTGTGGAGGGTTTCTTTTTCTAGATATCTTTTCTATCTTCATTTTTTTCAAAAACTGTTGAATGACAGTAGTTCTGAGGAGCTGCGTTAGCTGCAGCACCCAAAACGACTGGTCCATTCAGGTGTAGGACAGTTGTGACACTTCCTATTAGAGTGTCCAGGATTCAGGACATGAATGAAATAAGCCCTCAGATCAAATGTATTCATCCAGAAAAGGGCTGTTCAGCAGGAACCTGCCCCCATCTCCCCTCCATTTGGAGGCTCGTCTGTCTCAGATCTACTTATCCAACCGCAGCCATGAATTCTGGTTAAGGGCTGAAGTAGTGTCTTTGTAGCTTTTGTCTCTTTCCCTCTTTCTTATCTTTCTGACACAAAACCAAACAGGATGCAGGGTAAAAATGCTGTTGTGACAGAATAAGTGCTGATACTGTAGATGTGAAAGGTCAGCAGTAAGGAGACGCAGAGGAGGGTCGATCGGAGGATTTCAAAGCTGTCTGCCTGTCAAAGTGATTTCCTTTGACATGGGATCTTGTTCTTTTGGGAGACAAAGACAGACGTATGGGCAGACATGCAAACAGAGCACAAGACAGGCAGGAAACCACCAAGACAGTATGCAGGATGATGGAAAGACAGACCAACAAAATAGAGACATACGTGTAAAAACAAAGACAGACAGCAGCAAGAGAGAAACTGATACGCAAGCAGACCATCAAATTGGCTCATTCATCAAAAAGACAGTGAAACTCTGGACAGCTTTTTGGATGACGTTGACAATATTTCCCTCTACCTGTGCCTTTGTGCAGGAGGTAACAGATTATGATGAATGGACCATTACTTTGAGGAAAGAGAAGTCTCTAATATAAAAAATCCAGAAACATAGGTCCGTACTTTCTATTGTTTTAATGCAGTGTCTAATCAATTTGAACATGTTTAATGATTGTCCTCTCCAAGGAAACAGCAGCATTGGATGTGTGTTTTAATTAGCATGTTGTTTTACTGCCATGCAAGTCCTATCTGGGTGTGACATGATGTAGCACGACTCCGGCACTGTTCCAAAGTCCACTAAAAGTGTTTTAGTTCTATTTTGTGTTTAACAAGTAAAACAAGTTTTGAAAAAAACCCCACTTTGCTTTGCTTTACTTGTTTTAATTAGTGTACACATCCTGTCTTATCTTTCCTGAATATCAGCAGGAGGAAAACCAAGTCGTTCCTTATCCTGGATCACTGACTTCAGAGAAGATTAATAAAATCAAACAAGAAAACTAGTTTTATGTAAGTACATATAGATAAAGTCAATAATTACTCATTAAATAGCAAATTCATATGCAGGTGAGTGTAATGCTTTAGAGATGCAAGCTGCTCCAGCGAAAATAGACCACGATGTACATGTAAGCCCTGATTGAGGCCCTTGCTTCACCAGCTGTGGTGGCAGTGGATCATCTTCAGCAGGTGCGAAGGAGACAAAAGTTCACACTCCATGTCCTTCCAACACTCATAGTTGTTTTCCTCAGGCTTTTCTCACACGGCGTTCACAGCTAAATCTACGTGAATAAAGATGCTGTAATTTGTAGATATCTAACGAAATCAATTCATATGTAATATACACCGCAAAACTCCCTCAGGGCGGGTGGGACGCGAGGCAGATAGGTCCAACAAAAACCGGCCTCTCGTTCGTGCCCTGTGGGAAACAAGAAGTCAATGTTGACTTTTCCTAAACCCAACGAAGTACTTTTGTTGACTAAACCTGACTCATTCGTTTCCTATGAAGAGTGGAGTTTCTTTTAAAAAGACTGTATGGTTGTTACGAATGGAAATTGCCTCGTGTTGCTGGACTTTCGTAAGAAAATGCATGAAAAACAAGGAGTTGTTTTTAGTTCTGTCATATGGGTAGTTTTGGATGCAGAGCACGTTAAAGGCGTTTCATTTACCACACAGTCACGGCAAAAGATCCCACTGTTGCTATGTCAGCCCTCCTTGCAGAGGCCCACGACGATGTCAGGATGGGAAGGATCACATGTTGCTGCCCTTAAGGTTTGCTCCCCTCCTCACCCCAGAGCCCCAGCTCTTTGTGCCTCCAACTGATAAGACTAGACTAATACCTGCTAAACCCACTGCCTGCGTGGGAAACAATAAACTCCCTTTATTCTTACCTTTACTTGGTGCAATGGAAAATGGAATCTAGCCACGAGTCCATTGTTATTCTGAAAAGAAAACCCATTGAAGGTAAGGCTGTGTAATAGCAGAGCAATACTGTAGCTGTGTGATCTATAGGTATCTGACATGGAGGGAAAGCTGCAGAATCAAAGAGCAAAATAATACACAGAACCTTGGAAGGAAAATCACTTCTGTCTGATGCATCGTTCGGCCATTCCTCATACTGTAATTACACAGATCTTTGGATTCCCAGCCGATCTGGAATCAGACCGCAGCTTGCAGGAACATGAATAATGGAAGTCCTAAAGAAGTCTCAATTATGTTTTTATATTGGGGGAAATTAATGATTCATATCTTAATATCTTCAGTGCTAAAGAGGCTTTTGGAGATCTCTGACAGATATTATGCTGTATTAGTATTCAGTTATTTCCACCCATTCAGGTGCAGCAGCTCAGCCCTCAACCAATGAGGATTCACTGTAGGAGACAAAGTCAGAGAGGCATGTTATTGTAATCCCACCACATCCATTTATGTTTCATGAGACAGCTTCATAATATACAGTGCAGGCCAACGATGGATGGGGGGATATGAAGAGCATCAATAATAAACGAGCAGACATTGATTGTCAGATACATGTGTGTGTGTGTGTGTGTGTGTGTGTGTGTGTGTGTGTGTGTGTGTGTGTGTGTGTGTGTGTGTGTGTGTGTGTGTGTGTGTGTGTGTGTGTGTGTGTGTGTGTGTGTGTGTGTGGTCTCTAGCCACCCCAGGCAAACCTGATTCTTGCGATCAGCTTTGCATGATGATTACATCCTCTACAGTGATTTACGTGCCGCTCACCATCGTGTCCTGCTCTTTACCCAGTGGGAAATGCCAATAGCCAGATGTGTTGAATGTGTTGACATGCAGGTAAGTCCACCAGGTGGGTTCATTATGGAGACAAGCACGGAACAGACAGGCGTTAAGTTATTGCCAGCTGTGGCTTACCTTCAAACATCACAGCGCTTCCTCCTCATGTCAACAGGGCTGCTTTTAGATGTACAGTGCAGCGTAGATGTTGGATAGGGCTTTTTGTTGTTGTTGTTGTTGTTGTTATACCTTCGTTATGTTCACTCTCTGCTGCAAAAAAGCTACTGTATACTGTAAGTCAGGCCAACAAGCCGAGTCTGGGTGTGTATGGTAATGAAAAGGTGCATATTGAAGGCTAAACAAGTTACAATAAAGTTAGTCTCAATCCAGATTGAACCATTAGGTATGCTTACATGCTCAAAAGAAACAGATTATGCAGGAAATTGGATGACAAGGCACTGCTGTATGCACAGGTTGTATTTTTGAGTGTCTTAATTTGACCAACAGTGAAAATGTATAAACTACTTATAAACTGACTTATTTAGACATCTAGAGGTATTTTTGAGGTTTTTCAGTTGTGTTCGGACTTCGAATTAAAATAAATAAAACACAACTGAGCATACATGAAAACTTTGCTTTCATCTTGCCAAACATTTTCAGTCTGAAGAGAAAACTATAAATCTGGTTTGTCTACTCTCTCAGACCGATTATGGGAACTGGGTCTCTTACAGTACATGCCATCACATTACTAGAAACCACTCATGGATTTTTCGTAGGCTCAGAATAATACAAGGTAACATTTATAACGAATTATTCTACGGATTACTCTGAATACCTGTATGTTTTGTGTTTTATTATATTAAGTGTTCAGAATGTTGCTCTTTGCTTTGCATTAAAAGTTGAATCACATAATTGAGAGTTTATTCAAGCACAAACGGAGATCTCTATTAAGATACTGCAGTTTGGAGTCACTGCAGCTCATAATGCTGAGCTACCGATCTCTGATGATTATGGGAACCATTTAAAACAGCCAGAAACAACGATGAGCACCGCATATTAATAAACCTCCAAAGAAAATTAAAAAAAATGCTCAGAGTGCTGTTTTGTGATCTAAAGAATTTGTACAATCAGACAACTGGATTAAACACGAGTTTGACTTGTTCATGTACTCTGCTTCCAACTGTGATTTTCATTACCCTAAATGCAGCTCTAAATATCTGTTGAGTATTGCTGTGCTGCATCTGATCTATGCTACTGCACAGGGCGTTTAACTCTAAATCCAAACATGAATGTTGTAAACATGTTAAAATCAGCTGCACCATTATGTAAAAACTGCATTTTACATAATATGTGACAGGATCTGTTTGTTCTAACCATCGTTTGATTGACTCAATTTGTAAACTGAATAAACTGCAGAAGGATCAGACTCTGAGGTAGTCTGGATTTTAAAACATAAACTCTGCTCGCTGTTTACCGAATTCAGCAAGATCGATACAAATTGTCACTGCGGAGTGGCCACACAAATCTGTATGTTTTCAACTTGCTGGGCCACTGTTCTGTGGAAAAAACAGTTTGCTTTAATGTAACCAATGCTGAAGCAAACTGCTTTATACAATCAAGATGGATGAAGTGGAGAAACTTGACGCTTTCTAACTTTTCTGCTTTATGTTCCTCTCATTTTTAAACCCTTTCTTTGGATATAAAGAATGTGTTGAAGTAGCGAATGTTTTTCATGCACTTTGAAACTGCCTCATACATGAAGTGTGAATAATGTGGGTATAATACACATCAAATAAAATACAATTCATATTTTTTTACATTTTTCAGACACACTAGCATTATATCACCACTGGTGTGAGACAGAGGAGTGATGTGATGTGATCTGATGTGGTGTGAGACTGGTGTGACACTATCTTCACAACGTTTTTTTTTTTTTTGAGTAATTATGCCTGGATATCACCATCAATTTGACAGGGATCTTTTGATCCTGAAAATGCTAGAACTGCCTCCAATTAAAGAAGATGATCTGCTTAAAAAACAATCACCACTTATGCTGTGTTTTTTAAATGAAGAAAGTGTTCAGCCTCGGGGATTGAGCATGCACGGCGACGGGAACAAGGAGTGAATGTTAAACTCCTGCTCCACCTTTGTGTCTGGTCTATGAATGTTTGATCACACCATTTAAATTCTCTCTGCATCGGGACGGGGCAAAGGTGCCAATTTTCTCTGATATTCCGGCATGGTGAGTGACAGCGAATGGGTGTCTCACTGAGTTAATGAGAGCGATCCAGAAAGTCCATTTTACTGATCGACAATGAAACTACTGACATGTTTTCACATTCGGCTCGAACATTGACAGCTAAAAACAGTGAGACGCTGGCATTAACGTCAGCACTTGATATGTTACCACAATTTCTTCACGAGCTATGCTTCGTGTGCATGTGCGTGTGCAACCAATTCACACTCCCAACTCGTCAAATAGCAGTTGGTCAGTGCCCATTGCCGTCTGAAACAGACACACCGTGCTTTCAACTAACTCCAATGTAAACCCACCCCCGTCATGATTAGATGGGCAGAGCAACTCACTTAGTATGAAGAGCAAGAGAGTCCACAAACACAGGACTTTCATCTAGGAGACCCATGTTTGTGTCCTGTATGAAACTAAAAGTAAACATTGACATTTTGTCACTTTGTCGTTAGTCACGCAACTAATTTGTCACGTGACTCACGAGAGTCATTAGTCATTTTGGCAGGTCCCATTTTTGTTCTCTAAGACAAAAAAAGATGAAAAGCATATACAGAGATTTGTAGATTAAATGAACTTCTCTATTAATCACCACAATCCTCTAGTATAGATTTTCTTGAGTCAAGGACAACCCAAAAAAGCGACAATAGCTTTTTAATCAAAGAAGAGCCTTGAGGGATGAACCAAGGACACAAGGAGAAGGCTGTGATTTCCAAAGGAGTGTTTTCTTTCAGGCTTTTAAACCACAAATCATCGCGGAAAGTTACAGAGTTTCAAGTTGTTTTCGGGAAATACAAGCCTGTTGTCATATGTAATGTTTACAGGGTTCAACACTGTAGTTCAAACGTGACAAGCGATGGTTTCAGCATAAATGGTCTGTGTCTTCGTTGGAGTTCGGTGAGGACTATTTAATCCGAAATAAAAGTAGGTCAATTCAATCACAAGATTTAGTTGTTTTTTGCTTCTGATAAACCTTTGAATTTACCTTCAGAAGGCTTGAAAGCTTCAGCAGAGTGAAGCAACCGTAGTACGGTAAGTATTTTTCTGTGTTGTGTCTCACCACCACCTCAGCTGCAAAATGATTTAAATGTCAAATTAATTAATTAATAAAAAAGACAAGGTGATAAATGAAAACAACCATTTAGTATCAAATATCTCTGCTTGGCTGCTCTATTTGGGCTAAAAAACTATTTTAAAACAGATTCACCAACCTGATGTAGAGACGAAATATCTTCTTAAAACCCACAAAGACTGACATTCACCAACGTTTCTTATTTGGGATTTGATCTTCGGTGACAACAGAATCAGCGCACACTTGCGTACATTTGAGTGCTGACACGTTTGTGCAAAATGTTGCACTTTCTATAATTCTGCACTTAAATAAGATATAAATTGCAATCATATTTTCATCAGTTATAATATTTGTAGACTTTATTTACATCTTTGGTGGTGGAGTACAGTCAACATGTGGTTAATGGAAACCTCTCGGAGTATCTAGCTCATGGTGGTGATGGGGAGGTCCAATAGTAACAGAATCTAAATGATATTCAAAGAGGGGCATGTGTGGGAAAGTTGCATTACATGTCACCATTCACCCATTTGCAGCCATTCATACACTGATGACAGGGGATACCCTGCAAGATGCCACCTGCTCATCAGAAGTAACTAACATTAATACCCACACAGAGCAATTTGGGGATAAGTGTCTTGCCCAAGGACACATTGACATGGACTAGCGGAGCCGGGGATCGAACCACCGATCCTCTGATTGAAGGACGTCCCTGCTCTGCCAC
Organism: Melanostigma gelatinosum; assembly: GCF_949748355.1. NCBI lineage: Eukaryota > Metazoa > Chordata > Actinopteri > Perciformes > Zoarcidae > Melanostigma > Melanostigma gelatinosum. The sequence goes on along the minus strand of NC_136637.1, from coordinate 15,258,023 downwards.
TGAGCCACGTTTTAGCTTGAGAACTAACACTGCAGGGACTCTCTGACAAATTGAGGCTGATATAATGTCTTCATTAGGTGGTTAAATTAGGTGGTTGAGGGTCAGTGTGTTACTCGCAGACACACGGATGTTGATGGACATGCAATCTATGGGTGAAATCAGTTATGAGGCAGTTTTTCTATCCGACGGGCCGCTCTCCCACCCACACAGTCTGTACCTCGAGTCTGACCAAATCAGCTCTATAGACATTTCCTCAGTTCAATGTTCTTTCAATCCTTTTTAATCACTGGATTAAATAGTTTCCATTCAGTTTGATCAGGCTTAGTGCGGAGGACAGAAATGATTTATGACTTTGTGACTAAGCAGCTCACAACAATGAGTTCATACTTTTAAGGTGGGCTGAAAGGTTATCTGAAACAAAGGGGCCGTTCCTTGAGAAACTGTCCGATTCTGATGGGGAGTAGAGTGGATATAAGGTGATGCTTATGCCAAGCACAGCCTATATTAAAAATGGCCTATTAAACATGCACTTAGTCAAAATTGATGGCTGCTAATGAAGCCGGTGCATTTCAAATTGGCTGAACAATATACAACATGTAGCCTTTTAGAGGAAAGACGAAAGACAGACGGAACATCTGACAGCAGTAGATGTTGATGTCCTCCGGGGAGTTTTAATCTGCTGCTGCTGAATGTTGCTGAACAACTTGAGTTTTAAGAAGCAAAGTCCCCAGATTCCCCAGTATATTGTTTCAGAGTTTGACAGCGACAAACAAACCCAAGGTCACTCAATCACACAGGTGTTTTTCTCAGTTTTTCTGTTACCAGGAGAGTTGACTACAGACAATAGAAGCTTCAGAGCTTATAGATGTCCTTGTGCTAAACTCCACTCGAACGGTCTTATTTTAGACAAGATGACCAGCTGGCACTTAAAAAAGAAGAAAGGGAAAAAACAAGCTTTAGAATTCCAGCTGGATTTAAAATTCCCCCGACTGTCACTTTTCCTTGAGTGTTTTGGGTAACAACACGATTGAATTCTAACAGGGAGACCGCTTCAATCAATATTTGGAGCACTTTTAAGATGTCGTCTCATGGTAATGACATGGCACTAACTATTGTAAAAGTAAAACTCATCTCTCCACTGTATGTGCAGATATTGGTGTGTGGCTAACAGAGAGAGGAATTACTCTCATATATGACCTGTAATCATCTTTCAGTTATCAAAGCACTCTGTGTGAACAGAAATGTAGAAAGTATGTGGACATTTGAGCAAGGTAAGTCCCAAACATTACATCAATAGGTGATTAGGATCCTAAAAATAATAACTGAACAACTAATTTGAACCAGGAAATACATCTTGAAAGAAACATAATGCCTATTTTATTACATTTTGGCAACTAAGGCATGATTCATGTTTGAATGAAGCTTAGCAGGAGTTCAGTCAGGGAGACTCTGAGTCATTCACAAATCTCTCTGTCTCTCACTCTCCGGTTTCTTTTCTGTCTGCTGAATATCGGCTCTAGTTAAATCAACCAGATGTTCCTGAAGCCAATCATATCATTGCCGTAAAACTTTAGATAAAAGACTGTTCTCTTCTCTGCTGTCAGTTGCCATTGAAGTGCGAACGGACGCAACCCTCCTCCACCTCGTTCACCAACAGTCTTCATCACGTCAGTAGCCAAAGTTCCTTCCACTGAGCTCATCAGAAGTCCTGCTCCACGTCCCATCATCCAGATGTTCAGTTAACTCTCCTTACCGCTTCACCACCACCATCGGTGTCTGATTTCCTAATGGAAATGGGTATTGAACAAACTCAAAGTTGCTTATAGTTAGGCCATGTGTTCTGTGCTTTTTTAACTCTCAACAAATACCTCCGACAACAACTGTGCAGAGCTCATCCTCCTGCTGCTGCTGCTATGGTGTATGGATTGACTCGTGGACTTCCCAAACTTATACCTGGCCGATACTATTTATTTTGCTGACAGGTGGCTGTTTGGTGTTTTTCAACAAAGCAAGGCAGTAATGTGGTGTGTTTCACAGGGTTTATATATTCAGCGTGAGAGCCACGGGGATCACACACGCTGTCCCCTGACACCCGACCTGCTCTGTTTCCACAGAAACAAGTGCATGAATATGTTTCCTCCAGCCTGGCCGGAGGAAACAGCATCTTTTATTCTTCCGTGGTGCAAAATGGCAAGAACAATTTTGTTTTTTGGGTAGGTTTTGTTTGAAGCAGGAAGGCTATTCAGAAGTGAATCATCGTCATGATTGTCACCAGCATCACGATGGGTTTCTCACTTGGTCTCTGACACTGAAACTGTAAAATTTGGGGGTGTTTTGTTTGAAGTTTTGAAGTTTACTAGTGCACCTATACTGCGCATACTGTAATATGTTGGTGATGTATCTTCTCCATCTTCTGATTTTAACTTGTTTATGTTTTTAACTATTTTAACTTCAAAGATTCTTAAAATTTAAGAGGTTTACAATTTTATATATTTCTCTATAACACACATATTCAACACTATATCAGCAAAAGACGGGTGCTCCCAGAACAGCAGAACAGAGCCATACTGCCAGATGTACTGAACATGGAAATAAAGTGATCCTGACTGAACTCTGATTGGTGCACAGAAATTTGGAATTCACGCTGGTCTCCATGCTCCTTTTAACACCTCTGCAGTTATCAAATCATTAATTAAGCTGATGTCGAATCTGCCCAGAGAGCCTGGTGTGGGAGAGAGATACGACTGCAGGCACCACCGGCCATCTGGGGGTCATGTGTGAAGATTGGAGCAGTACCTATATTTTGCCAATCAAACGGATCACTGATGAATTGATCACATGGATATATGTTTTGTATATTAGGTGGCCCTGAGAGCTCAGTGCACAGCTGCCTCCAAGAAAAAAATATCCAAATAAACCAAACACAAGTAAATTAAGAAAGAAAACATAGATCACATAACAAAGTATGGTAAATGAAGAAAACAACAACAATGAGAATACAGAAACCTTAAAAGGTCAATTTGGGAACCGCTGCTAAAGGTACAATCCAGAACTGACTAAATGTTTGTATATTGTTGAAGTAAAATGGGAGTTACAAATGTAACTATGGTTCAATGAATTCTGGATGACCCTCGAGTCGTCACGCATTCTGTTCCTTCAGAATCTTCTTGCCCAGATTCTGAGTGACAGACAACTCTGGCGGTCAACCAGAATTCATGGACCCATAGTTACATTCAGAACTCTTGTTCTATTTAATTCTTCCTAAAACAAATGCACTGGATGACTGATACCACTAGTGTGATGGGAGAACAATTTCGGGTTTAACCAGCACTTCTGGAGCTCTTCAATACAGGGCTTAGAAGGAGGGACTGAGAAGGCATAAGGCTGTGGCGTCTGCCTGAAAGAAGCACTCAAAGGAGCCGCTCCTACAGGAGCTTTATCCAGCCCCAGCCATGCTAAAGCCATCCTAATAGCTGGCTTCCTTGTGGCATGGCCAGCCTCTGATCCATATAAAGACCCACCATCCGACCCCTGAGAAAAAGCATCAGATGCCCTGTATCTCAATTATCGCTCTGCCCATCATCACACAAACTGTTGACAGTACATCATCCTCTAAACAAGGTGAGTCCCTTGTGGCGGAGTCACTAAGAGGAGCTGGCCTCCCTATTATAAGGCTGGAGATTGAGGAGGAGCTCTTTAATCTGAGCAAACTCTGATGAAAGATTACCAACATTGAGAGCCAAAGCTTCAACCTTTCTTACTTTTTTTGGTGGACCATGTGAGACCGCCTTGAGCCTCTTTGATGTTGTTGGGTCTGCAGACACACGAGCAGGCAGCAGCCCAAAATCCTCACCTATCTCTGCAAGTCTTGCCATTTTTACTGACAGTGGCATGAAACTACAGTTCATACAAGGGTCGTCAGATACGCCCGGCCTGAGGTTACATGAGTTATAGACATGCAAGTTCAACATGTCCTGAAGTGGGTCAGTCCCAAAAAATAAACACTGACTAGATGAGTGAAACAAATACATTACACAGCCAATACTAAGCAGTTACTTTTAAGAAACTACGTTCGGAACACAAATTCACAAATGTCTACACATGTCTTTACACATCCGGCCCCAGATACAGGATAACTGTAACATCTTGTTTACTTTGCTTTCTAAATGTTTTTTGACATTTCAAGGTCCACTTCCTTTCATGAACACTTGCACATGAACTCCCTGTCTCTACCAGCAGTGTTGACAACCTTGACATGCGATTAGAGGGGTGAAGGAAGCCATGGATTTTTCCTATTTTGTGATTTGTTATTTATTTTTCCTGTGAGCCTGAGCAAGACCAACTCTGGCTTGAATATGGTGTTCCTGAGTTATTGTACAGTTAATTGAAAATCTGATCTTTATGTAACTTGACTGCTTAAATTGTTTGTCTTTTCTCACCCGCCTAAAGTTAGTTTGCATCAGGTATTTAAAGCTGCCTTTAGATTCATGCACCTGTTTTGCCTGTAGGACAGTGCAGTCTGTGTGTTTGTGAACATATGTTACCATTGCTACCGTAAAGAGGTTAAACCTGTTTTATTTGGGTAACAACATTTGTCTGAAAGTCACAGCCTCGCATGTTGCTATAGCATTACTTTCATACTTATTATTTTGTTCTTTTCAAATCTGAATTGCAGCTTTAAATTGTCTCCTTCAGCAGGCTTAAACAGCAACATATTATGGCTCGGGTAAAGTCACCATAGCCGAGTGAGAGCGAGTATCAGGCAAAGTTTTACCAGCTGAATATGACAGAACAGTTTGGCACATCATTGAGATGCAGTACAGGTTTAGATCAGAGCTGGCATTATTGGCCACATTTCATGGTCTGAATCTTTTAAATTCCATTTCCTAGTCAGCTAATGGAGCACTGCAGGTGGCTGCTAAGACACTGATCTGCTCTCAGTTCAGTGAGTGTGTGAGCGTCTACGTGTTTGGTATGTGTGTGTGTTTGGTGATGATAGCTGATCCTCACAATATCAGATCCCTTTGAACAATGAAAAAGGGGCAAAGTCAGAATAAAGTGACTCCTCACAAGCCTGTCAAACTGCATATTTATTTGAATATATTTGAGGCTTTTATCTGAGTCTGGGACATGCTAAAATGATTCATAGCATCTTCTATTTTGGGATTAACTTCCAGGATTCTAGACTGCCTTGTCGAGCACTTTCATTGTGACACTAGACTCCAGGAATCATAGACACCGCTCACAGGATTTGCAGGACACGTGGCACACAGATGTGTATGAGAGATTGGAGCCATTCAATTTCTCATCAGTACTTGCGGACTAACTGCTCCTAATGGATCCCCTCTCAAAGGTTCCTCTGTGGGACACTGACAAGGTCAAAGGCTTATAGTTGCATCATCTTGAAAAGTCAGAGGTGGATCCAAATTTCCTAGTTCGCAGTGACATCAGCTGGATGAAAAGAGGAACTGTCAGTTGCTTTTCTAAATTGCTTCCTTAGTTTCATCTAAACATATTGGTCAAGTCAAGCCGAGCATGTGTTACTCCTGCATCCCTCCGGTGCACTTAAAGTGTTATTGTGTATAATGTTTGTAGAAAGTCAGATGATCACACTGCATCAAAAAGACATAGCCCAGCAGTTACAGACAGACACATGCATCAGCGACATCTGAGCTGCTTCACACTGGTCTGTAGCTGTAGAGATGCAGCCTTGCAGGTCGTAGACTGCTAATGTTGCTAAATATGCATTAAAGTGATATTACTGCAATCCACTGGTGGATCAGACTGAACCCTTGCTTGTGTCAAAGTATGAACAACTTGATATCCTGATTGCAGGTTTCCGGTGGCTTTCATGTACATGCTTGTGAAACCTAACCGTACATCATTAGGCTAACATTTGTTTCAGTCCTAAGTTTTCTCTTTTACCCCTCCAAGCATGAGACCTCTAGAGAACATGTACTGCATGCTTTTTCAGTAAATGTTGTTCAGCCTACTAGGGGTTTTGAGTTATAATGTTGGAATGAAAGAAAATCTAAATTTTTTATTTTTACAAATACTATTTTGATGCTATTATTACAAAGAATCCCACGACAACATAACTAGCCTATTAAATAGGCCGTATTTGCTGGGTTGCCAATCACCCTAATAATGAACAGCGTCAGTTACTCCCATCTTAAATTCATTAGGGAAAGTTGGAAAGACTATTCAGGTATTTAGGGAATAACCTACAACATAATATTAAAACATAAAAATGTTTTTTTAAGTGTTGCTCTGAAAGACATAAAGCTGAGCAGTTTGTGTGTGAGTGTATGAACACAATGATTGGTTGCGATGCAATGGGCACCAGCTAAAATCATGCGCAAGGCAACACTACATCCCTACCTCACAGTAATCACTCAAAAGGTTATTCCAAAGGATACATGTTTCCCCTGCTGATGTGTTATGTGAGTTACATCGCTGAAGACAACAATGTTCACTTGTGTTACAAATGATTTTAGTTTCCGCACACAGTGCAACTCTACGGCTACAGTGCCCCCTGCTGCCCGACTGCTGTCATTACATGCCACACATAACAGTTATATAGAACTGTTCATTCATTTTACATTTTTCTTTATTTTTTTCAGTACTCTTACAGGCTTCAGTGTCATTTGGGAAAATATCAAAGCAGATAGACAATTTTAAAAATGCACATTTTATTATTTATGAATTGTGATGTCTATTCTGAGATGTAATTATCTGCACAAGTAACCGTTCACATTAAGATGAGTTTATGAAGAGCGTTTAATGAATTGGGTCCTGAAATAAAATGTCAGCTCATCTCGGCTGTCTTCTATCCTTTTTTCTCAACTGTTCAGCCAAAGATTCCCTTCTTCTTTGCTGTTGACGAGAAACAAACATGTCACTCTTTGCACAGCATACTCATTATCTCGCATTTCTCCAAGCCTGAATTCATGTCCCTGCCCAATTAGTGTTCTTACCTTTCTCAGTAACAGTATACATCGCCTCCATGCCACCTTTAATGTGGTCAATGACGTGACAGTGGAGCAGCCAGGAACCAGGATACTCAGGACGCATCTTTACAGTCTGAACAGGGAGAGGATGGAAACGTCAAGTGAGTCACAAGTTTCATTTTTATTCATGTTTGACAACACTGAACCGACAGAATCCAGTTTTCCTGCAACTGACTGATGCAAAATGTTCTAACATTTTAAGTTCTATATATATATATATATATATATATATATTTGCTGTTAAAGATGGTAGGATTGGCAAAGGAACACTTATATCATATATGCAGCAGCACAATTAAAACAATACTTTTACCTGATTTCCTTTTTTAAAAGTGAGCAAAAAATATTTTAAGTTAATCTGTATTCCTTATTTGGTGTGTCTATATGAATTTTGTAACCTGTTTTAAGAGAAGATAATATTTTAATATATTTTACAATCCAATGGATGATGAACAATAACCTTTTACGACACTGATCCCTTGAAGTTGTGAATATAATAAGACAAATTAAATCAGTTGATGCCACGTCAGGATGTTTTGAGGTTTTACCTGAAAGGTTGCTGGAAACAGCTCATACACATCCGTACGATGAGGACCTCCACCCAGCTGGAGAGAAAGAGCAAAAAATAGTTGGAATTTGTGTGTATTAGTTTGCGTAATGTGTGATTGTGTAGGCATGTCTTGCAAGTTTGTTTGTCTTGTATACCTTATATTCCACACTGTGCCCATGCCAGTGTGCGGTGTGTATGTCCACATCATTGCCCATTCCCATCAGGTACCAGTACACCTTATCACCCACCTCCATGTTTAGACCATTCAGATTTCCATACATATAACCATTGATGGCTGCATATACAGAAAAGCACACAAACAAACATATTGGAAAGACATGAAGAATATTTCGATCGACATCGAAAGTAAAAACAAATACCATCGGTCAAAATGATGCCGTTTATTTTGATAAAGATTATCTTTATCTCACCATGCATCTTGTTGCTCTCTATAAAGGTTTCATCATCCTTCAAGTTTGTGCGAGGGTTCCTGATGTAGGTCCTGATATTTTCATCCAGATACCTGGAATAATAATAATAATAATAATAATATTAATAATAATAATAATAATAATAATAATAATAATAAAAGGATATGAGGTGGGACCCGATAAAATTGCATATAAACTTCACTGTTGAACCATCTACTGATGAAATTCTCTAAACGGAAAATGTTGACATTATTAAAGTGTGTGGATTATCCTGATTATCTGTGAGAGGGTTTACAGAAAGTAAGTATTTCAAATTGACAGTGTTAATTACCATAATTGAAATTCCAATCAATTCCATTGTATGGTGGTGGCGGCATACATTTCAGACAATTTCAAAACCTCAGAATATAAAACCAAAAGAACATTTTTTTAGATACCATGAAGTAAAGGGACAAAATCAGTTTTGCATTTAAATTAGACACCTTAACTACTAAAGGTCTAAACAGTTCATAATTAGTTTTAAGGTTAGACTCCACTTACCAACTTTCATTCTCATCAAAAACCAGGAAAAGCAGCGCGAACTCTTCCACTTGCTTTTTCATACCAAGACTCCTGAAAGAAACACAGTTTATAAAGCTGTAAATTAGCACTCTATAAAATACTTTATAATATTGTTTTGTGATGCAGAACAAAAATTCATTCCTGCCTCATCATACCTTGAAAACACACACGCACACAGTACATGCTGCATGAAATGATGCAGAGACACTCACCTGCCCCAGCTACGGCGACAGATCACCAACGGACCAATCAGACCGCTGTACAGGTCCTGTTAGGCAGGGAGGCGAGGTAAGTGTGTGTGTGTGTGTGTGTGTGTGTGTGTGTGTGTGTGTGTGTGTGTGTGTGTGTGTGTGTGTGTGTGTGTGTGCGTGTGTGTGCGTGTGTGTGCGTGTGTGTGCGTGTGTGTGCGTGTGTGTGCGTGTGTGTGTGGCGTACCTTGGTAACATCAGCAGTGGAGTAGTATGCTGACACAAAGCACTCCTCCTGCTCTGTGGTTGGTCCTGTATTCTTTGTAACGTACCACTGGTAGGAGTAAGTCTCACCTAGGAAAGACATGTTTCTAGGTATTGAATCCTATACTATGTGAAAAAAGTATATTAGAGCTAAGTGAAGGACCTTTGCAGAGTCCTTTTGGTATTCTCAGAAAATTGTAACTTTGTTACACAATAATAATGAAGTAAATCTACAATTAAAATGTTGCATTCTGGGATTAATTCCAATATTTCTTGATGGTCTGCAAGCAGGTAGACACACTACCTGGTTGGGTGAGATGAACTGCCGGGATTTCTGTCTTGACTCCATGGGCGTGGATGGAATAAGGCCTGGACGCCATGTTTTTAAAAACCACCGTCACCTTGTCTCCCACATCAGCGTGAATCATTGGACCTGGAAGACGGGAAAGTGTTGTGATTACAAGACCAATCCAGCTGGAACATAAATCCAAGATGTTTCATACATAGTTTTTGTGGCTTTTATATTACAATCACAGTTTGTGCATTCCTGCTGCCCTGGCTGAGAGCCTACCCATGATGCCGAGGTGTTCTATATCAGCTGCTCTTTCCACTTGCTTGGTGAATTTGTTATTGGTGAACTGGCGGTAGACCACCTTCTTGTAACGGGAGCCGATAAACCCACCCTGCTGGTCCAGGAAGACAGAAGCAGGGCTGCGGAGGGAGAGAGACGGGCTTATTTTGCAGAGGATTAAATGTTGTGTGTGTTTATGGTACAATCACCTCATGCGGATGTGTTTAAGCATTCACTTCCATTTGCATGTAAATGTCTTTGTGCATGAATCTGTGTTTTGCTGTTTGGTTATCAAAAGATACAAAACACTAAAGACAACAAAAAACATTAGGTACAATATTATTTCATCTTGACATAAATAACTGAGCAGAGTTAAATGAAATAGTAAGGAGAGAAGTTTTATAAAAGTGCAAAGTTAGATTTAAAGGATAAGACTGGTGGTATTCTACTGTACATTTTTCTTATTGTTAAAAAATCCCATGAAAACACCAAAACCAACAATGTGTTAGTCCATCTCTCAGCCCCTCTGGTTCCTTCGCAAGACCTTTAATAAACACGTCTCCAATAAATAATCTCATTTTCAAAAGGCTCCATTTTCTAAAACAGCTGGGAATTTTAAGAAAACTTTACTCAAACAGGAGTACACAGAGAACTTGTTGGGCACCATTTTTATACGGATTACTCCATGTCTGGTGCTCAGCTGCATGCCGGTGTGTGGGATTGACTCAAAAATAATGTGTGTTTGTACTGAAGTAACATCTCACCAACAGCAACAATATGGCTCATTGATGGGTTTTTTAATAGTTTTGGGGCAAAACTTGAGGTCTAAGATGCATCAAGCTTAAAAGGCAATACCTCTTAGTCAGATCAATTGCATTGCTGGTTTTGGTCTTTTTCTGACATTTGTGGACAGTAAGAAATATTCAGGGAATCAACATTTATCTTATCCTTCAAGTTTTATACAATGTTTGTATAATAAAATAAACTGCATGCATGTTAAGGTAGTGCATGGTTTCCGCTGTCATCAATCTTTGGAGGCCAATTTTGCCGCCAACTGTCCGCAGAAGTCCAGATATTTGTAAGCAACTGTTTTCATGCTGTACATGTGCAGGGGACGATATTTTTTTCCGACGATGGCGAAGGCATGACCCGCCCTACTCTGCCTCTGATTGGCTTACCCTGATATTACCCTAACCCCAACCAAGCTATCTCCTCATACACAGGCAGAGTAGGTCGGGTCATGACTTTGACATCTTAGGGGAAAAAAGAAAATTGGTGTGTGCAGGTGGTACTGTACTTCTCATGACCGCGGAACATCTCAGCCTCCCAGGTACGGTTTGGAGAGTAGTCCCAGTCCATCTCCATGGCAGCGATGTAGTAGGTTTTTGAGCGCAACATAGTCTCACCCTGACGCTGAAATATGCTGCACTTCGCTACCGTGTAGTTGGCTCTCATCCCACCACGGTAATGGTTCACTGTGGCTGACACCACTTCAAACTGACCTGAAACAAACACAATCATCATATGTACAGAAATACACAATGTACACGTTCGGCTCAATAATTATCCCAGACACCCAATGTTTGAAATCATTCGGTCTCTCACACACACACACACACACACACACACGTTATATTCTCATTCTGTTTGAATTGTGAGATCAAAACAAAGTTGTAACAATGTCACTGAAGGTTCTCACAAGTAAGAAGTACAATCATGTGTGCGTGAGAGAGAGACAGAGAGCGAGAGAGAGAGAGACAGAGAGAGAGAGAGAGAGAGACAGAGAGCGAGAGAGAGAGAGACAGAGAGAGAGAGAGAGACAGAGAGCGAGAGAGAGAGAGACAGAGAGAGAGAGAGAGAGAGAGACAGAGAGCGAGAGAGAGAGAGACAGAGAGAGAGAGAGAGACAGAGAGCGAGAGAGAGAGAGAGACAGAGAGAGACAGAGAGATGTATACCCATGCTGTCTGGCTCCATAGTGACAGTGTGTGAGATGTGAGGGAAGACGCTGATGGTGTCTCGTCTGTTCTGGCGGTAGATGAAGCGGTTTCCCTGGAAGTAAAGGCTGATGATGTCCGTCTCTGAACCCAGTCCTGACACGTGCCATGTTACCGTATCCCCCTTACACATGGTCAGGCCTGGGAGGTTCCTATACACAAAGCCATTGATTGCTAAAAGAGAAAGACACAGAAACAAAACATACAGTGATTAGCTCAAAAATGATAAAATCATGAAGGGAAAAAGCTAAGCTGAGCTGAGCTGCCAGTGATCAGTGTGTGAGTGTGCGTCGCCTACACACCGTGCATCTTGTTGCTTTCGATAAAGCCATCGTCCTCCTTGTTAAAAGGAGGCTCTATGGGAGCAGTGGTTAGGGACATAATGTTCTCATCCAGATACCAGCTCAGGTTCTCGTCAAACACAGTGGCCATGAGGTGGAACTCTTTTTTATAGTTTTTCTACATGAGGAGAAGAGAGAAGGATCAGGAGGAAAGGTGTCTAATTGTGATTTCATCAATACATTTCAGTCATTTCAGTTTTCTGTGTCCCTCTATGGCAGACCTCTATTGAAGCTGTTCTCCAGCCTTCTTGCCACAAGCCAGATATGTATCAGATTTAGGTCCACATATACTGCAAATATCCCCCAAATCATAACTGGAAACACCAGATTTAATGGGATGTGACCTGATCAAACATAAGTTTAGTGATGCCCTCTTCTTACTTGTATTCCTTTTTTCAGTGATCCAGGACGACAGATAAGGAGCGGTCCAACCAGTCCAGAGTGGGTGTCTTTAACAGGGTCCACTCCAGAGTAGTACAGATAGGTCAGACAGTCAGCCTCCCCTTGGACTGGACCAGCACCCAATGGCACCGTCCATTCATAGCTGTGCAACGTTCCAGGTCTGACTAGAGCAGCTGGGGGAGGGGTCACCACTCCTAAATGTATTAAAAGAAAGAGGAATATTATAATGATGTTAATGCATGCTAACTTAGACTGGCACTGTAATATTCCAGCTTTTAGCTCACTTGGTTCCCTCTTCAACTCCCGCAGTTTCTTTGCTGTATGGGACTCTGAGGAGGAGAAGAAGTGTAGGGCAGGAAAGACGGAGACATAAAACAAGATAAGAAAGTGTCTAAAGTATAATCTAGTACATTGATAACAGTGTGAGTGCATGTGCTTGTATTAACCTTCCAGTTCATTGTGATAGAGCGTCCCATCCTGTTCTATACTGTACTGAACACCATGAGGCTGTATACTGTAAGGCCGGCTGGCTTTGTTCTTAAACACCACCTTGATAGTGTCCTTCTCTTCAGCTCGCAGCACAGGACCTGGAGACATGGATGGACACAAATGGACACACAAGCACACATTTAGGACAAAGGACCATTAGATGACACTATGTTGGGAGATATCTCATCATGTTAACAAAATCCTGCCGACATATTTCAAACATTAGTGTTGGAACTGGCAAACTGTTGTTGAAGTGATCTGACGAAGTCTGTCCAAAATATGAACAAAGACCTCCTTCAACAATAACAAAGCTATAGAAGGTCAGAAGAATTTTTTTTTAAAGCTGTTTTTAGTTGTAACCCAAATATCTTTGGTTGTTTGGGACAGTTGGTTGGACTAAACAAGCAATTTGAAAATGTTTGGGAAGTTGTGATGAATAAAAAATGAAAAAGTAATCTGCAGATTAGTCAATGATGAAACAGTCCAATGTTGTATGGAAAGTTTTAACCAGAAAGGGGAGCAAGACATATAATATATTTCGTTACATACCATACTATCGATATATAGCATTTTTCATTGAGTAATAAGCATGTTTGGCTGTACTAATTTGAGTTTATTTGTGCCTCCAGAGCATCGCTGACTCTGGAAAAAAAAGTGCAACCAACCCCTGCCCAGCCTGGATTACCCAGAATTCCAAGGTGTAGCTCCGCTGGGCTGCGTAGCATCTTTGTTGTGAAGGTAATGTCCGTGTATTCCACATAGCGAACCTTCTTATAGCGGCTTCCAATACGGTTTTGACTTCTAGTTACAAACATATCTGCTTCACTACACAAACACACACACACACAAACACACAATACAAATTATTAGCAGGTCTCTTACAGAATCATGAAGATTAGCCTGGACAATTTCTGTGAGAGTGTGTGTGTGTGTGTGTGTGTGTGTGTGTGTGTGTGTGTGTGTGTGTGTGTGTGTGTGTGTGTGTGTGTGTGTGTGTGTGTGTGTGTGTGTGTGTGTGTGTGTAGGTGTGTGTGTGTGTGTGTGTGTGCGTGCGTGCGTGCGTGCGTGTGTGTGTGCAGTAACCAACCCATCAGTAGGCGGCGTAGGAGCGTAGTCCCAGACTTCCTCTTCAGCAGCAATGAAGAACGGTCTGAGCTCACCGTGTGGCCGGGCCTTGTGGACGATGGGGAAACACTTCTTGATCTCAAACAGAGCCTGCATTCCAGCTGGACAAAACCACAAAACAAAAACTCACAAAGAAATACTAAACAAATTTGTTCATTATCCAACTGGGTGACAAAAGGACTTGCTTGAATCAAATTAAGAATTAAGGAAGTCGGCTCACCCATCAAATGGTCATTGACAGTGCACGTCAGCAGCCAGTGTCCAGGGTTGTCAGCTACCATTTCAGCTGTAGTGCTGGAGCCGGGGAAAAGACTGATTATGTCTGTGTGGTGGTTCTGAGTGGTCAGGATCTGGCCATGGAAATGAACTGAATGCATGTCCACCTGTTGCAGATAAAATACATTTAAACTGGGTTAAGACCAGGTGCTTGCTGCTAACACCAAGACATGATGTGGGCTATTGTGAGTCCAGTTTAGCAGCCCTGCAAAAAAGTAACACATGTTCACAAATTTAGTTTTTTCAACAAACTGTCAACAGAGGCCAGATGCAATTGTAAATGTGACGGTTACTGTTCAGACTTTCACCAACAAAATGAGAACTAGAACTGCATGCACTCAGACAATAAATGTGAGTCCTATTACAGGTACTTGGTATTGTTAGTATACGTTAACATATTGTCAATATAGGCCCAGTCAGACAAAGCTTGAGCTTCTTCTAAATGTGCTCAAAAAGACAAATCAGACAATAACTACAAAAGGTTCACTCAGTAGAAAGCAGATCTCGGCAAGACGGGTCTGCTACGACCACTGCTGTATTGTGTGATTGAATGAAAACACCCCAAAATGGTTGAGAGCAGTGAGTGACGAGCCAGCAGGCAGCCAATGGCCGTATAAAATAGTTGTGAAAGTTGTTTGTAGACAGTGTGAGTCATCACAACCACGAGAGGCTCTTGAGCATGCAGCCATGGGCACCCAAAAATATCATTATGTTTGCTGCAGCAGAATGCAAGATTAGCCGAGGGGAGACACAGAGGCGCACACTCACTCACTCACTCACACACTCACTCACTCACTCACTCACTCACAGACTCACTCACTCACTCACACACTCACTCACTCACAGACTCACTCACTCACTCACTCACAGACTCACTCACTCACTCACTCACAGACTCACTCACTCACACACTCACTCACTCACTCACACACTCACAGACTCACTCACTCACTCACACACTCACTCACACACTCACTCACTCACTCACTCACACACTCACTCACTCACTCACTCACTCACACACTCACTCACAGACTCACTCACTCACTCACTCACACACTCACTCACTCACTCACTCACTCACTCACACACTCACTCACTCACTCACTCACACACTCACTCACTCACTCACTCACACACTCACTCACACACTCACTCACTCACTCACTCACTCACACACACACACTCACTCACTCACTCACTCACTCACACACTCACTCACTCACTCACTCACTCACACACTCACTCACTCACACACTCACTCTCTCACACACTCACTCACACACTCACTCTCTCACTCACTCACTCACTCACTTAAGGGTGTACACACATGCGCACACACACGCGACCGATCGCATGATCTTCGTGGAAAATATGAAAATGAAAAATTAAAGGATTAAAGGGCTAGTTGCATATTTTGAACTTTGGTTGGTTATGTGCCTCAATTAAGACTTTTTTTTTAAATATGACACATGCAACTAGAACAATATTCTGATTCGTGGGAGTAATAATAATAATAATAATAATAACAATACCATTAATAATAGTAATAGTACAATAATACTATACAATAATAATACAACTATTAACAACAGTAATAATAATGATGATGATGATGATGATATTAAAAATACAATATTTACCTCATATGCCAGTGGATCTTCTTGCCTTGGCACATGCTCAGTCCAGGCAGGTTACCATACAGAAAACCATTTATACCTGCAATTAAATCAGAGTTAAAGGTATTTGTATGTGTATGCATATGAGTATGCGTATGTGTACCTGGATACTACCACTCACCGTGCATTTTGTTGCTCTCAATGAAATCTTCATCCTCCTTCAGGCCACTGGCAGGATTTGTAATGTGCGTCCTGATGTTGTCGTCCAGGTACCAGCTGAAGTTCTCATCTGACACCATGAAGAGCAGAGCGTAAAGATAGTCTCCTGAGCTGTCTCCATGCAGGTCCAGGGTTCCTACAGAGGAGTGGAGAGAGGACATTTTAGGATAACATGCATTAATGTACTGAAGGGGAAACCTACAGTAAGTAGTGCCCCTACACAACTATTTTCTCAATTAACTTCTTACTATTTTGGATGCTGCTTTTTGGTATTGCCACAGCTGATCTCACAGATTTGACAAGAATCCAGCAATATTTTTGATAGTTTAATTTGTGGTGAAACGATTGGCTCAAAAATTGATAAGTTGATAGTAAGAAGTTAAATGAGGGAAACGTTGTTTGGGCCTTAAAGTAGGTTTCCCCTTCAGAATAAACCACAGAAAGTACAGAAAGTACAACATTTCCCTCTGAAATGGAATGGAGTGGAAGTAGCCGATATAGAAGCAGAAAATTAAAACTAAAGCAGAAGTACCTGAAAATATTACATCAGTTAAATAAATGTACTTAAGTTCCGTCACCAGATAAGTTAAAAAAGGTTCCAGTACCTCTCTTACAGACAATGAGGGGTCCCATCAGTCCTGAGTTGATGTCTTTTGGTGGGTTAACGTGGGAGTGGTAGAATCTGGTCAGGCAGTTGCTGTCCTCTAATGTTGGGCTGTGGCTCTCTGGGAGGTTCCACTCATATGTCACTGTTGTACCAGGAGCCACTGAGTCATCACGCTTCAGCTCTGGACCAGTACCGTCTGGGTAAAGGGCTCCTGAAGATACAAGCACACAGAGTCACACATATATCAGCCTGTTAAGGCTGCCCATCGATTCATTAATGCCTCACCCTTATTGCCCTTGCTGTAGTTCAGTCCATGTGAGTGGATGCTGTAAGGTCTGTTTGCCGTGTTATTCAGGTGGACGGTCACTGTGTCTCCCTCCTCGGCCATCAACAGGGGTCCCAGGTAGCCCAGCCACTCCGCCTTCACCACCTCTGTCCTGTAGGTGGCGTCGCTGTACTGCTTATACACAGCCTTCTTGTAGACGGAGCCAATGCGCTGGGGGCCTTTCTTTAAAAAGACGGAGGCTTCTCTACAGAGACAGAGAACGAGGATTATTATGGGTTGCAGTTAAAATATTACAAAAACCTGTGATTGGCTAAAAATTTTAGGGCCTTTTCACATCAGACATTTTGATTTGTGATTTTAGGGAAAGCAGAGGTGTAACTCATAACATTAACGATGGCTCTGATCTAATCAAGTTTCCCAGTAAGTCGTGACAGTATGACAGTGAGTGAGCATGTACAATATACCCTTTTTACCCACAAACACTGCTCATGATCGGACATGATTTTAACCACAAACGGTCTTATTATTTAGATTATTTCGATAAATGTATTAATTGTGGAACACAATTCATTACTGCGGTTTCTTCTTCTTCTTCTTCTTTTTTTTTAAAGCATGCTGAGCAGAGAGGTTAAAAATTACAAAATAAATAGTTCACATGAAACATAAGTAATTGGTTAAATGGGTAAAAGTAAACATGTAAAATGCATTTTGCACAGAAAGCACATCAAATATAAAGAATCACTCTCCAAAGGAAACTCTGCACTACACGTGGTGACACTGAATTTTTCTTTGATGAAGAGATGGAATAAGTGTTAAAGTAAGGCTATTTGTCATGTCTTTAAAAGTTGCCTTCTTTCGAGATACAAGGTTTTCACACAACAGTGAAGATTGTCGTAATAATATTGCAATACTTGACATTGAAGGTTAAATTGTTGAGCAGTGTGGGTCAAAAAATGACAATGCTCAAACATCCATGCATCTTAATTGAGATCATGGTATGGGGGTGAAGTGGCTATTGGAAAGACAACATAATCTTTCCAACGTAATCAAGACAATGTACTAAGTTTGTACTCACTCATCCTCTTGCAGTGTGCGGTTTTGAATGATGTTCATCCCACTTGGGGCATAGTTCCAAGACACTTCCTCTATCTTGAGGAAGTACTCTCTCCTCATCCCAGACGCACATACTGCTGCACAACACAGCAACAACACTCCCCTTAACCCCAGTCGCTGCATTTTGAAGATATAGCGCTGGCACTACCACTGATAACCTGCCCAAGGAGGACGATGACTCTTTAATTCTGTTGAGCGATCCAGAGGATGATAATGATGAAGACAAGCAGTGCAGACACCTGACAGCTGTAAGTCAGTCTGTCTGAGAGGCTTTAGACCCTCTGTGTGTCTTTATACTACCTAAGCTGACTGGTGGGAACAGCCAAGCAGGGCAGAGGGGTCACTGACCAACAGACAGGGTTTGAGCCAACCCATCACAGAGATAAGGGAGGGCGTTCCCTGACAGACTTTTTGATCAAAAGGTTACATTTGCATAAGAACAGAACATGCTATTCTTTGCAATGTCCACATTTGATGGCACAACCACGAAGAGATCAGATTTAACTTACATTTACATCAGACATTATGCAGAATATCTCATATTTGTCAGAATATAGAAAGCCAGATCTGTACCACAGTCAGTTATATTTTCCGTGCTTGTGGAAATGCAGCCAAAAATCTTGCTTAGTCATGTACACATGACTAAGCAAGATTTTTGCCAGTGATGAAAACACAGACTTTTGATCCAGTCACTACTGCTGTCCAATATTAACTGCAAGGTTGAAAATGATACAGAAAAATCTGATTCCGTTGTTTCGATTTGCGTTTGTCCTAATCCACAAAATCAGTCTAACCAAGCTAAGTAATTGAATTAAAACTAATTTGAAGTACTTTCACCTACCCCTAAAGACAATTAAGGTCAATGAATTCTGCTACCAAAACTGGTTTGTCATTGTTTTAAGGTTTAAAGCGCAGTAGTTTTTTCACAATGTGACATGGACATAAAAAGTAAAAAATACTCTCCCCACAGCCACCGTGTGATAAAGAATTGAAAAATGTCTTGTGATGGACTTGACTGCAGGGTCTGAGGCCACAGTTACTCAGTCTGTGTCCTGACATCGATCAATAACGGGCAACTCTGGAAACTCCAGGACACTTTAAACACACACACACACACACACACACACACACACTGTTAAATGTAAGCTAATATTGCATTTGTGCAAGGCCCCTTCTCCAGATAAGTTAATGGAAACATTTTGTTTCCAGTAACAGTTTGGAGGAGGTGCAGCAGGGGAGTCAAGCATGCATACACATATACACACACAGGATATATATATATATATATGCCAATTATGAAAAGAGAACCTGTTTTTGTGGACAAAGATCAGCCTCAACTTAATGACTCACTGGATACTTAAAATGGAAATAGACATTTTTTTATTAAAGGCGGCACAAACAAACAAACATTATAAAAAATATGTCACTAAAACATATATAAAATGTCTGTTTACACTGATCTAGCTTCTGAAAGACGTAAAGAAAACAATTTACAACAAAATGCTCTGAAAATTAAAACAAATGTACAAACATAAAAATCTGCTCGTAATCCTTAAGTGATCCAACAGTGTATAAATGTTGGAACAACAACAACCACTTCCTGGTGCATCCAGATAATCATGTCAGCCAAGATGCGGATAAACAACCAAATAATGGAAATGTGCTTCTCTCCTTGCAACACCAATGACACAAGAGCTTATCTCATATGTGGCTGCCATCTTAAGTACACTAGTTTAATATCATTGGTTTGAAGTGTAATATCATCTGTTTAAGCAATAAAAACGTTAATGTAGTTATTGGGTTTCTGAAGGTACAGAAAGTATACCGCCAATAATGATAACAAAGAAAGTGAGCAACCTTGAAATTAAGAATGTAAATTTCATGAAGTGAACAGTTGTCACTCAAGTTTGAGAACAGTTGTTTTTGTATCTTCTTCTTTAAAAAAGCAAATGAAAGTTTCACACACTGCTACTTACTTCAGTGAAACCTATCCCATGTAGGATAGGACAACATACTAAATAATATTATTGATATTATTGTCGTTATCATTGTCTACTTTGTCTTTATTATTTAAGTTTACTGTATTTTCTATGGAGTATTCAGGACACACGCTCACACACATATCTACATTATTATGTACTAATAACCTGTTGCCTTTGAAATGTTGAGACTTCTGCACCAGAAAAGCTCATCATCATAATCATAATCAATGACTGCCTCGTGATTTTTGCCACTCTAAAAGGGCAAATCAAAAGCTTGAAAATATAGTGATTACACTGACGTGGCCGTCAGAAGTCCATGATACTGTAGGTGTGTCTAAGTAAGGTTGAATTGTACTCGCACACATGGTGCAGTGTGTGCAGACTTCCGCTTCCATGTGTGTCCATTAACGTCCTGTATCTGTGCATACATATTGCGTGTGTGATTTGTTTATGGGTGCACAGGCACTTGTGTCTCAGCAGGTGAGTCTACATACACGTGTGTGTTGATCTACGCGTTCAGACTATACTCCTGCTTGTAGCAACAGGGCCGGCAGATGGCGTTGACTAAACCATTTCCCAGCTGTAACAGACAGATGATGAACTCAAGCACAGCCAGGCCCAGCAACACACACAGCAGAGTCACGTTCCACTCCACGATGTGAACCGGCTGAAGACACCGTGACCACGTCTCTGGTTGTAAGAGATACCTGGGACACAGAGAGAGAAAGATCAATCACGGACAGCATTTACTACATTTATATTTTATATATTTTTTGCATTGGTTACAACTCATTGTGAGTGCTGCACCACATTCTTAAAATACTGAAATACTAAGGGGGAGAGTTGTCTCTAAGTATACATTGATGACATAAGTCGACACATGACAAGGTGTCCTCATTTACGAAATTAACAAAAAAAGTGGAGGCAAAGTCCATTGTTTTCCAGATTAGGGCACCTAGTCACATTTACCACAAAAGGCAACGGGTAAAACTGTACATTTTTACAGTTGTTTGTAGTCAGTTCATTCTGTTTACCAGTGAAATATAAAGTTAAGGACATGTATACACACATTCTTCTCTGTTTATAAACCCCCCATGCCCCAACACCCACGCACACACACAGCATCTCTCTACCTGCCCCCCTGGTCTGCAAATGGGTACGTCCATCCATAAGGAGTGAAGCACTGGGGACCCTGCACCAAGGCAAGTCCTGATATGACGAAACAGTAACCAGACCCCACCAGGCCGACCACAGCTGCCAACACTGACCCGCACATCTGGAGAGCAACACAGACACACAAAGTGATTATATAGAAGAACATGAACGTGTTGGCATGCCTTTGTGACTGTATGTGTGAATGCCTGTCTGTATAAATGTTAACGGTTTCATTTATGTGTTTAATAGATCAGATACAGAGACTGCTATAGACACACACACACACATAACAGCAGCTGTGCATGTGGCTTGAATGGTGTGAGCCAAGCTTACTTTGTTGAGATTTGAGTAACAATGGGACCCTTGTAGAATTATTATAGTTGATTAGCATTAACATTCCACCTCATAAGGACACAGTGTTGTCTGGCTTAATGACAACTGTTCAGTATTATTCTCCAAGTGGTGAGAAAGAAACAACAAAATGGCAGTAAAATGGGGACACTAAGAGTTACAATTCGTGAAAGATGTGATTTTGATCTGTGTGCAGCAAACAGAAATGTATAAGTATTTTTATATGTTTAGAGAGCAGCATGGGAAATGAGGATGCTGCTAAGCATCAGCTGAGCATCAGTGTCATTACTCCTGGAGTGTTTGATGCAGACTTAGCTTAGCATATACCTCCTGTGGATTTTGAGTGTGATGGTTTAATAAGTCCCTTACCATTAAGCTCTCATTCCAACAACAGTTACATTTCCCCAGAGTGATGAAGACCACAGCTGGAACCAGCATCTGGAAACACAGAGTTACATTTCTGAACAGCAGCATTTTTTTTTCATCATTTGAAATGGCAGGAAGTGATACACATTAAATCGTTATAGTAGTAGGCCTATATATACAGTATATATAGATGCTAAAGCTACGTAAGCTAGGCTAATAATCATATTCTACTACAAGAAAAGATTATTGATCCTGCTTCTCTTTGCTAGCAGCTAGCATATCATTATCACCACCCATACTGTATTATTGTTTTATACAGCACATACATACAGTAAACATACAGCACCTTGGCCTCGACACATGTTTTGTCCCACCTGTCAATCACCATCCTTGTTGAAAGCAGTATTGTACATATGGACGTCACCTAAAAGACAAATCGCCTGGGACGTAAACAAATGTGCAACATGAGGCTGTGTTGCTTATTTCACACTAATCGAATGTTTGCAGGCCATTTAAGACTCAGTCGGGTTCAACTTGTCAGAATTTGGCTCAACTCTCAACGGTCTTAAGACAGGGGTCTCAAACTCCCGGCCCTAATCATTTTATGTGGCCCGCGAATCCGCCAGCAAAAAAAAAGTTTAAAAAAAAAATCATTTTTTATTTCTTTTAATTTTTTAATTTTTAAGTTAGACTAATAATAATAAAAATATCCCCATAGTCGAAATTATGAGATATAAAGTCGAAGTTATTAGATAGAAAGTCATAACTATGATAGAAAGTCATAATTCTGAGATAGAAAGTCAAAATTATGAGATTGACAGTCAAAATGATGAAATAGAAAGTCAAAATTATGAGACACTTAAACAGTTAGAATCAGCTCTTTGACTGGTTACTGTACATTTGACATGGATATGTATTGTGAGCACATTGAAGACTACTTTAAACTGTGAATGCAGACAGTTATTTAACAATATGTTACGAGTAGTTACATTTACAACCGGCCCTTTGCGGGCGAGTTTGAGAATCCTGCTTTAGACACTGACCGCTCCACTTTCTGTCCGTTATTTGGTGCCGAGCAGGCAGCGCTCAGTGGATTTGTATTGGTGTGTCAGCTCAAAACAGCTGCTTGTTGACGAGAGTGGGGACACCGAACCAAACCGTGAATGTGTCCTAAACCAAAACAATGAGCTTAAAGAGGCTTAAACGTTCTGCAGAGCTGCAAAGTAAAGTGATGAATCTTTGTATCTGCCTCTCTGGAGGCTTAATTCTCACTATGAGGAACAAACATCTGTAGTCCTCTCATTCAATATAAATATAAAAGAAACATTCCTACACTACAATTTCTCTGTTAAATAACAGTAAAGTGCTGCCAGCAATGTCCTGTAATTCTACAGTATTCATACCGTGAAATGACTTAACAGCATATTACTGTAAAGTTATAATGCAGTGTATTTCTGTATTTTTTTAAATTTCTGTATTTTCATCTGTATTTTTTACGTCATTTTGAGACATAAATAACCTTATTATGAAATGACCACATGGTCAAGTATATTTTTGTATACTCCTGTGACTTCAATAAATGAAAAGTACTGAGTGTTTTCTCTTTTTTTGTTCAGAACTTAAAAGCAAAATGAATACAACAGTCTCAAGTGAACTTATAGAAAGGAAAAAGTATATGGTTCTGGCCAATGGGACAGCAGAACGTAATAAAAATCAAAAACAGCTGATAGATGCATTTTACAGGACAGGTGGCAACATTAAGGCCCATCATGATGATTTAGTCTGAATCTACTGCATGTTAATCATATGGCCGACATAACCTCACTGATAATTGAATCATTGTTTATAGTAACTGAGGTTAGCTTTAGTTTAGAGCAGTGGTCCCCAACCACCGGTACCGGCCGCACAGGAAGAATAAATATTATATTATTTCCGTTTTATTGATTATCAGAGTCTGAAGGAAGTTTTATTTTGAAAGATGACCGAATTCTCTCGCAATTTCATCCACCTGTGCCTCTTGACATGTCAAGACGCTTTGTCTCGGTCACAACTCTGCTGGTGTTTTGGATTAAACTCGAGGCTGAATATCCTGAGATCGCCACTAGAGCACTGAAAACCCTGCTTTCATTTCCAACCTCCTCTTTGTGAAGCGGAATGTTCTGCAGTGACAGCAATCAAAACAAAATGGCGGAGTCGAGTGGACATCAGGAACAGACTTCGGGTGTCATTGTCAGAACACAGGATGCAACATATTAGCGTTTGAATATGAATTTGCAAACAGAGACAGCTTAACAATGTTAAAAGGATCATTTGTGGAGTTACTTGCAACAGCTTAAACTTTTGTTGTGACTTGTTGCATGCAGTGGTGTATAAAGTACCCAAAAGCCATACTTGAGTAAAAGTAAAGATACCTTACTGGAAAACGACTCCAGTAAAAGTAAAAAGTCACCTATTAGAATACTACTTGAGTAAAAGTCTTAAAGTATCTGATATTTATTGTACTTAAGTACAAAAGTACTTAAGTACAAAAGTAATTTTCTGATATTAAATGTACATCATAACCTGAACATTAAATGAACATCATAACCTGTTCATTGAAAGTAAAAGTACAAGTAAATGCTGTTAATAAAAAAGCAAAGGGTCAGAATTTTGAGAATTATCAAGTTTATTCTTTTAAGCGCTGTGGCACCATGACCAAGGACATGGAGCTGTGTTGAACATAATTGGGTTGGCTGTGATCCATTCAGGAGCAACAATGTTCAACATAATATATTGTACATAAGTATACTTTTGCATCTACTATGAACTTATCATCATAATTCTCTGAAAAGCAATATGACACTATGAAGGAGTTGTAACAGTGCGTTTATAAGTCTGCTCATTAGACTAGAGGATGTAGAGGACAAATGCATAATATTATGTTCAGCAAAACATATCCACTTGATGCATCAGGTCAGTGTTTAGAGAAAGGACACCTGCCTTGTAAACTCCTATGGGTCTGATTTGAATACAAAGGTTTTGCTCAAGCTGAATCTGCAATTGGGCGACTGCTACCATCATAACTCCATCTGATCATCCACAACATGACTCAAATATCAAAACATGATCAATACTAAAGCAGCAACACAGTCATTACTTGAAACTGAAAAATGTCCTGTTCATCTTCAAAAGAAGTTGGTTTTTAAAATTGCGAGAATTCAGTCTCGCTCTTCTTGGGCTGAAGACTAGTCCTGCTATGCTAAATAGTCTTTCACAGGCCGCTGAGGCAGGTAGAGGTGTGTTCAGCGTCACAGACAGCTTGCGCACAGCTGCGAAGGATTTCCCTAATGCTAACGCTAATGCTAATGCTAACGCTAATGCTAACGCTGCGCTCTCTCGGCTCCCGTCACAACTGTCAACACTTCCTCAGCTCACTAACTCGCTAGCGATCCACTGATGTTGGTCTTCGTCACCACCGTAGTTTGTTGCGGGAGTAGCAGGTGCTTCCATTTCTGCTTCCATCATGAAATCAGTCATCGTAGAGTGGAATTATACTCATGTAGTCGCCCGCTAGCTTATAGCATGTAGCATCCTGGCATCACTGGGAATCAAAACGCCGCAGCTTTGAGAGCACTTGTTTGCAATTGTGCATTAACGTGATTAACCAATGATTTAACTTGCTGCTAGGACCACTGATTCACCAAACCTGCTTGCTTGCAGTCTGTGTT
Organism: Melanostigma gelatinosum; assembly: GCF_949748355.1. NCBI lineage: Eukaryota > Metazoa > Chordata > Actinopteri > Perciformes > Zoarcidae > Melanostigma > Melanostigma gelatinosum. The sequence goes on along the minus strand of NC_136637.1, from coordinate 15,232,416 downwards.
CCACCACAGTCCCCGACGCTGCTCTCATCATTCATTTTGTTTCTAAAGATAGATTTGATTTTGTAGCGAGTAACGAAGGTTTCAGGGGAAATGTATCGGAGTAAAAGTATCAGTTTTCTTTGCAAAATGTAGTGAAGTAAAAGTAAAAGTCAACATAAATATAAGTAGTAAAGTAAAGTACAGATACCCAAAAAAACTACTTAAGTACAGTAACTAAGTATTTCTACTTCGTTACTATACACCACTGGTTGCATGTATGATTTAAAATATCTGCAAAGCAATAGACTAAATTATTTTTTTTAATATACAGTGTTGTATCATTACTGCTAATGGGTCATAATGTGTGGAGTTTTGTGAAAACATGCTGAACACTGGACCAGCAAATAGTGAATTCATAGAATAGAACAGAATGGAGTGGTCTCGTGTGACGTCACAGTTTAGCTGTCGGCCATGTTGGAGTACACACAAAGCCACTGGCATGCACGGCTGAGTCGCATAACCTATCGATCATGGTGAACTTTTGTGCTGTCTTTGGTTGTGGCAGCAGAGCTGATAGACAAGAAATCATTCTTTCGTTTGCCAGCGGTCATTACACATCAAGGAAATGACACGAAGGAGCTATCCAAGCGACGTCGCGAGAAATGGCTGTCACGCATCTCTCGAGATATAAAGGAATGGAATTTGGCGTACACTAGAGTATGTGCGGATCACTTTATAAGTGGTCAGTGATTTTATTTACAAATTCGTTTGTGAACAGTATTTAATAAAGGAAATATAAATTAAACTTGGACATGAGAAGGTTACCGAAGCTTCATCGGCCCGTGACAGCAGTCGGTGCCAGAGACGTGTCGAGCGTGTACAACAGGCGAAACACAGAGATGCAGCCTCAGCATTGCTTGATATGAGTTTAACGTCAGATCATATATATATATATATATATATGTGTGGGGGGGGGGGGGGGATGAAGTTAGGAGTTAGTTGAAAGTGAATTCCTACACACACGCACACAATGACATGCACGTACAATGTAAACAAACACACGTGTCTGTTTGCGCTGAGTAAACATTGAATATTGCTAAATATCTGACCAGATCTGTATATATTTATTCTTCCAATGACGAGATGAGAATTGTCGATGACCGTTGCTTTGACGTCTCGGACCCGTCCACTGACAAACTGATTATAAGCGTCGAGCCCTTTGTAGCACTCCAGCTCGTCTTTTGTGTAAGGACTGGGGGTGTTCACGAGATATGCGTAGATGTTGGCGTAGTTTACCGATGGAGATAAGTAGGATCGGCACTGAAATGATCTGCACTCATCGTATAGGGATCCAAGTTACCAATAACCTTCAATTTGGCCAGGTAGCGAACCTTTGATGCACTATCCAGTGATTCAAAGTATGGTATTTTCGCCGCACTTCCTTGTTTACGCGCCGCCATGTAGGATCTGTATGTACTCCAACATGGCCGACCGACCTCGTAACCAGGGGCAGACTGGGGGAAAAAAGTGGCCCGGGAGTTTACTGTCAGACCGGCCCACTCAATGCATCGCACGTATCGATGTCAGTGGCCTACTTGGAAAAATACCCATACACTTAACATTATTTTCGATGATTACAAAGAAATTACATCATATATGTTTTTTTTATAATAATACTCCAAGGTAGTAGTTTGCTCGATGAATATGCTGAACTTTGGGCTAGTATCAGATGGTTATACGTATAACTACAGAGCCTTAAGGAATGAATGTCAGCAGAGAAAGACCACACAATAAAGAAACTGGAATCAGAGGGTAGAATTAGTTTGAACTATATTGAAATGAACAGAACATACGATGGGGTGTGAACATCAGTGGTATCAGTAGTGTTGCATGCTGGGTGTGTGATTGTGTGTGTGTGTGTGTGTGTGTGTAGGGGTGTTGAAGGTGCATAACAAAACAATAAGTTAAGTAACAGAACCTAAACTAACTCTGCCAGCCCAGGTGCATTATAGTCACATAGTAATAAAAAACAATATCAGTATACTCATGTGTTATTATTACCTCACTACACGAGTAGCAGCTCACTCTTTTCTGCAACACCGTCTATGATTTTCTCACTGTCCAGCATCTGCAAAACATCTGTCTGAGTAGCCATCAACATAAAAGCCTCCAGGTGCTGTTGAGAGCTGGTTAACTTAAACATTATTTGACATAAATTATTAGAAATGATAAGATTGCCCTCTTTACAACTACCACCATGGATAGCTTGCTCATCGATTGTAAGCAAGTAACTACGGCTAACATGTTAAATTAAATAATCTCGATGATGCGAACAGCGCCAGCTTGCTTATTTGACCAGATCATAACGGTCTCAATTTTGGACATTTATCATTTATCTAGCTAACGTTAGCTAGGCTAGCTTGTAGCCGAACACCTCATCTGTGAAAAGCAAGCTAACATTGGCCAAGTCAATGCCACAACTTACCATCATAACACTGTCACCAGTCGGTGGTTTCCCAAATAAGTCAGAGATTTTTAAATATTTTGATGCACCTTCCTCCAGATATCTCTTCTTTTTCTCCCTGAGCTTTTCAGCTCCACCTTTAAAGGATTTACGTTTTGGTACCGGTGCCATGCTGCTAGCTCGCACTCAAAACGGCTTGTCTCTGAGCGAGTGACACAAGCTGCAGATACATGAATCCGTGACGGGACGCTACGTCAATAACTGACAACGCATGGTCAAATCAACGTAATTAACACAATGACAGCCACAAAGTCATAAGAACCAGTCACATATATTCATATGACAACAAAGCACATCAATCCAGCAGACCTGCAGCGGATCCACGCATTCCACCACACACAAGAGCACGAGCCATCAAATATTATTCATAAAAACGTTACTGCAGATGTAAAAAAACAAACGCAGTTTGTCACTTACCAAATTCTTTGTTGACAAAGAATTTAATCCCAGTACATCGTTTCAGTTCCAGTAAGAAGTCCTTCTCGATTCATGGACGCCGTGACAGTCGAGCCGCCCCTGTATTTCGCCGGTCTACAGCGGCCATTCGCACCTCCGCGGCCCCGCCCCGACCGTCGCCCGGCACGAGCGCACGGCGCAGACCGCGGTTATGGAGAAAAGTTTTTAAAAGCACCGTAGTGTCCAGCCGTGCTATGGCGTCTCAGATCGCGAGGAGTAGTATAATGTCAGTCTATACTGTTGATACAGTTTTCACTGATTATTGACTTTCGGTATTAGAGTCAATTGAACGTGTTCTGTGAAGCATATAATATAGTCGGGGCCGGCGATGTCAGAGACCGGCCCAAACCCCGTCGGCCTACCGGGGATTCCCCCGGTATCCCCGATGGCCAGTCCGCCCCTGCCCCGCCCCTTAGTTACGAGTCGTAACTAAGGGGCGGGGCAGGGGCGGACTGGCGGGAGTCGTAACTAAGGAGATCGTGACGTCGGTGAGAGAATGCTGGATGAAACTGGAACACAGCAGAGAATGTTGAGGTGTCATCTTGTGAAGGTCTGTCATCTGACAAATTGGCAGATGAACTTGCAAGCTTTTCAACCTCACTTCAGGCTTCCGGTGTCCGATGTCGGCTGCTGTGGTAATATACTCTCACCAAACTCCTGTTGTGTGAACCAGCAGCATATCTGACCTGTAACTTTGGATTCAGAATAGACTTTGACTGCTACCACTTTTCAAAATTTGGCTCACGATGTTTGGTGCCACTAGGAGGGATATATTGAAATATAGTATTTACAATCATACAGTTGTAAAATAATGAACTAACTGTGTAAAATGTTGGGATTTCCTCTAACCTCCTACATTAGGACAGAGTCTTTATGCTATCATTCACGCGCAGGTTTGTTTGGATCATATCTATTATCTGGCACCGGATTGCTGGACCTGCCGCTGTTGTGGCACATGTGCTAGTCAGCGTGAGTGTTCTCCCCGTGTCCGATGTAGTGTGATGGGGTAATATACCCTCACCAAACTCCTGTCGTGTGAACCAGTAGCATGTCTGACCTGTCACTTTGGATTCAGAATAGATTTTGTCCGTTTGCACTTTTCGTAATTTAGCTTGGTATGTTTGGTGCCACCATAATAATTTAAGGATTACCAAATCCCTCCTTGAATATCAAATTGTTAGCATTGATTCTTCACTGAGAGTTAAGTACAGTACAACGTAGAGAGCTTTGCTTATAGGAGGGATATATTGAAATATAGTATTTACAATCATACAGTTGTAAAATAATGAACTAACTGTGTAAAATGTTGGGATTTCCTCTAACCTCCTACATTAGGACAGAGTCTTTATGCTATCATTCACGCGCAGGTTTGTTTGGATCATATCTATTATCTGGCACCGGATTGCTGGACCTGCCGCTGTTGTGGCACATGTGCTAGTCAGCGTGAGTGTTCTCCCCGTGTCCGATGTAGTGTGATGGGGTAATATACCCTCACCAAACTCCTGTCGTGTGAACCAGTAGCATGTCTGACCTGTCACTTTGGATTCAGAATAGATTTTGTCCGTTTGCACTTTTCGTAATTTAGCTTGGTATGTTTGGTGCCACCATAATAATTTATGGATTACCAAATCCCTCCTTGAATATCAAATTGTTAGCATTGATTCTTCACTGAGAGTTAAGTACAGTACAACGTAGAGAGCTTTGCTTATAGGAGGGATATATTGAAATATAGTATTTACAATCATACAGTTGTAAAATAATGAACTAACTGTGTAAAATGTTGGGATTTCCTCTCACCTCCTACATTAGGACAGAGTCTTTATGCTATCATTCACGCGCAGGTTTGTTTGGATCATATCTATTATCTGGCACCGGATTGCTGGACCTGCCGCTGTTGTGGCACATGTGCTAGTCAGCGTGAGTGTTCTCCCCGTGTCCGATGTAGTGTGATGGGGTAATATACCCTCACCAAACTCCTGTCGTGTGAACCAGTAGCATGTCTGACCTGTCACTTTGGATTCAGAATAGATTTTGTCCGTTTGCACTTTTCGTAATTTAGCTTGGTATGTTTGGTGCCACCATAATAATTTATGGATTACCAAATCCCTCCTTGAATATCAAATTGTTAGCATTGATTCTTCACTGAGAGTTAAGTACAGTACAACGTAGAGAGCTTTGCTTATAGGAGGGATATATTGAAATATAGTATTTACAATCATACAGTTGTAAAATAATGAACTAACTGTGTAAAATGTTGGGATTTCCTCTCACCTCCTACATTAGGACAGAGTCTTTATGCTATCATTCACGCGCAGGTTTGTTTGGATCATATCTATTATCTGGCACCGGATTGCTGGACCTGCCGCTGTTGTGGCACATGTGCTAGTCAGCGTGAGTGTTCTCCCCGTGTCCGATGTAGTGTGATGGGGTAATATACCCTCACCAAACTCCTGTCGTGTGAACCAGTAGCATGTCTGACCTGTCACTTTGGATTCAGAATAGATTTTGTCCGTTTGCACTTTTCGTAATTTAGCTTGGTATGTTTGGTGCCACCATAATAATTTAAGGATTACCAAATCCCTCCTTGAATATCAAATTGTTAGCATTGATTCTTCACTGAGAGTTAAGTACAGTACAACGTAGAGAGCTTTGCTTATAGTAGCTACATCAGGTCAAAATCTTATATCCATCTTTCAGTTGTTTGGTTCTGTTATTTAGATAGCTATGCCTTGTCTGAATAAAATAATACAAAGATCATGTAATTCGGTCAAGGCGTTACAAAGTTATTCCACTTTGAAGATGGTAGAAACGTGTGGATTAATGAATAGATTTCCATGTATCTGTATTATAGGCAATGGCACCGTAATGTGGAGGATTATCACAAATTTGGCAAACAAAATGTAACCATTTGCTCTGAATTATACTTGCAGCCATGAAATTTGGATCTTGGCACAAACAAAAGCCGATCTTCAAGATGACAGTGACAAATTTTATTTTTATGAATGTGTTTGCTCTGTTATCTATGAATCGATTCCCAATAGGTATAAGGCATATATTTCACGGCTAGGAGAATTTAATTTGGTTCTATATCTTTTTTATTGAGTTTGATCAACTTGAAATGTGATCCAGAGATAGCCAAGTTAAAAAAGGCCGTATCTGGTTTAATTTGACTTCCCAACCCTGCTGGAGCACACATGGACTCATCCGCCATGTCTCACACTGAGCGCGTGACGTCACAGAAAGGGGTTATGGCTTTAATGGCATCGCCCAAGGCAGCCGGCGTTTGCGGCGGGAAGGGTGGGTCAGAAAAACATTCATTTACAGCCGATTAATCAATTTATAGGGATTTCTGTTACTTACCAACAGATTCTATGTACTTTTTGCTACAAGATACAGTGAAATCGATTTTCTGAAAGTGATGATAGACGCATGATTTTGCTAACTGAAAGCTCAAAACTGAAAGTCAACAAACTTCTCGTGTACTTAGAAATCTCGTTGACCCACCTGCATGGAGCTGCGATCGTCTGCTTCAATCGTGACTACTCTCGGCTGTTCCAAATAAGGTTCGGTAACAACCGTAAATGGTTTTGTGCAAGTCGCGTCATTGCCGGAAACTCCGTGCCGTGCAGCGAGGCGGCGGTGGAACCCCCGTTACTCGCCTTCTCGGGCTAGTTCGTCACAATGTATGCGAGCAATGAATACAGATGTTTTGATATTATTAATCTACATTTTATAACCTTTCCATAGATACAAACCGTTTTGTTCTAGCCCGAAAAATAAATTCACAGCAGCAGAGTTACCGCGCCAGGTCTTGTGTACGCTGATATTCTACACGGATCCACTCTGGATCTGATGTCCCTATTATAATTGAAGGATTACAAAATCCCTCCTTGAATATCAAATTGATAGCATTGATTATTTACTGAGCGTAAAGTACAGTAAAACTTAGAGAGCTTTGCTTAGAGGAGTGATATTTTGAAATATAGTATTTATAATCATACAGTTGTAAAATAATGAACTAACTGTGTAAAATGTTGGGATTTACTCTAACCTCCTACATTAGGACAGTGTTTTCATGCTGTCATTCACTCACTCTCTGTGCTTTCTCTCCTCACACGTTTCTATGGATCATTGTTATATCTGGACACTGGTCTTGCCTCTAACGTAGTTGTGACACATGCAAGAGTAACTTCCCTGGTTGCCCTGATCGTGACAGTGAGCGTGTACTGTCGGGGAGAGGCAGTCACGTATCTCCTGAGTGAGAGTCCTGAACGGTGACATGTCACTGTGTTGGGCTGCTGTTTCAGTAGTATCAAACAAGGGGATGGCCAGTCTTCAAATCATGTGCCAACATGCGTTTGGGTACTTCCGGTGTCCGATGTACGATGATGGGGTAATATACTCTCACCAAACTCCTGTCGTGTGAACCAGCAGCATATCTGACCTGTAACTTTGGATTCAGAATAGATTTTGTCCATTCGCACTTTTCTTAATTTGGCTTAGTATGTTTGGTGCCACTATAATAATTTAAGGATTACCAAATCCCTCCTTGAATATCAAATTGTTAGCATTGATTATTTACTGAGGGTCAAGTACAGTAAAACTTAGAGCTTTGCTCAGAGGAGTGATATTTTGAAAGAATTAATTTACAACTGTATGATTATAAATACTATCACTACCGGTATGTAAAGTTTGAGGATTTACTCTAACTTCCTACATTAGGACAGTCTTGTTATGCTCTCATTCACTCACTCATCTCTCTGGCTCTCGCTCTCTGGCTCCTACTCTATCAGCTGACAGTGGGCGATTTCGCCACGGCCTCCCTCAGCCAATCATATATTTCCTGTCAAACTTTAAAGACCTGTTCTCTTCTGTGCAGTCAGCTGTCATTTCAGTAGAAACCGATGTGACCCTCCTCCCCATTCATCATCACATCGGTGCTCAAGGTTTCTTCCACTGAGGGCAGTCCCACTCCACATGCCATCATCTCGATCTTCAGCCTGCCCCTACTGTCTTCAACAACTCCACAGAAGACACCTGGAAAGCTCTGAGGCAGGCCGCGGAAAAACCACTGGTCATAGCATCTGCACAGTCAGCATGCTGCGTCCGACGACAAAGCATGGCGCTGATGATAAGACAGGGGTACTCGAGGCCCGCGGGCTCCGGCCCGTGGGCTTTGAGTTTGACACCCCTGTCTTAAGAACTGCATTCTGGGAAGACTACGGAGTTACCCAGGTAGTAGCCCTGGCTTCTCGGAGCCAATGCTGACGGTGGGCGTTTGGACTATGGGGAAGACTCAGTCGTGCTCTTAAGCCCTGCATGGTGATAGGTGTCTCTTTGTGGGGCAAGCCAGCGCGGCCCGGAGGACTTGTTCCTCTGGAGCTTGAGTGGCTGCCGTCAGCAGAGTGTAAAGATGGTCGGCCAGTCTTCAATGCTACCAGGGGGCAGGAAGCCTGTGTGCCAGTCTGCCTCAGAGCTCACTTCAGGCTTCCGGTGTGTCCGATGTCGGCTGCTGTGGTAATATACTCTCACCAAACTCCTGTTGTGTGAACCAGCAGCATATCTGACCTGTAACTTTGGATTCAGAATAGATTTTGTCCGTTAGCACTTTTCGGAATTTGGCTTAGTATGTTTGATGCCACTATAATAATTTAAGGATTACCAAATCCCTCCTTGAATATCAAATTGTTAGCATTGATTATTTACTGAGGGTCAAGTACAGTAAAACTTAGAGAGCTTTGCATAGAGGAGGGATATTTTGAAATATAGTATTTATAATCATACAGTTGTAAAATAATTCACAAACTGTGTAAAATGTTGCTCACAAGTTTCTATGGATCATTGTTATATCTGGACACTGGTCTTGCCTCTAACGTAGTTGTGACACATGCAAGAGTAACTTCCCTGGTTGCCCTGATCGTGACAGTGAGCGTGTACTGTCGGGGAGAGGCAGTCACGTATCTCCTGAGTGAGAGTCCTGAACGGTGACATGTCACTGTGTTGGGCTGCTGTTTCAGTAGTATCAAACAAGGGGATGGCCAGTCTTCAAATCATGTGCCAACATGCGTTTGGGTACTTCCGGTGTCCGATGTACGATGATGGGGTAATATACTCTCACCAAACTCCTGTCGTGTGAACCAGCAGCATATCTGACCTGTAACTTTGGATTCAGAATAGATTTTGTCCATTCGCACTTTTCTTAATTTGGCTTAGTATGTTTGGTGCCACTATAATCATTTAAGGATTACCAAATCCCTCCTTGAATATCAAATTGTTAGCATTGATTTTTTACTGAGGGTCAAGTACAGTAAAACTTAGAGCTTTGCTCAGAGGAGTGATATTTTGAAAGAATTAATTTACAACTGTATGATTATAAATACTATCACTACCGGTATGTAAAGTTTGAGGATTTACTCTAACTTCCTACATTAGGACAGTCTTGTTATGCTCTCATTCACTCACTCATCTCTCTGGCTCTCGCTCTCTGGCTCCTACTCTATCAGCTGACAGTGGGCGATTTCGCCACGGCCTCCCTCAGCCAATCATATATTTCCTGTCAAACTTTAAAGACCTGTTCTCTTCTGTGCAGTCAGCTGTCATTTCAGTAGAAACCGATGTGACCCTCCTCCCCATTCATCATCACATCGGTGCTCAAGGTTTCTTCCACTGAGGGCAGTCCCACTCCACATGCCATCATCTCGATCTTCAGCCTGCCCCTACTGTCTTCAACAACTCCACAGAAGACACCTGGAAAGCTCTGAGGCAGGCCGCGGAAAAACCACTGGTCATAGCATCTGCACAGTCAGCATGCTGCGTCCGACGACAAAGCATGGCGCTGATGATAAGACAGGGGTACTCGAGGCCCGCGGGCTCCGGCCCGTGGGCTTTGAGTTTGACACCCCTGTCTTAAGAACTGCATTCTGGGAAGACTACGGAGTTACCCAGGTAGTAGCCCTGGCTTCTCGGAGCCAATGCTGACGGTGGGCGTTTGGACTATGGGGAAGACTCAGTCGTGCTCTTAAGCCCTGCATGGTGATAGGTGTCTCTTTGTGGGGCAAGCCAGCGCGGCCCGGAGGACTTGTTCCTCTGGAGCTTGAGTGGCTGGCGTCAGCAGAGTGTAAAGATGGTCGGCCAGTCTTCAATGCTACCAGGGGGCAGGAAGCCTGTGTGCCAGTCTGCCTCAGAGCTCACTTCAGGCTTCCGGTGTGTCCGATGTCGGCTGCTGTGGTAATATACTCTCACCAAACTCCTGTTGTGTGAACCAGCAGCATATCTGACCTGTAACTTTGGATTCAGAATAGATTTTGTCCGTTAGCACTTTTCGGAATTTGGCTTAGTATGTTTGATGCCACTATAATAATTTAAGGATTACCAAATCCCTCCTTGAATATCAAATTGTTAGCATTGATTATTTACTGAGGGTCAAGTACAGTAAAACTTAGAGAGCTTTGCATAGAGGAGGGATATTTTGAAATATAGTATTTATAATCATACAGTTGTAAAATAATTCACAAACTGTGTAAAATGTTGCTCACAAGTTTCTATGGATCATTGTTATATCTGGACACTGGTCTTGCCTCTAACGTAGTTGTGACACATGCAAGAGTAACTTCCCTGGTTGCCCTGATCGTGACAGTGAGCGTGTACTGTCGGGGAGAGGCAGTCACGTATCTCCTGAGTGAGAGTCCTGAACGGTGACATGTCACTGTGTTGGGCTGCTGTTTCAGTAGTATCAAACAAGGGGATGGCCAGTCTTCAAATCATGTGCCAACATGCGTTTGGGTACTTCCGGTGTCCGATGTACGATGATGGGGTAATATACTCTCACCAAACTCCTGTCGTGTGAACCAGCAGAATATCTGACCTGTAACTTTGGATTCAGAATAGATTTTGTCCATTCGCACTTTTCTTAATTTGGCTTAGTATGTTTGGTGCCACTATAATCATTTAAGGATTACCAAATCCCTCCTTGAATATCAAATTGTTAGCATTGATTTTTTACTGAGGGTCAAGTACAGTAAAACTTAGAGCTTTGCTCAGAGGAGTGATATTTTGAAAGAATTAATTTACAACTGTATGATTATAAATACTATCACTACCGGTATGTAAAGTTTGAGGATTTACTCTAACTTCCTACATTAGGACAGTCTTGTTATGCTCTCATTCACTCACTCATCTCTCTGGCTCTCGCTCTCTGGCTCCTACTCTATCAGCTGACAGTGGGCGATTTCGCCACGGCCTCCCTCAGCCAATCATATATTTCCTGTCAAACTTTAAAGACCTGTTCTCTTCTGTGCAGTCAGCTGTCATTTCAGTAGAAACCGATGTGACCCTCCTCCCCATTCATCATCACATCGGTGCTCAAGGTTTCTTCCACTGAGGGCAGTCCCACTCCACATGCCATCATCTAGATCTTCAGCCTGCCCCTACTGTCTTCAACAACTCCACAGAAGACACCTGGAAAGCTCTGAGGCAGGCCGCGGAAAAACCACTGGTCATAGCATCTGCACAGTCAGCATGCTGCGTCCGACGACAAAGCATGGCGCTGATGATAAGACAGGGGTACTCGAGGCCCGCGGGCTCCGGCCCGTGGGCTTTGAGTTTGACACCCCTGTCTTAAGAACTGCATTCTGGGAAGACTACGGAGTTACCCAGGTAGTAGCCCTGGCTTCTCGGAGCCAATGCTGACGGTGGGCGTTTGGACTATGGGGAAGACTCAGTCGTGCTCTTAAGCCCTGCATGGTGATAGGTGTCTCTTTGTGGGGCAAGCCAGCGCGGCCCGGAGGACTTGTTCCTCTGGAGCTTGAGTGGCTGCCGTCAGCAGAGTGTAAAGATGGTCGGCCAGTCTTCAATGCTACCAGGGGGCAGGAAGCCTGTGTGCCAGTCTGCCTCAGAGCTCACTTCAGGCTTCCGGTGTGTCCGATGTCGGCTGCTGTGGTAATATACTCTCACCAAACTCCTGTTGTGTGAACCAGCAGCATATCTGACCTGTAACTTTGGATTCAGAATAGATTTTGTCCGTTAGCACTTTTCGGAATTTGGCTTAGTATGTTTGATGCCACTATAATAATTTAAGGATTACCAAATCCCTCCTTGAATATCAAATTGTTAGCATTGATTATTTACTGAGGGTCAAGTACAGTAAAACTTAGAGAGCTTTGCATAGAGGAGGGATATTTTGAAATATAGTATTTATAATCATACAGTTGTAAAATAATTCACAAACTGTGTAAAATGTTGCTCACAAGTTTCTATGGATCATTGTTATATCTGGACACTGGTCTTGCCTCTAACGTAGTTGTGACACATGCAAGAGTAACTTCCCTGGTTGCCCTGATCGTGACAGTGAGCGTGTACTGTCGGGGAGAGGCAGTCACGTATCTCCTGAGTGAGAGTCCTGAACGGTGACATGTCACTGTGTTGGGCTGCTGTTTCAGTAGTATCAAACAAGGGGATGGCCAGTCTTCAAATCATGTGCCAACATGCGTTTGGGTACTTCCGGTGTCCGATGTACGATGATGGGGTAATATACTCTCACCAAACTCCTGTCGTGTGAACCAGCAGCATATCTGACCTGTAACTTTGGATTCAGAATAGATTTTGTCCATTCGCACTTTTCTTAATTTGGCTTAGTATGTTTGGTGCCACTATAATCATTTAAGGATTACCAAATCCCTCCTTGAATATCAAATTGTTAGCATTGATTTTTTTACTGAGGGTCAAGTACAGTAAAACTTAGAGCTTTGCTCAGAGGAGTGATATTTTGAAAGAATTAATTTACAACTGTATGATTATAAATACTATCACTACCGGTATGTAAAGTTTGAGGATTTACTCTAACTTCCTACATTAGGACAGTCTTGTTATGCTCTCATTCACTCACTCATCTCTCTGGCTCTCGCTCTCTGGCTCCTACTCTATCAGCTGACAGTGGGCGATTTCGCCACGGCCTCCCTCAGCCAATCATATATTTCCTGTCAAACTTTAAAGACCTGTTCTCTTCTGTGCAGTCAGCTGTCATTTCAGTAGAAACCGATGTGACCCTCCTCCCCATTCATCATCACATCGGTGCTCAAGGTTTCTTCCACTGAGGGCAGTCCCACTCCACATGCCATCATCTAGATCTTCAGCCTGCCCCTACTGTCTTCAACAACTCCACAGAAGACACCTGGAAAGCTCTGAGGCAGGCCGCGGAAAAACCACTGGTCATAGCATCTGCACAGTCAGCATGCTGCGTCCGACGACAAAGCATGGCGCTGATGATAAGACAGGGGTACTCGAGGCCCGCGGGCTCCGGCCCGTGGGCTTTGAGTTTGACACCCCTGTCTTAAGAACTGCATTCTGGGAAGACTACGGAGTTACCCAGGTAGTAGCCCTGGCTTCTCGGAGCCAATGCTGACGGTGGGCGTTTGGACTATGGGGAAGACTCAGTCGTGCTCTTAAGCCCTGCATGGTGATAGGTGTCTCTTTGTGGGGCAAGCCAGCGCGGCCCGGAGGACTTGTTCCTCTGGAGCTTGAGTGGCTGCCGTCAGCAGAGTGTAAAGATGGTCGGCCAGTCTTCAATGCTACCAGGGGGCAGGAAGCCTGTGTGCCAGTCTGCCTCAGAGCTCACTTCAGGCTTCCGGTGTGTCCGATGTCGGCTGCTGTGGTAATATACTCTCACCAAACTCCTGTTGTGTGAACCAGCAGCATATCTGACCTGTAACTTTGGATTCAGAATAGATTTTGTCCGTTAGCACTTTTCGGAATTTGGCTTAGTATGTTTGATGCCACTATAATAATTTAAGGATTACCAAATCCCTCCTTGAATATCAAATTGTTAGCATTGATTATTTACTGAGGGTCAAGTACAGTAAAACTTAGAGAGCTTTGCATAGAGGAGGGATATTTTGAAATATAGTATTTATAATCATACAGTTGTAAAATAATTCACAAACTGTGTAAAATGTTGCTCACAAGTTTCTATGGATCATTGTTATATCTGGACACTGGTCTTGCCTCTAACGTAGTTGTGACACATGCAAGAGTAACTTCCCTGGTTGCCCTGATCGTGACAGTGAGCGTGTACTGTCGGGGAGAGGCAGTCACGTATCTCCTGAGTGAGAGTCCTGAACGGTGACATGTCACTGTGTTGGGCTGCTGTTTCAGTAGTATCAAACAAGGGGATGGCCAGTCTTCAAATCATGTGCCAACATGCGTTTGGGTACTTCCGGTGTCCGATGTACGATGATGGGGTAATATACTCTCACCAAACTCCTGTCGTGTGAACCAGCAGCATATCTGACCTGTAACTTTGGATTCAGAATAGATTTTGTCCATTCGCACTTTTCTTAATTTGGCTTAGTATGTTTGGTGCCACTATAATCATTTAAGGATTACCAAATCCCTCCTTGAATATCAAATTGTTAGCATTGATTTTTTACTGAGGGTCAAGTACAGTAAAACTTAGAGCTTTGCTCAGAGGAGTGATATTTTGAAAGAATTAATTTACAACTGTATGATTATAAATACTATCACTACCGGTATGTAAAGTTTGAGGATTTACTCTAACTTCCTACATTAGGACAGTCTTGTTATGCTCTCATTCACTCACTCATCTCTCTGGCTCTCGCTCTCTGGCTCCTACTCTATCAGCTGACAGTGGGCGATTTCGCCACGGCCTCCCTCAGCCAATCATATATTTCCTGTCAAACTTTAAAGACCTGTTCTCTTCTGTGCAGTCAGCTGTCATTTCAGTAGAAACCGATGTGACCCTCCTCCCCATTCATCATCACATCGGTGCTCAAGGTTTCTTCCACTGAGGGCAGTCCCACTCCACATGCCATCATCTCGATCTTCAGCCTGCCCCTACTGTCTTCAACAACTCCACAGAAGACACCTGGAAAGCTCTGAGGCAGGCCGCGGAAAAACCACTGGTCATAGCATCTGCACAGTCAGCATGCTGCGTCCGACGACAAAGCATGGCGCTGATGATAAGACAGGGGTACTCGAGGCCCGCGGGCTCCGGCCCGTGGGCTTTGAGTTTGACACCCCTGTCTTAAGAACTGCATTCTGGGAAGACTACGGAGTTACCCAGGTAGTAGCCCTGGCTTCTCGGAGCCAATGCTGACGGTGGGCGTTTGGACTATGGGGAAGACTCAGTCGTGCTCTTAAGCCCTGCATGGTGATAGGTGTCTCTTTGTGGGGCAAGCCAGCGCGGCCCGGAGGACTTGTTCCTCTGGAGCTTGAGTGGCTGCCGTCAGCAGAGTGTAAAGATGGTCGGCCAGTCTTCAATGCTACCAGGGGGCAGGAAGCCTGTGTGCCAGTCTGCCTCAGAGCTCACTTCAGGCTTCCGGTGTGTCCGATGTCGGCTGCTGTGGTAATATACTCTCACCAAACTCCTGTTGTGTGAACCAGCAGCATATCTGACCTGTAACTTTGGATTCAGAATAGATTTTGTCCGTTAGCACTTTTCGGAATTTGGCTTAGTATGTTTGATGCCACTATAATAATTTAAGGATTACCAAATCCCTCCTTGAATATCAAATTGTTAGCATTGATTATTTACTGAGGGTCAAGTACAGTAAAACTTAGAGAGCTTTGCATAGAGGAGGGATATTTTGAAATATAGTATTTATAATCATACAGTTGTAAAATAATTCACAAACTGTGTAAAATGTTGCTCACAAGTTTCTATGGATCATTGTTATATCTGGACACTGGTCTTGCCTCTAACGTAGTTGTGACACATGCAAGAGTAACTTCCCTGGTTGCCCTGATCGTGACAGTGAGCGTGTACTGTCGGGGAGAGGCAGTCACGTATCTCCTGAGTGAGAGTCCTGAACGGTGACATGTCACTGTGTTGGGCTGCTGTTTCAGTAGTATCAAACAAGGGGATGGCCAGTCTTCAAATCATGTGCCAACATGCGTTTGGGTACTTCCGGTGTCCGATGTACGATGATGGGGTAATATACTCTCACCAAACTCCTGTCGTGTGAACCAGCAGAATATCTGACCTGTAACTTTGGATTCAGAATAGATTTTGTCCATTCGCACTTTTCTTAATTTGGCTTAGTATGTTTGGTGCCACTATAATCATTTAAGGATTACCAAATCCCTCCTTGAATATCAAATTGTTAGCATTGATTTTTTACTGAGGGTCAAGTACAGTAAAACTTAGAGCTTTGCTCAGAGGAGTGATATTTTGAAAGAATTAATTTACAACTGTATGATTATAAATACTATCACTACCGGTATGTAAAGTTTGAGGATTTACTCTAACTTCCTACATTAGGACAGTCTTGTTATGCTCTCATTCACTCACTCATCTCTCTGGCTCTCGCTCTCTGGCTCCTACTCTATCAGCTGACAGTGGGCGATTTCGCCACGGCCTCCCTCAGCCAATCATATATTTCCTGTCAAACTTTAAAGACCTGTTCTCTTCTGTGCAGTCAGCTGTCATTTCAGTAGAAACCGATGTGACCCTCCTCCCCATTCATCATCACATCGGTGCTCAAGGTTTCTTCCACTGAGGGCAGTCCCACTCCACATGCCATCATCTCGATCTTCAGCCTGCCCCTACTGTCTTCAACAACTCCACAGAAGACACCTGGAAAGCTCTGAGGCAGGCCGCGGAAAAACCACTGGTCATAGCATCTGCACAGTCAGCATGCTGCGTCCGACGACAAAGCATGGCGCTGATGATAAGACAGGGGTACTCGAGGCCCGCGGGCTCCGGCCCGTGGGCTTTGAGTTTGACACCCCTGTCTTAAGAACTGCATTCTGGGAAGACTACGGAGTTACCCAGGTAGTAGCCCTGGCTTCTCGGAGCCAATGCTGACGGTGGGCGTTTGGACTATGGGGAAGACTCAGTCGTGCTCTTAAGCCCTGCATGGTGATAGGTGTCTCTTTGTGGGGCAAGCCAGCACGGCCCGGAGGACTTGTTCCTCTGGAGCTTGAGTGGCTGCCGTCAGCAGAGTGTAAAGATGGTCGGCCAGTCTTCAATGCTACCAGGGGGCAGGAAGCCTGTGTGCCAGTCTGCCTCAGAGCTCACTTCAGGCTTCCGGTGTGTCCGATGTCGGCTGCTGTGGTAATATACTCTCACCAAACTCCTGTTGTGTGAACCAGCAGCATATCTGACCTGTAACTTTGGATTCAGAATAGATTTTGTCCGTTAGCACTTTTCGGAATTTGGCTTAGTATGTTTGATGCCACTATAATAATTTAAGGATTACCAAATCCCTCCTTGAATATCAAATTGTTAGCATTGATTATTTACTGAGGGTCAAGTACAGTAAAACTTAGAGAGCTTTGCATAGAGGAGGGATATTTTGAAATATAGTATTTATAATCATACAGTTGTAAAATAATTCACAAACTGTGTAAAATGTTGCTCACAAGTTTCTATGGATCATTGTTATATCTGGACACTGGTCTTGCCTCTAACGTAGTTGTGACACATGCAAGAGTAACTTCCCTGGTTGCCCTGATCGTGACAGTGAGCGTGTACTGTCGGGGAGAGGCAGTCACGTATCTCCTGAGTGAGAGTCCTGAACGGTGACATGTCACTGTGTTGGGCTGCTGTTTCAGTAGTATCAAACAAGGGGATGGCCAGTCTTCAAATCATGTGCCAACATGCGTTTGGGTACTTCCGGTGTCCGATGTACGATGATGGGGTAATATACTCTCACCAAACTCCTGTCGTGTGAACCAGCAGCATATCTGACCTGTAACTTTGGATTCAGAATAGATTTTGTCCATTCGCACTTTTCTTAATTTGGCTTAGTATGTTTGGTGCCACTATAATCATTTAAGGATTACCAAATCCCTCCTTGAATATCAAATTGTTAGCATTGATTTTTTACTGAGGGTCAAGTACAGTAAAACTTAGAGCTTTGCTCAGAGGAGTGATATTTTGAAAGAATTAATTTACAACTGTATGATTATAAATACTATCACTACCGGTATGTAAAGTTTGAGGATTTACTCTAACTTCCTACATTAGGACAGTCTTGTTATGCTCTCATTCACTCACTCATCTCTCTGGCTCTCGCTCTCTGGCTCCTACTCTATCAGCTGACAGTGGGCGATTTCGCCACGGCCTCCCTCAGCCAATCATATATTTCCTGTCAAACTTTAAAGACCTGTTCTCTTCTGTGCAGTCAGCTGTCATTTCAGTAGAAACCGATGTGACCCTCCTCCCCATTCATCATCACATCGGTGCTCAAGGTTTCTTCCACTGAGGGCAGTCCCACTCCACATGCCATCATCTAGATCTTCAGCCTGCCCCTACTGTCTTCAACAACTCCACAGAAGACACCTGGAAAGCTCTGAGGCAGGCCGCGGAAAAACCACTGGTCATAGCATCTGCACAGTCAGCATGCTGCGTCCGACGACAAAGCATGGCGCTGATGATAAGACAGGGTTACTCGAGGCCCGCGGGCTCCGGCCCGTGGGCTTTGAGTTTGACACCCCTGTCTTAAGAACTGCATTCTGGGAAGACTACGGAGTTACCCAGGTAGTAGCCCTGGCTTCTCGGAGCCAATGCTGACGGTGGGCGTTTGGACTATGGGGAAGACTCAGTCGTGCTCTTAAGCCCTGCATGGTGATAGGTGTCTCTTTGTGGGGCAAGCCAGCGCGGCCCGGAGGACTTGTTCCTCTGGAGCTTGAGTGGCTGCCGTCAGCAGAGTGTAAAGATGGTCGGCCAGTCTTCAATGCTACCAGGGGGCAGGAAGCCTGTGTGCCAGTCTGCCTCAGAGCTCACTTCAGGCTTCCGGTGTGTCCGATGTCGGCTGCTGTGGTAATATACTCTCACCAAACTCCTGTTGTGTGAACCAGCAGCATATCTGACCTGTAACTTTGGATTCAGAATAGATTTTGTCCGTTAGCACTTTTCGGAATTTGGCTTAGTATGTTTGATGCCACTATAATAATTTAAGGATTACCAAATCCCTCCTTGAATATCAAATTGTTAGCATTGATTATTTACTGAGGGTCAAGTACAGTAAAACTTAGAGAGCTTTGCATAGAGGAGGGATATTTTGAAATATAGTATTTATAATCATACAGTTGTAAAATAATTCACAAACTGTGTAAAATGTTGCTCACAAGTTTCTATGGATCATTGTTATATCTGGACACTGGTCTTGCCTCTAACGTAGTTGTGACACATGCAAGAGTAACTTCCCTGGTTGCCCTGATCGTGACAGTGAGCGTGTACTGTCGGGGAGAGGCAGTCACGTATCTCCTGAGTGAGAGTCCTGAACGGTGACATGTCACTGTGTTGGGCTGCTGTTTCAGTAGTATCAAACAAGGGGATGGCCAGTCTTCAAATCATGTGCCAACATGCGTTTGGGTACTTCCGGTGTCCGATGTACGATGATGGGGTAATATACTCTCACCAAACTCCTGTCGTGTGAACCAGCAGCATATCTGACCTGTAACTTTGGATTCAGAATAGATTTTGTCCATTCGCACTTTTCTTAATTTGGCTTAGTATGTTTGGTGCCACTATAATCATTTAAGGATTACCAAATCCCTCCTTGAATATCAAATTGTTAGCATTGATTTTTTACTGAGGGTCAAGTACAGTAAAACTTAGAGCTTTGCTCAGAGGAGTGATATTTTGAAAGAATTAATTTACAACTGTATGATTATAAATACTATCACTACCGGTATGTAAAGTTTGAGGATTTACTCTAACTTCCTACATTAGGACAGTCTTGTTATGCTCTCATTCACTCACTCATCTCTCTGGCTCTCGCTCTCTGGCTCCTACTCTATCAGCTGACAGTGGGCGATTTCGCCACGGCCTCCCTCAGCCAATCATATATTTCCTGTCAAACTTTAAAGACCTGTTCTCTTCTGTGCAGTCAGCTGTCATTTCAGTAGAAACCGATGTGACCCTCCTCCCCATTCATCATCACATCGGTGCTCAAGGTTTCTTCCACTGAGGGCAGTCCCACTCCACATGCCATCATCTAGATCTTCAGCCTGCCCCTACTGTCTTCAACAACTCCACAGAAGACACCTGGAAAGCTCTGAGGCAGGCCGCGGAAAAACCACTGGTCATAGCATCTGCACAGTCAGCATGCTGCGTCCGACGACAAAGCATGGCGCTGATGATAAGACAGGGGTACTCGAGGCCCGCGGGCTCCGGCCCGTGGGCTTTGAGTTTGACACCCCTGTCTTAAGAACTGCATTCTGGGAAGACTACGGAGTTACCCAGGTAGTAGCCCTGGCTTCTCGGAGCCAATGCTGACGGTGGGCGTTTGGACTATGGGGAAGACTCAGTCGTGCTCTTAAGCCCTGCATGGTGATAGGTGTCTCTTTGTGGGGCAAGCCAGCGCGGCCCGGAGGACTTGTTCCTCTGGAGCTTGAGTGGCTGCCGTCAGCAGAGTGTAAAGATGGTCGGCCAGTCTTCAATGCTACCAGGGGGCAGGAAGCCTGTGTGCCAGTCTGCCTCAGAGCTCACTTCAGGCTTCCAGTGTGTCCGATGTCGGCTGCTGTGGTAATATACTCTCACCAAACTCCTGTTGTGTGAACCAGCAGCATATCTGACCTGTAACTTTGGATTCAGAATAGATTTTGTCCGTTAGCACTTTTCGGAATTTGGCTTAGTATGTTTGATGCCACTATAATAATTTAAGGATTACCAAATCCCTCCTTGAATATCAAATTGTTAGCATTGATTATTTACTGAGGGTCAAGTACAGTAAAACTTAGAGAGCTTTGCATAGAGGAGGGATATTTTGAAATATAGTATTTATAATCATACAGTTGTAAAATAATTCACAAACTGTGTAAAATGTTGCTCACAAGTTTCTATGGATCATTGTTATATCTGGACACTGGTCTTGCCTCTAACGTAGTTGTGACACATGCAAGAGTAACTTCCCTGGTTGCCCTGATCGTGACAGTGAGCGTGTACTGTCGGGGAGAGGCAGTCACGTATCTCCTGAGTGAGAGTCCTGAACGGTGACATGTCACTGTGTTGGGCTGCTGTTTCAGTAGTATCAAACAAGGGGATGGCCAGTCTTCAAATCATGTGCCAACATGCGTTTGGGTACTTCCGGTGTCCGATGTACGATGATGGGGTAATATACTCTCACCAAACTCCTGTCGTGTGAACCAGCAGCATATCTGACCTGTAACTTTGGATTCAGAATAGATTTTGTCCATTCGCACTTTTCTTAATTTGGCTTAGTATGTTTGGTGCCACTATAATCATTTAAGGATTACCAAATCCCTCCTTGAATATCAAATTGTTAGCATTGATTTTTTACTGAGGGTCAACTACAGTAAAACTTAGAGCTTTGCTCAGAGGAGTGATATTTTGAAAGAATTAATTTACAACTGTATGATTATAAATACTATCACTACCGGTATGTAAAGTTTGAGGATTTACTCTAACTTCCTACATTAGGACAGTCTTGTTATGCTCTCATTCACTCACTCATCTCTCTGGCTCTCGCTCTCTGGCTCCTACTCTATCAGCTGACAGTGGGCGATTTCGCCACGGCCTCCCTCAGCCAATCATATATTTCCTGTCAAACTTTAAAGACCTGTTCTCTTCTGTGCAGTCAGCTGTCATTTCAGTAGAAACCGATGTGACCCTCCTCCCCATTCATCATCACATCGGTGCTCAAGGTTTCTTCCACTGAGGGCAGTCCCACTCCACATGCCATCATCTCGATCTTCAGCCTGCCCCTACTGTCTTCAACAACTCCACAGAAGACACCTGGAAAGCTCTGAGGCAGGCCGCGGAAAAACCACTGGTCATAGCATCTGCACAGTCAGCATGCTGCGTCCGACGACAAAGCATGGCGCTGATGATAAGACAGGGGTACTCGAGGCCCGCGGGCTCCGGCCCGTGGGCTTTGAGTTTGACACCCCTGTCTTAAGAACTGCATTCTGGGAAGACTACGGAGTTACCCAGGTAGTAGCCCTGGCTTCTCGGAGCCAATGCTGACGGTGGGCGTTTGGACTATGGGGAAGACTCAGTCGTGCTCTTAAGCCCTGCATGGTGATAGGTGTCTCTTTGTGGGGCAAGCCAGCGCGGCCCGGAGGACTTGTTCCTCTGGAGCTTGAGTGGCTGCCGTCAGCAGAGTGTAAAGATGGTCGGCCAGTCTTCAATGCTACCAGGGGGCAGGAAGCCTGTGTGCCAGTCTGCCTCAGAGCTCACTTCAGGCTTCCGGTGTGTCCGATGTCGGCTGCTGTGGTAATATACTCTCACCAAACTCCTGTTGTGTGAACCAGCAGCATATCTGACCTGTAACTTTGGATTCAGAATAGATTTTGTCCGTTAGCACTTTTCGGAATTTGGCTTAGTATGTTTGATGCCACTATAATAATTTAAGGATTACCAAATCCCTCCTTGAATATCAAATTGTTAGCATTGATTATTTACTGAGGGTCAAGTACAGTAAAACTTAGAGAGCTTTGCATAGAGGAGGGATATTTTGAAATATAGTATTTATAATCATACAGTTGTAAAATAATTCACAAACTGTGTAAAATGTTGCTCACAAGTTTCTATGGATCATTGTTATATCTGGACACTGGTCTTGCCTCTAACGTAGTTGTGACACATGCAAGAGTAACTTCCCTGGTTGCCCTGATCGTGACAGTGAGCGTGTACTGTCGGGGAGAGGCAGTCACGTATCTCCTGAGTGAGAGTCCTGAACGGTGACATGTCACTGTGTTGGGCTGCTGTTTCAGTAGTATCAAACAAGGGGATGGCCAGTCTTCAAATCATGTGCCAACATGCGTTTGGGTACTTCCGGTGTCCGATGTACGATGATGGGGTAATATACTCTCACCAAACTCCTGTCGTGTGAACCAGCAGCATATCTGACCTGTAACTTTGGATTCAGAATAGATTTTGTCCATTCGCACTTTTCTTAATTTGGCTTAGTATGTTTGGTGCCACTATAATCATTTAAGGATTACCAAATCCCTCCTTGAATATCAAATTGTTAGCATTGATTTTTTACTGAGGGTCAAGTACAGTAAAACTTAGAGCTTTGCTCAGAGGAGTGATATTTTGAAAGAATTAATTTACAACTGTATGATTATAAATACTATCACTACCGGTATGTAAAGTTTGAGGATTTACTCTAACTTCCTACATTAGGACAGTCTTGTTATGCTCTCATTCACTCACTCATCTCTCTGGCTCTCGCTCTCTGGCTCCTACTCTATCAGCTGACAGTGGGCGATTTCGCCACGGCCTCCCTCAGCCAATCATATATTTCCTGTCAAACTTTAAAGACCTGTTCTCTTCTGTGCAGTCAGCTGTCATTTCAGTAGAAACCGATGTGACCCTCCTCCCCATTCATCATCACATCGGTGCTCAAGGTTTCTTCCACTGAGGGCAGTCCCACTCCACATGCCATCATCTCGATCTTCAGCCTGCCCCTACTGTCTTCAACAACTCCACAGAAGACACCTGGAAAGCTCTGAGGCAGGCCGCGGAAAAACCACTGGTCATAGCATCTGCACAGTCAGCATGCTGCGTCCGACGACAAAGCATGGCGCTGATGATAAGACAGGGGTACTCGAGGCCCGCGGGCTCCGGCCCGTGGGCTTTGAGTTTGACACCCCTGTCTTAAGAACTGCATTCTGGGAAGACTACGGAGTTACCCAGGTAGTAGCCCTGGCTTCTCGGAGCCAATGCTGACGGTGGGCGTTTGGACTATGGGGAAGACTCAGTCGTGCTCTTAAGCCCTGCATGGTGATAGGTGTCTCTTTGTGGGGCAAGCCAGCGCGGCCCGGAGGACTTGTTCCTCTGGAGCTTGAGTGGCTGCCGTCAGCAGAGTGTAAAGATGGTCGGCCAGTCTTCAATGCTACCAGGGGGCAGGAAGCCTGTGTGCCAGTCTGCCTCAGAGCTCACTTCAGGCTTCCGGTGTGTCCGATGTCGGCTGCTGTGGTAATATACTCTCACCAAACTCCTGTTGTGTGAACCAGCAGCATATCTGACCTGTAACTTTGGATTCAGAATAGATTTTGTCCGTTAGCACTTTTCGGAATTTGGCTTAGTATGTTTGATGCCACTATAATAATTTAAGGATTACCAAATCCCTCCTTGAATATCAAATTGTTAGCATTGATTATTTACTGAGGGTCAAGTACAGTAAAACTTAGAGAGCTTTGCATAGAGGAGGGATATTTTGAAATATAGTATTTATAATCATACAGTTGTAAAATAATTCACAAACTGTGTAAAATGTTGCTCACAAGTTTCTATGGATCATTGTTATATCTGGACACTGGTCTTGCCTCTAACGTAGTTGTGACACATGCAAGAGTAACTTCCCTGGTTGCCCTGATCGTGACAGTGAGCGTGTACTGTCGGGGAGAGGCAGTCACGTATCTCCTGAGTGAGAGTCCTGAACGGTGACATGTCACTGTGTTGGGCTGCTGTTTCAGTAGTATCAAACAAGGGGATGGCCAGTCTTCAAATCATGTGCCAACATGCGTTTGGGTACTTCCGGTGTCCGATGTACGATGATGGGGTAATATACTCTCACCAAACTCCTGTCGTGTGAACCAGCAGAATATCTGACCTGTAACTTTGGATTCAGAATAGATTTTGTCCATTCGCACTTTTCTTAATTTGGCTTAGTATGTTTGGTGCCACTATAATCATTTAAGGATTACCAAATCCCTCCTTGAATATCAAATTGTTAGCATTGATTTTTTACTGAGGGTCAAGTACAGTAAAACTTAGAGCTTTGCTCAGAGGAGTGATATTTTGAAAGAATTAATTTACAACTGTATGATTATAAATACTATCACTACCGGTATGTAAAGTTTGAGGATTTACTCTAACTTCCTACATTAGGACAGTCTTGTTATGCTCTCATTCACTCACTCATCTCTCTGGCTCTCGCTCTCTGGCTCCTACTCTATCAGCTGACAGTGGGCGATTTCGCCACGGCCTCCCTCAGCCAATCATATATTTCCTGTCAAACTTTAAAGACCTGTTCTCTTCTGTGCAGTCAGCTGTCATTTCAGTAGAAACCGATGTGACCCTCCTCCCCATTCATCATCACATCGGTGCTCAAGGTTTCTTCCACTGAGGGCAGTCCCACTCCACATGCCATCATCTCGATCTTCAGCCTGCCCCTACTGTCTTCAACAACTCCACAGAAGACACCTGGAAAGCTCTGAGGCAGGCCGCGGAAAAACCACTGGTCATAGCATCTGCACAGTCAGCATGCTGCGTCCGACGACAAAGCATGGCGCTGATGATAAGACAGGGGTACTCGAGGCCCGCGGGCTCCGGCCCGTGGGCTTTGAGTTTGACACCCCTGTCTTAAGAACTGCATTCTGGGAAGACTACGGAGTTACCCAGGTAGTAGCCCTGGCTTCTCGGAGCCAATGCTGACGGTGGGCGTTTGGACTATGGGGAAGACTCAGTCGTGCTCTTAAGCCCTGCATGGTGATAGGTGTCTCTTTGTGGGGCAAGCCAGCGCGGCCCGGAGGACTTGTTCCTCTGGAGCTTGAGTGGCTGGCGTCAGCAGAGTGTAAAGATGGTCGGCCAGTCTTCAATGCTACCAGGGGGCAGGAAGCCTGTGTGCCAGTCTGCCTCAGAGCTCACTTCAGGCTTCCGGTGTGTCCGATGTCGGCTGCTGTGGTAATATACTCTCACCAAACTCCTGTTGTGTGAACCAGCAGCATATCTGACCTGTAACTTTGGATTCAGAATAGATTTTGTCCGTTAGCACTTTTCGGAATTTGGCTTAGTATGTTTGATGCCACTATAATAATTTAAGGATTACCAAATCCCTCCTTGAATATCAAATTGTTAGCATTGATTATTTACTGAGGGTCAAGTACAGTAAAACTTAGAGAGCTTTGCATAGAGGAGGGATATTTTGAAATATAGTATTTATAATCATACAGTTGTAAAATAATTCACAAACTGTGTAAAATGTTGCTCACAAGTTTCTATGGATCATTGTTATATCTGGACACTGGTCTTGCCTCTAACGTAGTTGTGACACATGCAAGAGTAACTTCCCTGGTTGCCCTGATCGTGACAGTGAGCGTGTACTGTCGGGGAGAGGCAGTCACGTATCTCCTGAGTGAGAGTCCTGAACAGCTGATCGACGGATTCGTATCCGTAGCAGCGGCCCAGTCAAAGCATATCTCATCTATGCAATCTCAACTGGTCTCGGATACTGCGGACACTATTCCCTGGCTACCCGGCCCTGCGGACGGGGAGTGTAGTCGGTCGTCCGACCACGAGCTGAGAGGACCTGCTATAGACCTGACCCATAGCTCCACTCCGAAACCATCCTGGACGGAGGTGGTACGCCGCGGCGTCCTGAGAAAACCAACTGGGGAGTTTCCGTTAACCACCTCCAACCATTTTGCAGTCCTGACGGAGAATACTCCCTCCCGGGCTTCCGCTACCCTTCAACCCTACTCGTTGGCGCAGACGGAGGTAACGTTAGCTCAACGGTTAGATGCAAGGCTTAGCGAGATAGAAGTACGGCTCCGCACCATGGAAGCTAAGACGCTGGTGACTGCGGGCGTAGCCGATGCGGCCCAAACAGACGTGGCTCCCGCTAGCCGTCTCCCTGCAGCCCCCGAGCAGCCGGGGGGCCGGGTGACTGCTCCCGGGAGGCTTAAACCTGGGGCGAGGCACTCGACTCACCAGCAGCCACCTCGCGTTACAAACGGGTCTTCTGCACCCAGCAGAGTTCTGGTCATAGGTAGCTCTATTCTGAGAAACGTGAAGCTAGCAACACCAGAGGCTACAGTTACATGTATACCCGGGGCCAGAGCAGGCGACATTGAGTCCTACCTGAAAGTACTGGCTAAAGATAACCGTAAATACAGTAAGATCGTTATTCACGTCGGCGGGAATGACAGTCGGCTACGGCTCTCTGAGATCACTAAAGTGAATGTGGAATCTGTGTGTACATACGCAAAAGCCATGTCGGACTCCGTAGTTTTCTCTGGCCCCCTCCCGAATCTGACCAATGATGAAATGTTTAGCCGCATGTCATCGTTTCACCGCTGGCTGTCTTGGTGGTGCCCAGCAAACAATGTGGGCTTCATAGATAACTGGGACACTTTCTGGGGAAAACCTGGTTTGCTTAGGAGGGACGGCATTCATCCCACTTTGGATGGAGCAGATCTCATCTCTGCAAATCTGACCCAGTTTCTGTATGGACCTGGTGCATGACAACTCAGAGATCAGACCAGGAAGCAGAGTTGCAGTCTTACACACTCCTCTGAGCTTCCATTAGAGCAGTTACTCACGCAACACCACATAGAGACTGTGTCTGCCCCACGGCCACTTAAATTAATTGAATCAAAAATAAACGATCGAGGAGTTAAACAAAATAACTTAATCCAAGTTAAAACTACCGCAACAGTACAACAAAATAGGATAATTAAATGTGGACTCTTAAATGTCAGATCTTTGTCATCTAAAGCTCTACTAGTAAATGAGCTGATATCAGATCATCATATTGACTTATTTTGTCTTACTGAAACCTGGCTGAGTAATGATGAATATGTCAGCCTAAATGAATCAACTCCTCCAAGTCATATCAATACTCACATTCCTCGAGGCACTGGCCGAGGAGGTGGAGTAGCAGCCATCTTTGACTCCAGCCTATTATTACACCCTAAACCTAAACTAGACTATAACTCATTTGAAAGCTTGGTTCTTAGTCTTTCACACCCAACCTGGAAAACAATACAGCCAGTTATATTTGTGATAGTGTACCGGGCCCCGGGTCCGTATTCTGAATTTCTATCGGAATTTTTTCAGTTTTTATCAAGTCTAGTCCTTAAAACAGACAAAGTAATTATTGTAGGTGACTTTAATATTCATGTGGATGTCGAGAACAACTGCCTCAGTACTGCATTTATTTCATTATTAGATTCGATTGGTTTCTGTCAGAATGTACAGAAACCCACTCACTGTTTTAACCATACTCTCGACCTGGTTCTGACTTATGGCATTAACATAGACGATTTAATAGTCTATCCACAGAACCCTCTTCTGTCGGATCATTATCTAATAACTTTTGAATTCTTACTAACTGAGTTTACACCGTTAAGCAAGAGTTACTACACTAGATGTTTATCTGATGGTGCCGTAGCTCAATTTAAAGAAGCGATTCCGTCTGTATTTAACTCAATACCATGCTTCGATGTGACAGAGGACTCCTGTGCTAACTTTAGTCCGACCCAGATTGATCATCTTGTCGACAGTGCTACAAGCTCACTGAGAAGGACACTAGACTCTATTGCTCCTTTAAAAAAGAAGTTGGTAAAACAAAGGAGATTCGCTCCATGGTATAACCCTGAAACCCGCAAATTAAAGCAAACATCGCGAAAACTTGAAAGAACATGGCGTTCCACTAACTTGGAACAATCTCGGTTACTCTGGCGAGACAGTCTTAAGACATATAAGAAGGCCCTCCGTAATGCCAGATCAGCTTATTACTCATTGTTAATAGAGAAAAATAAGAACAACCCCAGGTTCCTCTTCAGCACTGTAGCCAGGCTGACAGAGAGTCACAGCTCTGTTGTGCCGAGTATCCCTATAGACCTCAGTAGCAATGACTTCATGAACTTCTTTAATGATAAGATTATGATTATTAGAGACAACATTAATAATCTCCTGCCCTCGACCGATCTTTCCACAAATAGAGTAACCTTAGAAACAGCTGTAAACCCTGATATATGTTTAGATGGCTTTACTCCCATCGACCTTGACAAACTGACTTCAACAATTTTTACATCTAAACCGTCCACCTGTCTCTTAGACCCTATACCGACTAGGCTGCTTAAAGAAGTGCTACCATTAATTAGCACAACTTTATTAGATATCATCAACCTGTCTTTAGTAACAGGTCATGTACCACAGTCCTTCAAAGTAGCTGTGATTAAACCTCTTCTTAAGAAGCCCACTCTGGATCCAGAGGTGTTGGCCAACTATAGACCGATCTCGAACCTTCCCTTCCTCTCTAAGATCCTTGAGAAAGCAGTTGCAAATCAGTTATGTGACTTTCTGTGTAACAATAGTTTATTTGAGGATTTTCAGTCAGGATTTAGAAAGCATCATAGCACAGAGACAGCTCTGGTAAAAATAACTAACGACCTTCTAATCGCATCAGACAAAGGACTCGTCTCTGTTCTTGTTCTGTTAGACCTTAGTGCTGCGTTCGACACTATAGACCACTACATCCTGTTGCAGAGACTGGAACATTATATTGGCATCAAAGGAACCGCACTGAACTGGTTTGGATCCTATTTATCGGATCGATCTCAGTTTGTTTATGTAAATGATGAAGCCTCAATGAGGACCAACGTCAGTTATGGAGTTCCACAAGGTTCTGTGCTTGGACCAATCTTGTTCACCTTATATATGCTTCCTTTAGGCAATATTATCAGAAAACACTCTATAACCTTTCATTGTTATGCAGATGATACTCAATTATATATATCGATCAAACCGGACGAAACCAACCAGCTTGCTAAACTGCAAGCGTGTCTTAAAGACATAAAAACCTGGATGACCTGCAACTTCCTGATGTTAAACTCAGACAAAACTGAAGTTATTCTACTAGGCCCAGAACACCTCCGAAATCAGTTCTCTAATGATATAGTTTCTCTAGATGGCATTGCGCTGGCATCCAGCAGCACCGTCAAGAATCTTGGAGTTACCTTTGATCAGGATTTGTCTTTCAACTCTCAGATAAAACTTATTTCTAGGACTGCCTTTTTTCACCTACGTAATATTTCAAAAATCAGGCACATCCTGTCTCAAAGCGATGCAGAGAAATTAGTTCATGCATTTGTTACCTCTAGATTAGATTACTGCAATTCCTTATTTTCAGGCTGCTCTAATAAGTCTCTTAAATCTCTCCAGCTGATCCAGAATGCTGCAGCTCGTGTACTAACAAGAACTAAGAGGAGAGATCATATTACTCCTGTATTAGCTTCTCTGCACTGGCTCCCTGTAAAATCTAGAATAGAATTTAAAATCCTTTTACTGACCTACAAAGCCCGAACTGGTCAGGCTCCATCATATCTTAAAGAGCTTATAGTACCATACTGCCCTACTAGAGAGTTGCGATCCAGTGATTCAGGGTTACTTGTGGTTCCTAGAGTCTTAAAAAGTAGGACGGGAGCCAGAGCCTTCAGTTATCAAGCTCCTCTTCTGTGGAACCAGCTTCCCGTTTCTGTCCGGGGGGCAGACACACTCACCACATTTAAGAGTAGGCTTAAGACTTTCCTCTTTGACAGTGCTTATAGTTAGCGCTTTATAGTTAGGGCTGGCTCTGGCTTGCCTTGGACCGGCCCATGGACAAACTGGTATAGGCAAAAACTACAGGGGGACTTCCTACACTGAGCACCTCTCTCCTCCTCTTCTTCACCTCCGTCTGTATGCATTGATGTCCCATTAATGCTCATTACTAACTTTACTTCTTCCCCGGAGTATTTGTGCTTTCTCGCCTCACAGGATGACCGCAGTTTTATCTGGACACTGGTTCTTCAACCAGCCATGGCCCTGCTGACATCTACTACGATCTTCATGATTAACATTATTAATCCTATTACCGACACCATTAATGCACAGTACTGATTATTAATCCTATTACCGATACAATTAATGCACGGTACTCATTTTGTCTCTTCCCCGGAGTCCTTGTGCTTCCTCTCCTCACAGGTTTCCATGGAGCATGGTTTCATCTGGACCCTGGTCCTTCCTCCTACCATGGCCCTGCTGACTCCAACTGCTAATATCACTTTTATTATTACTCACATTACTATTTCATACTACCGATACCATTAATGCACATTATTGACCTGCTTCTTCACCAGAGTCTCTGTGCTTTCTCGCCTCACAGGTTCCTGTGTATCCGGGTTTACCTGGACCAGGTCTTGCCTCCTGTCGTGGTTGTGTCATACATTGAATGTGCTGTAATTACATTGAATGTGTTGTAATTCACTATCCTGTTCTACACATGACATCATTGCACGCCTGTCCATCCTGGGAGAGGGATCCCTCCTCTATTGCTCTCCCACAGGTTTCTTCCTCTTTCCTCCCCGTTAAAGGGGTTTTTGGGGAGTTTTTCCTGTTCTGATGTGAGGGTCCCGGGACAAGAAGATGTCAAACGTGTACATATTGTAAAGCCCTCTGAGGCAAATTTGTAATTTGTGATTTTGGGCTATACAAAAATAAATTGAATTGAATTGAATTGAATTGACATGTCACTGTGTTGGGCTGCTGTTTCAGTAGTATCAAACAAGGGGATGGCCAGTCTTCAAATCATGTGCCAACATGCGTTTGGGTACTTCCGGTGTCCGATGTACGATGATGGGGTAATATACTCTCACCAAACTCCTGTCGTGTGAACCAGCAGCATATCTGACCTGTAACTTTGGATTCAGAATAGATTTTGTCCATTCGCACTTTTCTTAATTTGGCTTAGTATGTTTGGTGCCACTATAATCATTTAAGGATTACCAAATCCCTCCTTGAATATCAAATTGTTAGCATTGATTTTTTACTGAGGGTCAAGTACAGTAAAACTTAGAGCTTTGCTCAGAGGAGTGATATTTTGAAAGAATTAATTTACAACTGTATGATTATAAATACTATCACTACCGGTATGTAAAGTTTGAGGATTTACTCTAACTTCCTACATTAGGACAGTCTTGTTATGCTCTCATTCACTCACTCATCTCTCTGGCTCTCGCTCTCTGGCTCCTACTCTATCAGCTGACAGTGGGCGATTTCGCCACGGCCTCCCTCAGCCAATCATATATTTCCTGTCAAACTTTAAAGACCTGTTCTCTTCTGTGCAGTCAGCTGTCATTTCAGTAGAAACCGATGTGACCCTCCTCCCCATTCATCATCACATCGGTGCTCAAGGTTTCTTCCACTGAGGGCAGTCCCACTCCACATGCCATCATCTAGATCTTCAGCCTGCCCCTACTGTCTTCAACAACTCCACAGAAGACACCTGGAAAGCTCTGAGGCAGGCCGCGGAAAAACCACTGGTCATAGCATCTGCACAGTCAGCATGCTGCGTCCGACGACAAAGCATGGCGCTGATGATAAGACAGGGGTACTCGAGGCCCGCGGGCTCCGGCCCGTGGGCTTTGAGTTTGACACCCCTGTCTTAAGAACTGCATTCTGGGAAGACTACGGAGTTACCCAGGTAGTAGCCCTGGCTTCTCGGAGCCAATGCTGACGGTGGGCGTTTGGACTATGGGGAAGACTCAGTCGTGCTCTTAAGCCCTGCATGGTGATAGGTGTCTCTTTGTGGGGCAAGCCAGCGCGGCCCGGAGGACTTGTTCCTCTGGAGCTTGAGTGGCTGCCGTCAGCAGAGTGTAAAGATGGTCGGCCAGTCTTCAATGCTACCAGGGGGCAGGAAGCCTGTGTGCCAGTCTGCCTCAGAGCTCACTTCAGGCTTCCGGTGTGTCCGATGTCGGCTGCTGTGGTAATATACTCTCACCAAACTCCTGTTGTGTGAACCAGCAGCATATCTGACCTGTAACTTTGGATTCAGAATAGATTTTGTCCGTTAGCACTTTTCGGAATTTGGCTTAGTATGTTTGATGCCACTATAATAATTTAAGGATTACCAAATCCCTCCTTGAATATCAAATTGTTAGCATTGATTATTTACTGAGGGTCAAGTACAGTAAAACTTAGAGAGCTTTGCATAGAGGAGGGATATTTTGAAATATAGTATTTATAATCATACAGTTGTAAAATAATTCACAAACTGTGTAAAATGTTGCTCACAAGTTTCTATGGATCATTGTTATATCTGGACACTGGTCTTGCCTCTAACGTAGTTGTGACACATGCAAGAGTAACTTCCCTGGTTGCCCTGATCGTGACAGTGAGCGTGTACTGTCGGGGAGAGGCAGTCACGTATCTCCTGAGTGAGAGTCCTGAACGGTGACATGTCACTGTGTTGGGCTGCTGTTTCAGTAGTATCAAACAAGGGGATGGCCAGTCTTCAAATCATGTGCCAACATGCGTTTGGGTACTTCCGGTGTCCGATGTACGATGATGGGGTAATATACTCTCACCAAACTCCTGTCGTGTGAACCAGCAGCATATCTGACCTGTAACTTTGGATTCAGAATAGATTTTGTCCATTCGCACTTTTCTTAATTTGGCTTAGTATGTTTGGTGCCACTATAATCATTTAAGGATTACCAAATCCCTCCTTGAATATCAAATTGTTAGCATTGATTTTTTACTGAGGGTCAAGTACAGTAAAACTTAGAGCTTTGCTCAGAGGAGTGATATTTTGAAAGAATTAATTTACAACTGTATGATTATAAATACTATCACTACCGGTATGTAAAGTTTGAGGATTTACTCTAACTTCCTACATTAGGACAGTCTTGTTATGCTCTCATTCACTCACTCATCTCTCTGGCTCTCGCTCTCTGGCTCCTACTCTATCAGCTGACAGTGGGCGATTTCGCCACGGCCTCCCTCAGCCAATCATATATTTCCTGTCAAACTTTAAAGACCTGTTCTCTTCTGTGCAGTCAGCTGTCATTTCAGTAGAAACCGATGTGACCCTCCTCCCCATTCATCATCACATCGGTGCTCAAGGTTTCTTCCACTGAGGGCAGTCCCACTCCACATGCCATCATCTAGATCTTCAGCCTGCCCCTACTGTCTTCAACAACTCCACAGAAGACACCTGGAAAGCTCTGAGGCAGGCCGCGGAAAAACCACTGGTCATAGCATCTGCACAGTCAGCATGCTGCGTCCGACGACAAAGCATGGCGCTGATGATAAGACAGGGGTACTCGAGGCCCGCGGGCTCCGGCCCGTGGGCTTTGAGTTTGACACCCCTGTCTTAAGAACTGCATTCTGGGAAGACTACGGAGTTACCCAGGTAGTAGCCCTGGCTTCTCGGAGCCAATGCTGACGGTGGGCGTTTGGACTATGGGGAAGACTCAGTCGTGCTCTTAAGCCCTGCATGGTGATAGGTGTCTCTTTGTGGGGCAAGCCAGCGCGGCCCGGAGGACTTGTTCCTCTGGAGCTTGAGTGGCTGCCGTCAGCAGAGTGTAAAGATGGTCGGCCAGTCTTCAATGCTACCAGGGGGCAGGAAGCCTGTGTGCCAGTCTGCCTCAGAGCTCACTTCAGGCTTCCAGTGTGTCCGATGTCGGCTGCTGTGGTAATATACTCTCACCAAACTCCTGTTGTGTGAACCAGCAGCATATCTGACCTGTAACTTTGGATTCAGAATAGATTTTGTCCGTTAGCACTTTTCGGAATTTGGCTTAGTATGTTTGATGCCACTATAATAATTTAAGGATTACCAAATCCCTCCTTGAATATCAAATTGTTAGCATTGATTATTTACTGAGGGTCAAGTACAGTAAAACTTAGAGAGCTTTGCATAGAGGAGGGATATTTTGAAATATAGTATTTATAATCATACAGTTGTAAAATAATTCACAAACTGTGTAAAATGTTGCTCACAAGTTTCTATGGATCATTGTTATTGTTATTGACAAACATTATCAACTATGTGAAGAAGTAACAGTGAAGACGTCTATGTATTACGTTGCAGAAATCGACTAAAATGAGCATTCAGTCTCTTGAGCATCCGGTCTGCCCTCAGTCCAACATGAGAGGACGAAAAAGTAGAGCTGCCCCGCCAGAGCTGTCTCCACTCTCTTCCAGGCAAAGTCACCTGGCTTTTGGGGTCTGATCCCGGCCGACTGCCCCAACTCCCCGTGGGCAGCACTAACAGACAGTGGTAAAGGTGAAACTGACCCATATTTGTTTGGAGCATGTGGCAAGATCTTACACATAGCACATTTAATCCTTTATTTAATTAATCTTCGTCCCACTAAGATTTTAAAAAGCTCAATAGAAAACCTGGCTGAGACAAAGTGTGTGTGATTACAATATTGATCTTTAATACTTATTCATCCCAGCATTATGCTTCTTATCCTGAGTAGATGTTTTTCTTACATATAGCCAGTCCAAGTCATAAGATACACATTAACATCCCATGACTGGAAGGGAATCAATGTTTGACTCAAGGGCAATTCTAGGAGGATGCTTGTCAAGACAAATGATTGTACTTTATATCTTTAAGACCGGTACAGAGCGAGAGGAAGATGCTCCTCATCAAGCCTGGTAAACAGGCTTTTTAAAAAACAGAACCCCCGCAAAGCAGCCGGCCCGGACTCTGTCTCCCCCTCCACCCTAAAGCATTGTGCTGATCAGCTGTCTCCGGTGTTTACAGACATTTTCAACACCTCCCTGGAGACATGCCACGTACCAGCCTGCTTCAAGGTCTCCACCATCATCCCTGTCCCTAAAAAAACCAAGGATCATGTTGAGAAAATTAGCTTATTTGCAGTTTTGATAGCCACTAGGTTATGCAGATTTAATAATCATTAGTTTATGCAGATTTAATAATCATTAGTTTATGCAGATTTAATAATCACTCACGCAATACACACAGTACACGCTAGGGCAAGGGAGAAGCCAGTGGGAGATTGATAACTTTAACTGCGTCACAAAGGGATAGGCTGCCATTTTTAGATAAGGTAGAATAATAGAGGAGTGAGACAGGAAAGAGACAGCGCCCTAGCAGTGCCCATTCTCCTTGCCCCCACAGCCGACAACATCTCATACGCACTGACAGATGACTACACCTTCTGGGACGGGCCAGTGTGGGCGGATATGCTCAGGTCCCAACCAGGTTGAATACATGTAAAAACATGCTCAGCCTGCAACTTTGACTTGAACCAATGGGCCTCTAGAGGAGGGACCCTATATAAATGATTACGCTGCTATGTTGAAGCGTGTCTAAATGGTGGAGCTCTGCGAGCGAAGCTATTAGTGACCCGTGCACGTATTACTGCAGGGCTGAATAACTCTGTTGATAAATAAACCTATTGCTTTTAATATAACTATAACGCCTCGTGAGAGCTTTCATTATCCTCTTAAATCCGCTCTGAGTGTGGGAGATAACTTTATTTTTCACAACAATCACAGGACTCAATGACTACAGGCCCGTCGCCCTGACCTCTGTGGTCATGAAGTCCTTTGAACGCCTTGTCCTGTCCCACCTAAAAACCCTCACCGACCCACTCCTGGACCCCCTGCAGTTCGCCTATAGAGCCAACAGATCTGTGGATGACGCAGTCAACTTGGCCCATCACTTCACCCTCCAGCATCTGGACTCCCCAGGAACCTACGCCAGGATCCTGTTTGTGGACTTCAGCTCTGCTTTCAATCATCAACCATCATCCCGTCTCTGCTGCATGACAAGCTCTCCCAGCTGCACGTGCCCGACTCCACCTGCAAGTGGATCACAGACTTCCTGTCCGACAGGAAGCAGCACGTCAAGCTGGGAAAACACGTCTCAGCCTCCAGGACCATCAGCACCGGCTCCCCCCAAGGCTGCGTTCTTCCCCTCTTCTCTTCTCCCTGTACACCAACAGCTGCATCTCCAGTCACCAGTCCGTCAAGCTCCTGAAGTTTGCGGATGACACTACCCTCATTGGACTCATCTCTGGTGGGGATGAGTCCGCCTACAGGTGGGAGACTGACCATCTGGTGACCTGGTGCAGGTTGAACAACCTAGAGCTCAACGCTCTAAAGACAGTGGAGATGGTTGTGGATTTTAGGAAGAACGCAGCCCCACCAGCCCCTATCACTGTGGGTGACTCCCCCGTCGACGTGGTGGAGTCCTTCCGCTTCCTGGGCTCCATCATAACCCAGGACCTCAAGTGGGAGCTGAACATCAGCTCCATCACCAAGAAGGCTCAGCAGAGGATGTACTTCCTGAGGCAGCTGAAGAAATTCAACCTGCCAAAGACAATGTTGGTGCATTTCTACAGAGCCATCATCGAATCCATCCTCTGCTCCTCCATCACGGTCTGGTACGCTGCAGCCACTGCAAAGGACAAGGGCAGACTGCAGCGCATCATCCGCTCTGCTGAGAAGGTGATTGGCTGCAATCTGCATTCCCTCCAAGACTTGTTCACATTAAGAACCATGAAGCGAGCACGAAAGATTGTTGCCGACCCCTCCCACCCTGGACATGATCTATTTGTGCCCCTTCCATCTGGCAGGAGGCTGCGGTCCATCAGAACTAAGACCTCACGCCACACAAACTGTTTCTTCCCGTCGGCAGTCTGGCTCATTAACAGAGCCCGGGTCCCCCACTGACTCTGGCATCCCCAGGACAATTTCCTTCTGGTCTCTTTCCTTCTGGTCTCTCCCCCGCACATCCCTGTCTCTCTATTTAAACACACTCGTCACTTTTAACATTCATACACTTCACTTGGTTTACGGTCCTGTTATCTGTTTTTGTGTGCACTTTATTCCATATCCTATATTCCATATCTTATTGTACATTTCAAATATGTTTCTATTTCCTGCACTGTGCTGACTGTTTTTGATAGTTAAATGTTATTTGATAGTTTATGTTATTTTGATAGTTAAATGTTGTAGCTACTGTGTTAATTAATAGTTCCAATACTTGAAACAAACAATTGACTCGCAAATGTAAGAAAAACATTTTTTTTTAAAGCAAATGCCTTCTGCACATGACACCTCGCATCGACATATAATTAAACCTAATGACAAAAACCAAAGGATTCTAATAAAGCACGTTACTTCCTTTGCAAATTTGGAAGTAAAAGCATCCATACATTTAACTAGACCATTTTAAACAGTTCATGATAAATACATAAAACATAAAACACATTTCCGTACTGTATGTTTAACACTGAAATGAATGAGTCATCAAATAAATAAATATGGCGTCAAAACTTGGTTCACCTGCTTGAATTTAACATGTGACTTTTAAGTGGTCCAGTAAAATAGACTTGACTTGCTTATAATTAGAGTGCATGATCATTGGTAGACATCTCCCTACAGAAAGCTCAACAGGGCCATGACATTTGAGACAAGACATTTCAAGAAATTGAAAAGTAAAATATTCATCAGTTGTGTTTAAGTTCCTGGGAATCTATCCATATGAAATTGCAAAGACTTGCCTTGCAGTCAAACCGGCAGCCTCTCACATTCGCTCAACCTCTTTTACTCCACATACTTGATATTGCTTTGTTCAGCACAAGCCTTTTGACTTCCTTGTAATTGCATCCACCGGCTATTTCATCATATTTTTAGCCAGAAGCCAGGAAAGCCCATGCACAGGCACGCTGAGCGATTAGGATGCCTCGAGGTGTCACCGACAGAATCACCGAAACAGCATGACCATTCTGTGAACACTTCTCCCTGAGTTGCAGCCCCTGACTGTGGTGAACAATACTGTAAATGCCTCTCAACATGAACATGACTAAAATATGTATTTAGCATGAATCAGGCAGAAAGATTGACAGGTTTTCATCAGATTGTTTTGTTACAGAGTTAATACTTCTGGGATCTCTGCTGACTATCCTCTTGATCGACGGAGTAATAAAGTATACAGACTGAATGCAGATACAACAATCATAATGCTGTTGCAGAGCATGTCCTGGCACAGAGGATTGCTGTTGAGGTTCTGGACTGCTTTGAATGGAGAGGGCAGTAAGAGATGTTGGTTGGTCACGAAGGACTGGTGGTAATATTAATGTTCTTTAAGAATGTTCATGCCTAAATGTAGCTTATAATGAAGCTTATGACTTATAATGAAGCTTATAACTTCCTACAGCAGAGCCCGTGGGGCTCTGCTGTAGGAAGTTATAAGCTTTTCTCTATTTCAGATACAATAATGGCAAACTTCGTCTACTTCATGACATTTTTTGCAATCTTTCATCATCACTACATATTGCTTTGTAATGTGTGTAACCTTGTCTTTCTGCCTGAAGCTGCTCGCCCGTTTCTGCTTCGTGGGGCACAGCAGAACTGGCCTTACCGCACTTTTGGCTCTGGACCGACAAACCATGTGTGTATTGTGTGCACGCGTTTAACCTGAACTTTCCGGTCGTGAGGTGGGCCTGATGGCTAGGGCCCCTATAAGCATCCCATCGGTTGATTTGAATGGTGCAAGGGTGTACACTTCGTGCTAGCTAGCTAAGATGTTGAAAAGTATTATTCCTTTTAGTTCTTGTAAAGTTTTTAACTCTCACAGCACTTGAAATTTTAAAAAAATATAACAAGGTGGGTGGCCAGTAATAACCACAGACAACTGACTGGATATTAAAACAGTAAACCTCCAAAGCGTCATGAATTGCCTTCTGTTAAAAAGTAGGTTCAGGACAAAGTTATTACAATTTCCAGTAGAAAGATTGTGGAGGGTTTCTTTTTCTAGATATCTTTTCTATCTTCATTTTTTTCAAAAACTGTTGAATGACAGTAGTTCTGAGGAGCTGCGTTAGCTGCAGCACCCAAAACGACTGGTCCATTCAGGTGTAGGACAGTTGTGACACTTCCTATTAGAGTGTCCAGGATTCAGGACATGAATGAAATAAGCCCTCAGATCAAATGTATTCATCCAGAAAAGGGCTGTTCAGCAGGAACCTGCCCCCATCTCCCCTCCATTTGGAGGCTCGTCTGTCTCAGGTCTACTTATCCAACCGCAGCCATGAATTCTGGTTAAGGGCTGAAGTAGTGTCTTTGTAGCTTTTGTCTCTTTCCCTCTTTCTTATCTTTCTGACACAAAACCAAACAGGATGCAGGGTAAAAATGCTGTTGTGACAGAATAAGTGCTGATACTGTAGATGTGAAAGGTCAGCAGTAAGGAGACGCAGAGGAGGGTCGATCGGAGGATTTCAAAGCTGTCTGCCTGTCAAAGTGATTTCCTTTGACATGGGATCTTGTTCTTTTGGGAGACAAAGACAGACGTATGGGCAGACATGCAAACAGAGCACAAGACAGGCAGGAAACCACCAAGACAGTATGCAGGATGATGGAAAGACAGACCAACAAAATAGAGACATACGTGTAAAAACAAAGACAGACAGCAGCAAGAGAGAAACTGATACGCAAGCAGACCATCAAATTGGCTCATTCATCAAAAAGACAGTGAAACTCTGGACAGCTTTTTGGATGACGTTGACAATATTTCCCTCTACCTGTGCCTTTGTGCAGGAGGTAACAGATTATGATGAATGGACCATTACTTTGAGGAAAGAGAAGTCTCTAATATAAAAAATCCAGAAACATAGGTCCGTACTTTCTATTGTTTTAATGCAGTGTCTAATCAATTTGAACATGTTTAATGATTGTCCTCTCCAAGGAAACAGCAGCATTGGATGTGTGTTTTAATTAGCATGTTGTTTTACTGCCATGCAAGTCCTATCTGGGTGTGACATGATGTAGCACGACTCCGGCACTGTTCCAAAGTCCACTAAAAGTGTTTTAGTTCTATTTTGTGTTTAACAAGTAAAACAAGTTTTGAAAAAAACCCCACTTTGCTTTGCTTTACTTGTTTTAATTAGTGTACACATCCTGTCTTATCTTTCCTGAATATCAGCAGGAGGAAAACCAAGTCGTTCCTTATCCTGGATCACTGACTTCAGAGAAGATTAATAAAATCAAACAAGAAAACTAGTTTTATGTAAGTACATATAGATAAAGTCAATAATTACTCATTAAATAGCAAATTCATATGCAGGTGAGTGTAATGCTTTAGAGATGCAAGCTGCTCCAGCGAAAATAGACCACGATGTACATGTAAGCCCTGATTGAGGCCCTTGCTTCACCAGCTGTGGTGGCAGTGGATCATCTTCAGCAGGTGCGAAGGAGACAAAAGTTCACACTCCATGTCCTTCCAACACTCATAGTTGTTTTCCTCAGGCTTTTCTCACACGGCGTTCACAGCTAAATCTACGTGAATAAAGATGCTGTAATTTGTAGATATCTAACGAAATCAATTCATATGTAATATACACCGCAAAACTCCCTCAGGGCGGGTGGGACGCGAGGCAGATAGGTCCAACAAAAACCGGCCTCTCGTTCGTGCCCTGTGGGAAACAAGAAGTCAATGTTGACTTTTCCTAAACCCAACGAAGTACTTTTGTTGACTAAACCTGACTCATTCGTTTCCTATGAAGAGTGGAGTTTCTTTTAAAAAGACTGTATGGTTGTTACGAATGGAAATTGCCTCGTGTTGCTGGACTTTCGTAAGAAAATGCATGAAAAACAAGGAGTTGTTTTTAGTTCTGTCATATGGGTAGTTTTGGATGCAGAGCACGTTAAAGGCGTTTCATTTACCACACAGTCACGGCAAAAGATCCCACTGTTGCTATGTCAGCCCTCCTTGCAGAGGCCCACGACGATGTCAGGATGGGAAGGATCACATGTTGCTGCCCTTAAGGTTTGCTCCCCTCCTCACCCCAGAGCCCCAGCTCTTTGTGCCTCCAACTGATAAGACTAGACTAATACCTGCTAAACCCACTGCCTGCGTGGGAAACAATAAACTCCCTTTATTCTTACCTTTACTTGGTGCAATGGAAAATGGAATCTAGCCACGAGTCCATTGTTATTCTGAAAAGAAAACCCATTGAAGGTAAGGCTGTGTAATAGCAGAGCAATACTGTAGCTGTGTGATCTATAGGTATCTGACATGGAGGGAAAGCTGCAGAATGAAAGAGCAAAATAATACACAGAACCTTGGAAGGAAACTCACTTCTGTCTGATGCATCGTTCGGCCATTCCTCATACTGTAATTACACAGATCTTTGGATTCCCAGCCGATCTGGAATCAGACCGCAGCTTGCAGGAACATGAATAATGGAAGTCCTAAAGAAGTCTCAATTATGTTTTTATATTGGGGGAAATGAATGATTCACATCTTAATATCTTCAGTGCTAAAGAGGCTTTTGGAGATCTCTGACAGATATTATGCTGTATTAGTATTCAGTTATTTCCACCCATTCAGGTGCAGCAGCTCAGCCCTCAACCAATGAGGATTCACTGTAGGAGACAAAGTCAGAGAGGCATGTTATTGTAATCCCACCACATCCATTTATGTTTCATGAGACAGCTTCATAATATACAGTGCAGGCCAATGATGGATGGGGGGATATGAAGAGCATCAATAATAAACGAGCAGACATTGATTGTCAGATACATGTGTGTGTGTGTGTGTGTGTGTGTGTGTGTGTGTGTGTGTGTGTGTGTGTGTGTGTGTGTGTGTGTGTGTGTGTGTGTGTGTGTGTGTGTGTGGTCTCTAGCCACCCCAGGCAAACCTGGTTCTTGCGATCAGCTTTGCATGATGATTACATCCTCTACAGTGATTTACGTGCCGCTCACCATCGTGTCCTGCTCTTAACCCAGTGGGAAATGCCAATAGCCAGATGTGTTGAATGTGTTGACATGCAGGTAAGTCCACCAGGTGGGTTCATTATGGAGACAAGCACGGAACAGACAGGCGTTAAGTTATTGCCAGCTGTGGCTTACCTTCAAACATCACAGCGCTTCCTCCTCATGTCAACAGGGCTGCTTTTAGATGTACAGTGCAGCGTAGATGTTGGATAGGGCTTTTTGTTGTTGTTGTTGTTGTTGTTAGCTACTGTCTACTGTAAGTCAGGCCAACAAGCCGAGTCTGGGTGTGTATGGTAATGAAAAGGTGCATATTGAAGGCTAAACAAGTTACAATAAAGTTAGTCTCAATCCAGATTGAACCATTAGGTATGCTTACATGCTCAAAAGAAACAGATTATGCAGGAAATTGGATGACAAGGCACTGCTGTATGCACAGGTTGTATTTTTGAGTGTCTTAATTTGACCAACAGTGAAAATGTATAAACTACTTATAAACTGACTTATTTAGACATCTAGAGGTATTTTTGAGGTTTTTCAGTTGTGTTCGGACTTCGAATTAAAATAAATAAAACACAACTGAGCATACATGAAAACTTTGCTTTCATCTTGCCAAACATTTTCTGTCTGAAGAGAAAACTATAAATCTGGTTTGTCTACTCTCTCAGACCGATTATGGGAACTGGGTCTCTTACAGTACATGACATCACATTACTAGAAACCACTCATGGATTTTTCGTAGGCTCAGAATAATACAAGGTAACATTTATAACGAATTATTCTACGGATTACTCTGAATACCTGTATGTTTTGTGTTTTATTATATTAAGTGTTCAGAATGTTGCTCTTTGCTTTGCATTAAAAGTTGAATCACAGAATTGAGAGTGTATTCAAGCACAAGCGGAGATCTCTATTAAGATACTGCAGTTTGGAGTCACTGCAGCTCATAATGCTGAGCTACCGATCTCTGATGATTATGGGAACCATTTAAAACAGCCAGAAACAACGATGAGCACCGCATATTAATAAACCTCCAAAGAAAATTTAAAAAAATGCTCAGAGTGCTGTTTTGTGATCTAAAGAATTTGTACAATCAGACAACTGGATTAAACACGAGTTTGACTTGTTCATGTACTCTGCTTCCAACTGTGATTTTCATTACCCTAAATGCAGCTCTAAATATCTGTTGAGTATTGCTGTGCTGCATCTGATCTATGCTACTGCACAGGGCGTTTAACTCTAAATCCAAACATGAATAAACATAAACATGTTAAAATCAGCTGCACCATTATGTAAAAACTGCATTTTACATAATATGTGACAGGATCTGTTTGTTCTAACCATCGTTTGATTGACTCAATTTGTAGATGTGAATCAAATCAAACTGAATAAACTGCAGAAGGATCAGACTCTGAGGTAGTCTGGATTTTAAAACATAAACTCTGCTCGCTGTTTACCGAATTCAGCAAGATCGATACAAATTGTCACTGCGGAGTGGCCACACAAATCTGTATGTTTTCAACTTGCTGGGCCACTGTTCTGTGGAAAAAACAGTTTGCTTTAATGTAACCAATGCTGAAGCAAACTGCTTTATACAATCAAGATGGATGAAGTGGAGAAACTTGACGCTTTCTAACTTTTCTGCTTTATGTTCCTCTCATTTTTAAACCCTTTCTTTGGATATAAAGAATGTGTTGAAGTAGCGAATGTTTTTCATGCACTTTGAAACTGCCTCATACATGAAGTGTGAATAATGTGGGTATAATACACATCAAATAAAATACAATTCATATTTGTTTACATTTTTCAGACACACTAGCATTATATCACCACTGGTGTGAGACAGAGGAGTGATGTGATGTGATCTGATGTGGTGTGAGACTGGTGTGACACTATCTTCACAACGTTTTTTTTTTTTTAGAGTAATTATGCCTGGATATCACCATCAATTTGACAGGGATCTTTTGATCCTGAAAATGCTAGAACTACCTCTAATTAAAGAAGATGATCTGCTTAAAAAACAATCACCACTTATGCTGTGTTTTTTAAATGAAGAAAGTGTTCAGCCTCGGGGATTGAGCATGCACGGCGACAGGAACAAGGAGTGAATGTTAAACTCCTGCTCCACCTTTGTGTCTGGTCTATGAATGTTTGATCACACCATTTAAATTCTCTCTGCATCGGGACGGGGCAAAGGTGCCAATTTTCTCTGATATTCCGGCATGGTGAGTGACAGCGAATGGGTGTCTCACTGAGTTAATGAGAGCGATCCAGAAAGTCCATTTTACTGATCGACAATGAAACCACTGACATGTTTTCACATTCGGCTCGAACATTGACAGCTAAAAGCAGTGAGACGCTGGCATTAACGTCAGCACTTGATATGTAACCACAATTTCTTCACGAGCTATGCTTCGTGTGCAACCAATTCACACTCCCAACTCGTCAAATAGCAGTTGGTCAGTGCCCATTGCCGTCTGAAACAGACACACCGTGCTTTCAACTAACTCCAATGTAAACCCACCCCCGTCATGATTAGATGGGCAGAGCAACTCACTTAGTATGAAGAGCAAGAGAGTCCACAAACACAGGACTTTCATCTAGGAGACCCATGTTTGTGTCCTGTATGAAACTAAAAGTAAACATTGACATTTTGTCACTTTGTCGTTAGTCACGCAACTAATTTGTCACGTGACTCA
Source organism: Melanostigma gelatinosum (assembly GCF_949748355.1). Classification (NCBI taxonomy): domain Eukaryota; kingdom Metazoa; phylum Chordata; class Actinopteri; order Perciformes; family Zoarcidae; genus Melanostigma; species Melanostigma gelatinosum. Next base: position 15,187,523 of record NC_136637.1, on the reverse strand, counting down.
CGAGAGTCATTACTCATTTTGGCAGGTCCCATTTTTGTTCTCCAAGACAAAAACAGATGAAAAGCATAAACAGAGATTTGTAGATTAAATGAACTTCTCTATTAATCACTACAATCCTCTAGTATAGATTTTCTTGAGTCAAGGACAACCCAAAAAAACGACAATAGCATTTAATCAAAGAAGAGCCTTGAGGGATGAACCAAGGACACAAGGAGAAGGCTGTGATTTCCAAAGGAGTGTTTTCTTTCAGGCTTTTAAACCACAAATCATCGCGGAAAGTTACAGAGTTTCAAGTTGTTTTCGGGAAATACAAGCCTGTTGTCATATGTAATGTTTACAGGGTTCAACACTGTAGTTCAAAAGTGACAAGCGATGGTTTCAGCATAAATGGTTTGTGTCTTCGTTGGAGTTTGGTGAGGCCTATTTAATCAGAAATAAAAGTAGGTCAATTCAATCACATTTCCATTCTACACTAAAGATTTAGTTGTTTTTTGCTTCTGATAAACCTTTGAATTTACCTTCAGAAGGCTTGAAAGCTTCAGCAGAGTGAAGCAACCGTAGTACGGTAAGTATTTCTCTGTATTGTGTCTCACCACCACCTCAGCTGCAAAATGATTTAAATGTCAAATTAATTAATTAATAAAAAAGACAAGGTGATAAATGAAAACAACCATTTAGTATCAAATATCTCTGCTTGGCTGCTCTATTTGGGCTAAAAAACTATTTTAAAACAGATTCACCAACCTGATGCAGAGACGAAATATCTTCTTAAAACCCACAAAGACTGACATTCACCAACGTTTCTTATTTGGGATTTGATCTTCGGTGACAACAGAATCAGCGCACACTCAAAAGCACACTTGCATACATTTGAGTGCTGACACGTTTGTGCAAAATGTTGCACTTTCTATAATTCTGCACTTAAATAAGATATAAATTACAATAATATTTTCATCAGTTATAATATTTGTAGACTTTATTTCCATCTTTGGTGGTGGAGTACAGTCAACATGTGGTTAATGGAAACCTCTCGGAGTATCTAGCTCATGGTGGTGATGGGGAGGTCCAATAGTAACAGAATCTAAATGATATTAAAAGAGGGGCATGTGTGGGAAAGTTGCATTACATGTCACCATTCATACACTGATGACAGGGGATACCCTGCAAGATGCCACCTGCCCATCAGAAGTAACTAACATTAATACCCACACAGAGCAATTTGGGGATAAGTGTCTTGCCCAAGGACACATTGACATGGACTAGCGGAGCCGGGGATCGAACCACCGATCCTCTGATTGAAGGACGTCCCTGCTCTGCCACTGAGCCACGTTTTAGCTTGAGAACTAACACTGCAGGGACTCTCTGACAAATTGAGGCTGATATAATGTCTTCATTAGGTGGTTAAATTAGGTGGTTGAGGGTCAGTGTGTTACTCACAGACACACGGATGTTGATGGACATGCAATCTATGGGTGAAATCAGTTATGAGGCAGTTTTTCTATCCGACGGGCCGCTCTCCCACCCACACAGTCTGTACCTCGAGTCTGACCAAATCAGCTCTATAGACATTTCCTCAGTTCAATGTTCTTTCAATCCTTTTTAATCACTGGATTAAATAGTTTCCATTCAGTTTGATCAGACTTAGTGCGGAGGACAGAAATGATTTATGACTTTGTGACCAAGCAGCTCACAACAATGAGTTCATACTTTTAAGGTGGGCTGAAAGGTTATCTGAAACAAAGGGGCCGTTCCTTGAGAAACTGTCCGATTCTGATGGGGAGTAGAGTGAATATAAGGTGATGCTTATTCCAAGCACAGCCTATATTAAAAATGGCCTATTAAACATGCACTTAGTCAAAATTGATGGCTGCTAATGAAGCCGGTGCATTTCAAATTGGCTGAACAATATACAACATGTGTAGCCTTTTAGAGGAAAGACGAAAGACAGACGGAACATCTGACAGCAGTAGATGTTGATGTCCTACGGGGAGTTTTAATCTGCTGCTGCTGAATGTTGCTGAACAACTTGAGTCTTAAGAAGCAAAGTCCCCAGATTCCCCAGTATATTGTTTCAGAGTTTGACAGCGACAAACAAACCCAAGGTCACTCAATCACACAGGTGTTTTTCTCAGTTTTTCTGTTACCAGGAGAGTTGACTACAGACAATAGAAGCTTCAGAGCTTATAGATGTCCTTGTGCTAAACTCCACTCGAACGGTCTTATTTTAGACAAGATGACCAGCTGGCACTTAAAAAAGAAGAAAGGGAAAAAACAAGCTTTAGAATTCCAGCTGGATTTAAAATTCCCCCGACTGTCACTTTTCCTTGAGTGTTTTGGGTAACAACAAGATTGAATTCTAACAGGGAGACCGCTTCAATCAATATTTGGAGCACTTTTAAGATGTCGTCTCATGGTAATGACATGGCACTAACTATTGTAAAAGTAAAACTCATCTCTCCACTGTATGTGCAGATATTTGTTGCTATTAGTTTTGCTCTTGTCTTTATCTATAAGGAAATCTTTTAATTACACTGGTTTGAATACATCTGCACTAATCTGCTTCACAGTCATGGTGTGTGGCTAACAGAGAGAGGAATTACTCTCATATATGACCTGTAATCATCTTTCAGTTATCAAAGCACTCTGTGTGAACAGAAATGTAGAAAGTATGTGGACATTTGAGCAAGGTAAGTCCCAAACATTACATCAATAGGTGATTAGGATCCTAAAAATAATAACTAATAATAACTAATTTGAACCAGGAAATACATCTTGAAAGAAACATAATGCCTATTTTATTACATTTTGGCAACTAAGGCATGATTCATGTTTGAATGAAGCTTAGCAGGAGTTCAGTCAGGGAGACTCTTAGTCATTCACAAATCTGTCTCGCACGCTCCGGTTTCTTTTCTGTCTGCTGAATATCGGCTCTAGTTAAATCAACCAGATGTTCCTGAAGCCAATCATATCATTGCCGTAAAACTTTAGATAAAAGACTGTTGTCTTCTCTGCTGTCAGTTGTCATTGAAGTGCGAACGGACGCAACCCTCCTCCACCTCGTTCACCAACAGTTTTCATCACGTCAGGAGCCAAAGTTCCTTCCACTGAGCTCATCAGAAGTCCTGCTCCACGTCCCATCATCCAGATGTTCAGTTAACTCTCCTTACCTCTTCATCACCAAATGGGTATTGAACAAACTCAAAGTTGCTTATAGTTAGGCCATGTGTTCTGTGCTTTTTTAACTCTCAACAAATACCTCCGACAACAACTGTGCAGAGCTCATCCTCCTGCTGCTGCTGCTATGGTGTATGGATTGACTCGTGGACTTCCCAAACTTATACCTGGCCGATACTATTTATTTTGCTGACAGGTGGCTGTTTGGTGTTTTTCAACAAAGCAAGGCAGTAATGTGTTGTGTTTCACAGGGTTTATATATTCAGCGTGAGAGCCACGGGGATCACATATGCTGTCCCCTGACACCCGACCTGCTCTGTTTCCATAGAAACAAGTGCATGAATATGTTTCCTCCAGCCTGGCCGGAGGAAACAGCATCTTTTATTCTTCCGTGGTGCAAAATGGCAAGAACAATTTTGTTTTTTGGGTAGATTTTGTTTGAAGCAGGAAGGCTATTCAGAAGTGAATCATCGTCATGATTGTCACCAGCATCACGATGGGTTTCTCACTTGGTCTCTGACACTGAAACTGTAAAATTTGGGGGTGTTTTGTTTGAAGTTTTGAAGTTTAGTAGTGCACCTATACTGCGCATACTGTAATATGTTGGTGATTTATCTTCTCCATCTTCTGATTTTAACTTGTTTATGTTTTTTACTATTTTAACTTCAATGATTCTTAAAATTTAAGAGGTTTACAATTTTATATATTTCTCTATAACACACATATTCAACACTATATCAGCAAAAGACGGGTGCTCCCAGAACAGCAGAACAGAGCCATACTGCCAGATGTACTGAACATGGAAATAAAGTGATCCTGACTGAACTCTGATTGGTGCACAGAAATTTGGAATTCACGCTGGTCTCCATGCTCCTTTTAACACCTCTGCAGTTATCAAATCATTAATTAAGCTGATGTCGAATCTGCCCAGAGAGCCTGGTGTGGGAGAGAGATACGACTGCAGGCACCACCGGCCATCTGCTTCCAACACGCTGATGTCGCAGGGTATCAGTCCTAATACACACCCAAGTAGTTGTTTCAGCAGCACTTGAACAGGGCTTCTTCAGGTCCTTATACTGGCAGGCTGCATCAGAAATCATCCCACTATAAAAGACCTTCTAGCGACACCTCCATGAAATGTAACTACACACACAAAAACAGAAGCACAGATGACATGCACTTGCACAGATGTACCATAGCATAATGAGCCCTCATGGAAGCTGATTGCATACATTTAATCCACAATAAAGGTAAAAGCTTCTCATAGTTTATGATGCTCTTTGTACTGATTAAGCCTGAACTAAAGGTCGTAACTCGGATTGAATGCATTGGTTTAAGCACATTACAGTGCCCACATCCCGCTTTCCCATTGAGAGCTAGTCAGCTTCACTTATTGGCTGCTTGAAGCTGCACTTTTATAATACGATCTAATATGTGTGGAACAACTCAAGGGGGTCATGTGTGAAGATTGGAGCAGTACCTATATTTTGCCAATCAAACGGATCACTGATGAATTGATCACATGGATATATGTTTTGTATATTAGGTGGCCCTGAGAGCTCAGTGCACAGCTGCCTCCAAGAAAAAAATATCCAAATAAACCAAACACAAGTAAATTAAGAAAGAAAACATAGATAACATAATAAAGTGTGGTAAATGTAGAAAACAACAACAATGAGAATACAGAAACCTTAAAAGGTCAATTTGGGAACCGCTGCTAAAGGTACAATCCAGAACTGACTAAATGTTTGTATATTGTTGAAGTAAAATGGGAGTTACAAATGTAACGATGGTTCAATGAATTCTGGATGACCCTCGAGTCGTCACGCATTCTGTTCCTTCAGAATCTTCTTGCCCAGATTCTGAGTGACAGACAACTCTGGCGGTCAACCAGAATTCATGGACCCATAGTTACATTCAGAACTCTTGTTCTATTTAATTCTTCCTAAAACAAATGCACTGGATGACTGATACCACCAGTGTGATGGGAGAACAATTTCGGGTTTAACCAGCACTTCTGGAGCTCTTCAATACAGGGCTTAGAAGGAGGGACTGAGAAGGCATAAGGCTGTGGCGTCTGCCTGAAAGAAGCACTCAAAGGAGCCGCTCCTACAGGAGCTTCATCCAGCCCCAGCCATGCTAAAGCCATCCTAATAGCTGGCTTCCTTGTGGCATGGCCAGCCTCTGATCCATATAAAGACCCACCATCAGACCCCTGAGAAAAAGCATCAGATGCCCTGTATCTCAATTATCGCTCTGCCCATCATCACACAAACTGCAGGAGGCTGCAGTTGACAGTACATCATCCTCTAAACAAGGCGAGTCCCTTGTGGCGGAGTCACTAAGAGGAGCTGGCCTCCCTATTATAAGGCTGGAGATTGAGGAGGAGCTCTTTAATCTGAGCAAACTCTGATGAAAGATTACCAACATTGAGAGCCAAAGCTTCAACCTTTCTTACTTTTTTTGGTGGACCATGTGAGACCGCCTTGAGCCTCTTTGATGTTGTTGGGTCTGCAGACACACGAGCAGGCAGCAGCCCAAAATCCTCACCTATCTCTGCAAGTCTTGCCATTTTTACTGACAGTGGCATGAAACTACAGTTCATACAAGGGTCGTCAGATACGCCCGGCCTGAGGTTACATGAGTTATAGACATGCAAGTTCAACATGTCCTGAAGTGGGTCAGTCCCAAAAAATAAACACTGACTAGATGAGTGAAACAAATACATTACACAGCCAATACTAAGCAGTTACTTTTAAGAAACTACGTTCGGAACACAAATTCACAAATGTCTACACATGTCTTTACACATCCGGCCCCAGATACAGGATAACTGTAACATCTTGTTTACTTTGCTTTCTAAATGTTTTTTGACATTTCAAGGTCCACTTCCTTTCATGAACACTTGCACATGAACTCCCTGTCCTCTCTACCAGCAGTGTTGACAATCTTGACATGCGATTAGAGGGGTGAAGGAAGCCATGGATTTTTCCTATTTTGTGATTTGTTATTTATTTTTCCTGTGAGCCCGAGCAAGACCAACTCTGGCTTGAATATGGTGTTCCTGAGTTATTGTACAGTTAATTGAAAATCTGATCTTTATGTAACTTGACTGCTTAAATTGTTTGTCTTTTCTCACCCGCCTAAAGTTAGTTTGCATCAGGTATTTAAAGCTGCCTTTAGATTCATGCACCTGTTTTGCCTGTAGGACAGTGCAGTCTGTGTGTTTGTGAACATATGTTACCATTGCTACCGTAAAGAGGTTAAACCTGTTTTATTTGGGTAACATTTGTCTGAAAGTCACAGCCTCGCATGTTGCTATAGCATTACTTTCATACTTATTATTTTGTTCTTTTCAAATCTGAATTGCAGCTTTAAATTGTCTCCTTCAGCAGGCTTAAACAGCAACATATTATGGCTCGGGTAAAGTCACCATAGCCGAGTGAGAGCGAGTATCAGGCAAAGTTTTACCAGCTGAATATGACAGAACAGTTTGGCACATCATTGAGATGCAGTACAGGTTTAGATCAGAGCTGGCATTATTGGCCACATTTCATGGTCTGAATCTTTTAAATTCCATTTCCTAGTCAGCTAATGGAGCACTGCAGGTGGCTGCTAAGACACTGATCTGCTCTCAGTTCAGTGAGTGTGTGAGCTTCTACGTGTTTGGTATGTGTGTGTGTTTGGTGATGATAGCTGATCCTCACAATATCAGATCCCTTTGAACAATGAAAAAGGGGCAAAGTCAGAATAAAGTGGCTCCTCACAAGCCTGTCAAACTGCATATTTATTTGAATATATTTGAGGATTTTATCTGAGTCTGGGACATGCTAAAATGATTCATAGCATCTTCTATTTTGGGATTAACTTCCAGGATTCTAGACTGCCTTGTCGAGCACTTTCATTGTGACACTAGACTCCAGGAATCATAGACACCGCTCACAGGATTTGCAGGACACGTGGCACACAGATGTGTATGAGAGATTGAAGCCATTCAATTTCTCATCAGTACTTGCGGACTAACTGCTCCTAATGGATCCCCTCTCAAAGGTTCCTCTGTGGGACACTGACAAGGTCAAAGGCTTATAGTTGCATCATCTTGAAAAGTCAGAGGTGGATCCAAATTTCCTAGTTCGCAGTGACATCAGCTGGATGAAAAGAGGAACTGTCAGTTGCTTTTCTAAATCGCTTCCTTAGTTTCATCTAAACATATTGGTCAAGTCAAGCCGAGCATGTGTTACTCCTGCATCCCTCCAGTGCACTTAAAGTGTTATTGTGTATAATGTTTGTAGAAAGTCAGATGATCACACTGCATCAAAAAGACATAGCCCAGCAGTTACAGACAGACACATGCATCAGCGACATCTGAGCTGCTTCACACTGGTCTGTAGCTGTAGAGATGCAGCCTTGCAGGTCGTAGACTGCTGATGTTGCTAAATATGCATTAAAGTGATATTACTGCAATCCACTGGTGGATCAGACTGAACCCTTGCTTGTGTCAAAGTATGAACAACTTGATATCCTGATTGCAGGTTTCCGGTGGCTTTCATGTACATGCTTGTGAAACCTAACCGTACATCATTAGGCTAACATTTGTTTCAGTCCTAAGTTTTCTCTTTTACCCCTCCAAGCATGAGACCTCTAGAGAACATGTACTGCATGCTTTTTCAGTAAATGTTGTTCAGCCTACTAGGGGTTTTGAGTTATAATGTTGGAATGAAAGAAAATCTAAATTTTTTATTTTTACAAATACTATTTTGATGCTATTATTACAAAGAATCCCACGACAACATAACTAGCCTATTAAATAGGCCGTATTTGCTGGGTTGCCAATCACCCTAATAATGAACAGCGTCAGTTACTCCCATCTTAAATTCATTAGGGAAAGTTGGAAAGACTATTCAGGTATTTAGGGAATAACCTACAACATAATATTAAAACATAAAAATGTTTTTTTAAGTGCTCTGAAAGACATAAAGCTGAGCAGTTTGTGTGTGAGTGTATGAACACAATGATTGGTTGCGATGCAATGGGCACCAGCTAAAATCATGCGCAAGGCAACACTACATCCCTACCTCACAGTAATCACTCAAAAGGTTATTCCAAAGGATACATGTTTCCCCTGCTGATGTGTTATGTGAGTTACATCGCTGAAGACAACAATGTTCACTTGTGTTACAAATGATTTTAGTTTCCGCACACAGTGCAACTCTACGGCTACAGTGCCCCCTGCTGCCCGACTGCTGTCATTACATGCCACACATAACAGTTATATAGAACTGTTCATTCATTTTACATTTTTCTTTATTTTTTTCAGTATTCTTACAGGCTTCAGTGTCATTTGGGAAAATATCAAAGCAGATAGACAATTTTAAAAATGCACATTTTATTATTTATGAATTGTGATGTCTATTCTGAGATGTAATTATCTGCACAAGTAACCGTTCACATTAAGATGAGTTTATGAAGAGCGTTTAATGAATTGGGTCCTGAAATAAAATGTCAGCTCATCTCGGCTGTCTTCTATCCTTTTTTCTCAACTGTTCAGCCAAAGATTCCCTTCTTCTTTGCTGTTGACGAGAAACAAACATGTCACTCTTTGCACAGCATACTCATTATCTCGCATTTCTCCAAGCCTGAATTCATGTCCCTGCCCAATTAGTGTTCTTACCTTTCTCAGTAACAGTATACATCGCCTCCATGCCACCTTTAATGTGGTCAATGACGTGACAGTGGAGCAGCCAGGAACCAGGATACTCAGGACGCATCTTTACAGTCTGAACAGGGAGAGGATGGAAACGTCAAGTGAGTCACAAGTTTCATTTTTATTCATGTTTGACAACACTGAACCGACAGAATCCAGTTTTCCTGCAACTAACTGATGCAAAATGTTCTAACATTTTAAGTTCTATATATATATATATATATATATATATATATATATATTTGCTGTTAAAGATGGTAGGATTGGCAAAGGAACACTTATATCATATATGCAGCAGCACAATTAAAACAATACTTTTACCTGATTTCCTTTTTTAAAAGTGAGCAAAAAATATTTTAAGTTAATCTGTATTCCTTATTTGGTGTGTCTATATGAATTTTGTAACCTGTTTTAAGAGAAGATAATATTTTAATATATTTTACAATCCAATGGATGATGAACAATAACCTTTTACGACACTGATCCCTTGAAGTTGTGAATATAATAAGACAAATTAAATCAGTTGATGCCACGTCAGGATGTTTTGAGGTTTTACCTGAAAGGTTGGTGGAAACAGCTCATACACATCCGTACGATGAGGACCTCCACCCAGCTGGAGAGAAAGAGCAAAAAATAGTTGGAATTTGTGTGTATTAGTTTGCGTAATGTGTGATTGTGTAGGCATGTCTTGCAAGTTTGTTTGTCTTGTATACCTTATATTCCACACTGTGCCCATGCCAGTGTGCGGTGTGTATGTCCACATCATTGCCCATTCCCATCAGGTACCAGTACACCTTATCACCCACCTCCATGTTTAGACCATTCAGATTTCCATACATATAACCATTGATGGCTGCATATACAGAAAAGCACACAAACAAACATATTGGAAAGACATGAAGAATATTTCGATCGACATCGAAAGTAAAAAAAAATACCATCGGTCAAAATGATGCCGTTTATTTTGATAAAGATTATCTTTATCTCACCATGCATCTTGTTGCTCTCTATAAAGGTTTCATCATCCTTCAAGTTTGTGCGAGGGTTCCTGATGTAGGTCCTGATATTTTCATCCAGATACCTGGAATAATAATAATAACAATATTAATAATAATAATAATAATAATAATAATAATAATAAAAGGATATGAGGTGGGACCCGATAAAATTGCATATAAACTTCACTGTTGAACCATCTACTGATGAAATTCTCTAAACGGAAAATGTTGACATTATTAAAGTGTGTGGATTATCCTGATTATCTGTGAGAGGGTTTACAGAAAGTAAGTATTTCAAATTGACAGTGTTAATTACCATAATTGAAATTCCAATCAATTCCATTGTATGGTGGTGGCGGCATACATTTCAGACAATTTCAAAACCTCAGAATATAAAACATTTTTTTAGATACCATGAAGTAAAGGGACAAAATCAGTTTTGCATTGAAATTAGACACCTTAACTACTAAAGGTCTAAACAGTTCATAGTTAGTTTTAAGGTTAGACTCCACTTACCAACTTTCATTCTCATCAAAAACCAGGAAAAGCAGCGCGAACTCTTCCACTTGCTTTTTCATACCAAGACTCCTGAAAGAAACACAGTTTATAAAGCTGTAAATTAGCACTCTATAAAATACTTTATAATATTGTTTTGTGATACAGAACAAAAATTCATTCCTGCCTCATCATACCTTGAAAACACACACGCACACAGTACATGCTGCATGAAATGATGCAGAGACACTCACCTGCCCCAGCTACGGCGACAGATCACCAACGGACCAATCAGACCGCTGTACAGGTCCTGTTAGGCAGGGAGGCGAGGTAAGTGTGTGTGTGTGCGTGTGTGTGTGTGTGTGTGTGTGTGTGTGTGTGGGTGTGTGTGTGTGTGTGCGCGTGTGTGCGTGTGTGTGGCGTACCTTGGTAACATCAGCAGTGGAGTAGTATGCTGACACAAAGCACTCCTCCTGCTCTGTGGTTGGTCCTGTATTCTTTGTAACGTACCACTGGTAGGAGTAAGTCTCACCTAGGAAAGACATGTTTCTAGGTATTGAATCCTATACTATGTGAAAAAAGTATATTAGAGCTAAGTGAAGGACCTTTGCAGAGTCCTTTTGGTATTCTCAGAAAATTGTAACTTTGTTACACAATAATAATGAAGTAAATCTACAATTAAAATGTTGCATTCTGGGATTAATTCCAATATTTCTTGATGGTCTGCAAGCAGGTAGACACACTACCTGGTTGGGTGAGATGAACTGCCGGGATTTCTGTCTTGACTCCATGGGCGTGGATGGAATAAGGCCTGGACGCCATGTTTTTAAAAACCACCGTCACCTTGTCTCCCACATCAGCGTGAATTATTGGACCTGGAAGACGGGAAAGTGTTTTGATTACAAGACCAATCCAGCTGGAACATAAATCCAAGATGTTTTATACATAGTATTTGTGGCTTTTATATTACAATCACAGTTTGTGCATTCCTGCTGCCCTGGCTGAGAGCCTACCCATGATGCCGAGGTGTTCTATATCAGCTGCTCTTTCCACTTGCTTGGTGAATTTGTTATTGGTGAACTGGCGGTAGACCACCTTCTTGTAACGGGAGCCGATAAACCCACCCTGCTGGTCCAGGAAGACAGAAGCAGGGCTGCGGAGGGAGAGAGACGGGCTTATTTTGCAAAGGATTAAATGTTGTGTGTGTTTATGGTACAATCACCTCATGCGGATGTGTTTAAGCATTCACTTCCATTTGCATGTAAATGTGTTTCTGCATGAATCTGTGTTTGCTGTTTGGTTATCAAAAGATACAAAACACTAAAGACAACAAAAAACATTAGGTGCAATATTATTTCATCTTGACATAAATAACTGAGCAGAGTTAAATGAAATAGTAAGGAGAGAAGTTTTATAAAAGTGCAAAGTTAGATTTAAAGGATAAGACTGGTGGTATTCTACTGTACATTTTTCTCATTGTTAAAAAATCCCATGAAAACACCAAAACCAACAATGTGTTAGTCCATCTCTCAGCCCCTCTGGTTCCTTCGCAAGACCTTTAATAAACACGTCTCCAATAAATAATCTCATTTTCAAAAGGCTCCATTTTCTAAAACAGCTGGGAATTTTAAGAAAACTTTACTCAAACAGGAGTACACAGAGAACTTGTTGGGCACCATTTTTATACGGATTACTCCATGTCTGGTGCTCAGCTGCATGCCGGTGTGTGGGATTGACTCAAAAATAATGTGTGTTTGTACTGAAGTAACATCTCACCAACAGCAACAATATGGCTCATTGATGGGTTTTTTAATAGTTTTGGGGCAAAACTTGAGGTCTAAGATGCATCAAGCTTAAAAGGCAATACCTCTTAGTCAGATCAATTGCATTGCTGGTTTTGGTCTTTTTCTGACATTTGTGGACAGTAAGAAATATTCAGGGAATCAACATTTATCTTATCCTTCAAGTTTTATACAATGTTTGTATAATAAAATAAACTGCATGCATGTTAAGGTAGTGCATGGTTTCCGCTGTCATCAATCTTTGGAGGCCAATTTTGCCGCCAACTGTCCGCAGAAGTCCAGATATTTGTAAGCAACTGTTTTCATGCTGTACATGTGCAGGGGACGATATTTTTTTCCGACGATGGCGAAGGCATGACCCGCCCTACTCTGCCTCTGATTGGCTTACCCTGATATTACCCTAACCCCAACCAAGCTATCTCCTCATACACAGGCAGAGTAGGTCGGGTCATGACTTTGACATCTTAGGGGAAAAAAGAAAATTGGTGTGTGCAGGTGGTACTGTACTTCTCATGACCGCGGAACATCTCAGCCTCCCAGGTACGGTTTGGAGAGTAGTCCCAGTCCATCTCCATGGCAGCGATGTAGTAGGTTTTTGAGCGCAACATAGTCTCACCCTGACGCTGAAATATGCTGCACTTCGCTACCGTGTAGTTGGCTCTCATCCCACCACGGTAATGGTTCACTGTGGCTGACACCACTTCAAACTGACCTGAAACAAACACAATCATCATATGTACAGAAATACACAATGTACACGTTCGGCTCAATAATTATCCCAGACACCCAATGTTTGAAATCATTCGGTCTCTCACACACACACACACACACACACACACACACACACGTTATATTCTCATTCAGTTTGAATTGTGAGATCAAAACAAAGTTGTAACAATGTCACTGAAGGTTCTCACAAGTAAGAAGTACAATCATGTGTGCGTGAGAGAGAGACAGAGAGCGAGAGAGAGAGAGACAGAGAGAGAGAGAGAGAGACAGAGAGCGAGAGAGAGAGAGACAGAGAGAGAGAGAGAGACAGAGAGAGAGAGAGAGAGAGACAGAGAGAGAGAGAGAGAGACAGAGAGCGAGAGAGAGAGAGACAGAGAGAGAGAGAGAGACAGAGAGCGAGAGAGAGAGAGAGACAGAGAGAGACAGAGAGATGTATACCCATGCTGTCTGGCTCCATAGTGACAGTGTGTGAGATGTGAGGGAAGACGCTGATGGTGTCTCGTCTGTTCTGGCGGTAGATGAAGCGGTTTCCCTGGAAGTAAAGGCTGATGATGTCCGTCTCTGAACCCAGTCCTGACACGTGCCATGTTACCGTATCCCCCTTACACATGGTCAGGCCTGGGAGGTTCCTATACACAAAGCCATTGATTGCTAAAAGAGAAAGACACAGAAACAAAACATACAGTGATTAGCTCAAAAATGATAAAATCATGAAGGGAAAAAGCTAAGCTGAGCTGAGCTGCCAGTGATCAGTGTGTGAGTGTGCGTCGCCTACACACCGTGCATCTTGTTGCTTTCGATAAAGCCATCGTCCTCCTTGTTAAAAGGAGGCTCTATGGGAGCAGGGGTTAGGGACATAATGTTCTCATCCAGATACCAGCTCAGGTTCTCGTCAAACACAGTGGCCATGAGGTGGAACTCTTTTTTTATAGTTTTTCTACATGAGGAGAAGAGAGAAGGATCAGGAGGAAAGGTGTCTAATTGTGATTTCATCAATACATTTCAGTCATTTCAGTTTTCTGTGTCCCTCTATGGCAGACCTCTATTGAAGCTGTTCTCCAGCCTTCTTGCCACAAGCCAGATATGTATCAGATTTAGGTCCACATATACTGCAAATATCCCCCAAATCATAACTGGAAACACCAGATTTAATGGGATGTGACCTGATCAAACATAAGTTTAGTGATGCCCTCTTCTTACTTGTATTCCTTTTTTCAGTGATCCAGGACGACAGATAAGGAGCGGTCCAACCAGTCCAGAGTGGGTGTCTTTAACAGGGTCCACTCCAGAGTAGTACAGATAGGTCAGACAGTCAGCCTCCCCTTGGACTGGACCAGCACCCAATGGCACCGTCCATTCATAGCTGTGCAACGTTCCAGGTCTGACTAGAGCAGCTGGGGGAGGGGTCACCACTCCTAAATGTATTAAAAGAAAGAGGAATATTATAATGATGTTAATGCATGCTAACTTAGACTGGCACTGTAATATTCCAGCTTTTAGCTCACTTGGTTCCCTCTTCAACTCCCGCAGTTTCTTTGCTGTATGGGACTCTGAGGAGGAGAAGAAGTGTAGGGCAGGAAAGACGGAGACATAAAACAAGATAAGAAAGTGTCTAAAGTATAATCTAGTACATTGATAACAGTGTGAGTGCATGTGCTTGTATTAACCTTCCAGTTCATTGTGATAGAGCGTCCCATCCTGTTCTATACTGTACTGAACACCATGAGGCTGTATACTGTAAGGCCGGCTGGCTTTGTTCTTAAACACCACCTTGATAGTGTCCTTCTCTTCAGCTCGCAGCACAGGACCTGGAGACATGGATGGACACAAATGGACACACAAGCACACATTTAGGACAAAGGACCATTAGATGACACTATGTTGGGAGATATCTCATCATGTTAACAAAATCCTGCCGACATATTTCAAACATTAGTGTTGGAACTGGCAAACTGTTGTTGAAGTGATCTGACGAAGTCTGTCCAAAATATGAACCTTTGTTCATATTTTGGACCTCCTTCAACAATAACAAAGCTAAGAAGGTCAGAAGAATTTTTTTTAAAGCTGTTTTTAGTTGTAACCCAAATATCTTTGTTTGTTTGGGACAGTTGGTTGGACTAAACAAGCAATTTGAAAATGTTTGGGAAGTTGTGATGAATAAAAAATGAAAAAGTAATCTGCAGATTAGTCAATGATGAAACAGTCCAATATTGTATGGAAAGTTTTAACCAGAAAGGGGAGCAAGACATATAATATATTTCGTTACATACCATACTATCGATATATAGCATTTTTCATTGAGTAATAAGCATGTTTGGCTGTACTAATTTGAGTTTATTTGTGCCTCCAGAGCATCGCTGACTCTGGAAAAAAAAGTGCAACCAACCCCTGCCCAGCCTGGATTACCCAGAATTCCAAGGTGTAGCTCTGCTGGGCTGCGTAGCATCTTTGTTGTGAAGGTAATGTCCGTGTAGTCCACATAGCGAACCTTCTTATAGCGGCTTCCAATACGGTTTTGACTTCTAGTTACAAACATATCTGCTTCACTACACAAACACACACACACACAAACACACAATACAAATTATTAGCAGGTCTCTTACAGAATCATGAAGATTAGCCTGGACAATTTCTGTGAGAGTGTGTGTGTGTGTGTGTGTGTGTGTGTAGGTGTGTGTGTGTGTGTGTGTGTGTGTGTGTGTGTGTGTGTGTGTGTGTGTGTGTGTGTGTGTGTGTGTGTGTGCGTGCGTGCGTGCGTGCGTGCGTGCGTGTGTGTGTGCAGTAACCAACCCATCAGTAGGTGGCGTAGGAGCGTAGTCCCAGACTTCCTCTTCAGCAGCAATGAAGAACGGTCTGAGCTCACCGTGTGGCTGGGCCTTGTGGACGTTGGGGAAACACTTCTTGATCTCAAACAGAGCCTGCATTCCAGCTGGACAAAACCACAAAACAAAAACTCACAAAGAAATACTAAACAAATTTGTTCATTATCCAACTGGGTGACACAAGGACTTGCTTGAATCAAATTAAGAATTAAGGAAGTCGGCTCACCCATCAAATGGTCATTGACAGTGCACGTCAGCAGCCAGTGTCCAGGGTTGTCAGCTACCATTTCAGCTGTAGTGCTGGAGCCGGGGAAAAGACTGATTATGTCTGTGTGGTGGTTCTGAGTGGTCAGGATCTGGCCATGGAAATGAACTGAATGCATGTCCACCTGTTGCAGATAAAATAGATTTAAACTGGGTTAAGACCAGGTGCTTGCTGCTAACACCAAGACATGATGTGGGCTATTGTGAGTCCAGTTTAGCAGCCCTGCAAAAAAGTAACACATGTTCACAAATTTAGTTTTTTCAACAAACTGTCAACAGAGGCCAGATGCAATTGTAAATGTGACGGTTACTGTTCAGACTTTCACCAACAAAATGAGAACTAGAACTGCATGCACTCAGACAATAAATGTGAGTCCTATTACAGGTACTTGGTATTGTTAGTATACGTTAACATATTGTCAATATAGGCCCAGTCAGACAAAGCTTGAGCTTCTTCTAAATGTGCTCAAAAAGACAAATCAGACAATAACTACAAAAGGTTCACTCAGTAGAAAGCAGATCTCGGCAAGACGGGTCTGCTACGACCACTGCTGTATTGTGTGATTGAATGAAAACACCCCAAAATGGTTGAGAGCAGTGAGTGACGAGCCAGCAGGCAGCCAATGGCCGTATAAAATAGTTGTGAAAGTTGTTTGTAGACAGTGTGAGTCATCACAACCACGAGAGGCTCTTAAGCATGCAGCCATGGGCACCCAAAAATATCATTGTTTGCTGCAGCAGAATGCAAGATTAGCCGAGGGGAGACACAGAGGCGCACACTCACTCACTCACACACTCACTCACTCACTCACTCACTCACAGACTCACTCACTCACTCACACACTCACTCACTCACAGACTCACTCACTCACTCACTCACAGACTCACTCACTCACTCACTCACAGACTCACTCACTCACACACTCACTCACTCACTCACACACTCACAGACTCACTCACTCACTCACACACTCACTCACACACTCACTCACTCACTCACTCACTCACACACTCACTCACTCACTCACTCACACACTCACACACTCACTCACTCACTCACAGACTCACTCACTCACTCACTCACACACTCACTCACTCACTCACACACTCACTCACTCACTCACACACTCACTCACTCACTCACTCACACACTCACTCACTCACTCACTCACTCACTCACACACTCACTCACTCACTCACTCACTCACACACTCACTCACTCACTCACTCACACACACACACTCACTCACTCACTCACTCACACACTCACTCACACACTCACTCACTCACACACTCACTCTCTCACACACTCACTCACACACTCACTCTCTCACTCACTCACTCACTCACTTAAGGGTGTACACACATGCGCACACACACGCGACCGATCGCATGATCTTCGTGGAAAATATGAAAATGAAAAATTAAAGGATTAAAGGGCTAGTTGCATATTTTGAACTTTGGTTGGTTATGTGCCTCAATTAAGACTTTTTTTTAAAATATGACACATGCAACTAGAACAATATTCTGATTCGTGGGAGTAATAATAATAATAATAATAATAACAATACCATTAATAATAGTAATAGTACAATAATACTATACAATAATAATACAACTATTAACAACAGTAATAATAATGATGATGATGATGATGATATTAAAAATACAATATTTACCTCATTGCCTAAGCCAATCATATGCCAGTGGATCTTCTTGCCTTGGCACATGCTCAGTCCAGGCAGGTTACCATACAGAAAACCATTTATACCTGCAATTAAATCAGAGTTAAAGGTATTTGTATGTGTATGCATATGAGTATGCGTATGTGTACCTGGATACTACCACTCACCGTGCATTTTGTTGCTCTCAATGAAATCTTCATCCTCCTTCAGGCCACTGGCAGGATTTGTAATGTGCGTCCTGATGTTGTCGTCCAGGTACCAGCTGAAGTTCTCATCTGACACCATGAAGAGCAGAGCGTACAGATAGTCTCCTGAGCTGTCTCCATGCAGGTCCAGGGTTCCTACAGAGGAGTGGAGAGAGGACATTTTAGGATAACATGCATTAATGTACTGAAGGGGAAACCTACAGTAAGTAGTGCCCCTACACAACTATTTTCTCAATTAACTTCTTACTATTTTGGATGCTGCTTTTTGGTATTGCCACAGCTGATCTCACAGATTTGACAAGAATCCAGCAATATTTTTGATAGTTTAATTTGTGGTGAAACGATTGGCTCAAAAATTGATAAGTTGATAGTAAGAAGTTAAATGAGGGAAACGTTGTTTGGGCCTTAAAGTAGGTTTCCCCTTCAGAATAAACCACAGAAAGTACAGAAAGTACAACATTTCCCTCTGAAATGGAATGGAGTGGAAGTAGCCGATATAGAAGCAGAAAATTAAAACTAAAGCAGAAGTACCTGAAAATATTACATCAGTTAAATAAATGTACTTAAGTTCCGTCACCAGATAAGTTAAAAAAGGTTCCAGTACCTCTCTTACAGACAATGAGGGGTCCCATCAGTCCTGAGTTGATGTCTTTTGGTGGGTTAACGTGGGAGTGGTAGAATCTGGTCAGGCAGTTGCTGTCCTCTAATGTTGGGCTGTGGCTCTCTGGGAGGTTCCACTCATATGTCACTGTTGTACCAGGAGCCACTGAGTCATCACGCTTCAGCTCTGGACCAGTACCGTCTGGGTAAAGGGCTCCTGAAGATACAAGCACACAGAGTCACACATATATCAGCCTGTTAAGGCTGCCCATCGATTCATTAATGCCTCACCCTCATTGCCCTTGCTGTAGTTCAGTCCATGTGAGTGGATGCTGTAAGGTCTGTTTGCCGTGTTATTCAGGTGGACGGTCACTGTGTCTCCCTCCTCGGCCATCAACAGGGGTCCCAGGTAGCCCAGCCACTCCGCCTTCACCACCTCTGTCCTGTAGGTGGCGTCGCTGTACTGCTTATACACAGCCTTCTTGTAGACGGAGCCAATGCGCTGGGGGCCTTTCTTTAAAAAGACGGAGGCTTCTCTACAGAGACAGAGAACGAGGATTATTATGGGTTGCAGTTAAAATATTACAAAAACCTGTGATTGGCTAAAAATTTTAGGGCCTTTTCACATCAGACATTTTGATTTGTGATTTTAGGGAAAGCAGAGGTGTAACTCATAACATTAACGATGGCTCTGATCTAATCAAGTTTCCCAGTAAGTCGTGACAGTATGACAGTGAGTGAGCATGTACAATATACCTTTTTTACCCACAAACACTGCTCATGATCGGACATGATTTTAACCACAAACGGTCTTATTATTTAGATTATTTCGATAAATGTATTAATTGTGGAACACAATTCATTACTGCGGTTTCTTCTTCTTCTTCTTCTTTTTTTTTAAAGCATGCTGAGCAGAGAGGTTAAAAATTACAAAATAAATAGTTCACATGAAACATAAGTAATTGGTTAAATGGGTAAAAGTAAACATGTAAAATGCATTTTGCACAGAAAGCACATCAAATATAAAGAATCACTCTCCAAAGGAAACTCTGCACTACACGTGGTGACACTGAATTTTTCTTTGATGAAGAGATGGAATAAGTGTTAAAGTAAGGCTATTTGTCATGTCTTTAAAAGTTGCCTTCTTTCGAGATACAAGGTTTTCACACAACAGTGAAGATTGTCGTAATAATATTGCAATACTTGACATTGAAGGTTAAATTGTTGAGCAGTGTGGGTCAAAAAATGACAATGCTCAAACATCCATGCATCTTAATTGAGATCATGGTATGGGGGTGAAGTGGCTATTGGAAAGACAACATAATCTTTCCAACGTAATCAAGACAATGTACTAAGTTTGTACTCACTCATCCTCTTGCAGTGTGCGGTTTTGAATGATGTTCATCCCACTTGGGGCATAGTTCCAAGACACTTCCTCTATCTTGAGGAAGTACTCTCTCCTCATCCCAGACGCACATACTGCTGCACAACACAGCAACAACACTCCCCTTAACCCCAGTCGCTGCATTTTGAAGATATAGCGCTGGCACTACCACTGATAACCTGCCCAAGGAGGACGATGACTCTTTAATTCTGTTGAGCGATCCAGAGGATGATAATGATGAAGACAAGCAGTGCAGACACCTGACAGCTGTAAGTCAGTCTGTCTGAGAGGCTTTAGACCCTCTGTGTGTCTTTATACTACCTAAGCTGACTGGTGGGAACAGCCAAGCAGGGCAGAGGGGTCACTGACCAACAGACAGGGTTTGAGCCAACCCATCACAGAGATAAGGGAGGGCGTTCCCTGACAGACTTTTTGATCAAAAGGTTACATTTGCATAAGAACAGAACATGCTATTCTTTGCAATGTCCACATTTGATGGCACAACCACGAAGAGATCAGATTTAACTTACATTTACATCAGACATTATGCAGAATATCTCATATTTGTCAGAATATAGAAAGCCAGATCTGTACCACAGTCAGTTATATTTTCCGTGCTTGTGGAAATGCAGCCAAAAATCTTGCTTAGTCATGTACACATGACTAAGCAAGATTTTTGCCAGTGATGAAAACACAGACTTTTGATCCAGTCACTACTGCTGTCCAATATTAACTGCAAGGTTGAAAATGATACAGAAAAATCTGATTCCGTTGTTTCGATTTGCGTTTGTCCTAATCCACAAAATCAGTCTAACCAAGCTAAGTAATTGAATTAAAACTAATTTGAAGTACTTTCACCTACCCCTAAAGACAATTAAGGTCAATGAATTCTGCTACCAAAACTGGTTTGTCATTGTTTTAAGGTTTAAAGCGCAGTAGTTTTTTCACAATGTGACATGGACATAAAAAGTAAAAAATACTCTCCCCACAGCCACCGTGTGATAAAGAATTGAAAAATGTCTTGTGATGGACTTGACTGCAGGGTCTGAGGCCACATTTACTCAGTCTGTGTCCTGACATCGATCAATAACGGGCAACTCTGGAAACTCCAGGACACTTTAAACACACACACACACACACACACACACACACTGTTAAATGTAAGCTAATATTGCATTTGTGCAAGGCCCCTTCTCCAGATAAGTTAATGGAAACATTTTGTTTCCAGTAACAGTTTGGAGGAGGTGCAGCAGGGGAGTCAAGCATGCATACACATATACACACACAGGATATATATATATATATATGCCAATTATGAAAAGAGAACCTGTTTTTGTGGACAAAGATCAGCCTCAACTTAATGACTCACTGGATACTTAAAATGGAAATAGACATTTTTTTATTAAAGGCGGCACAAACAAACAAACATTATAAAAAATATGTCACTAAAACATATATAAAATGTCTGTTTACACTGATCTAGCTTCTGAAAGACGTAAAGAAAACAATTTACAACAAAATGCTCTGAAAATTAAAACAAATGTACAAACATAAAAATCTGCTCGTAATCCTTAAGTGATCCAACAGTGTATAAATGTTGGAACAACAACAACCACTTCCTGGTGCATCCAGATAATCATGTCAGCCAAGATGCGGATAAACAACCAAATAATGGAAATGTGCTTCTCTCCTTGCAACACCAATGACACAAGAGCTTATCTCATATGTGGCTGCCATCTTAAGTACACTAGTTTAATATCATTGGTTTGAAGTGTAATATCATCTGTTTAAGCAATAAAAACGTTAATGTAGTTATTGGGTTTCTGAAGGTACAGAAAGTATACCGCCAATAATGATAACAAAGAAAGTGAGCAACCTTGAAATTAAGAATGTAAATTTCATGAAGTGAACAGTTGTCACTCAAGTTTGAGAACAGTTGTTTTTGTATCTTCTTCTTTAAAAAAGCAAATGAAAGTTTCACACACTGCTACTTACTTCAGTGAAACCTATCCCATGTAGGATAGGACAACATACTAAATAATATTATTGATATTATTGTCGTTATCATTGTCTACTTTGTCTTTATTATTTAAGTTTACTGTATTTTCTATGGAGTATTCAGGACACACGCTCACACACATATCTACATTATTATGTACTAATAACCTGTTGCCTTTGAAATGTTGAGACTTCTGCACCAGAAAAGCTCATCATCATAATCATAATCAATGACTGCCTCGTGATTTTTGCCACTCTAAAAGGGCAAATCAAAAGCTTGAAAATATAGTGATTACACTGACGTGGCCGTCAGAAGTCCATGATACTGTAGGTGTGTCTAAGTAAGGTTGAATTGTACTCGCACACATGGTGCAGTGTGTGCAGACTTCCGCTTCCATGTGTGTCCATTAACGTCCTGTATCTGTGCATACATATTGCGTGTGTGATTTGTTTATGGGTGCACAGGCACTTGTGTCTCAGCAGGTGAGTCTACATACACGTGTGTGTTGATCTACGCGTTCAGACTATACTCCTGCTTGTAGCAACAGGGCCGGCAGATGGCGTTGACTAAACCATTTCCCAGCTGTAACAGACAGATGATGAACTCAAGCACAGCCAGGCCCAGCAACACACACAGCAGAGTCACGTTCCACTCCACGATGTGAACCGGCTGAAGACACCGTGACCACGTCTCTGGTTGTAAGAGATACCTGGGACACAGAGAGAGAAAGATCAATCACGGACAGCATTTACTACATTTATATTTTATATATTTTTTGCATTGGTTACAACTCATTGTGAGTGCTGCACCACATTCTTAAAATACTGAAATACTAAGGGGGAGAGTTGTCTCTAAGTATACATTGATGACATAAGTCGACACATGACAAGGTGTCCTCATTTACGAAATTAACAAAAAAAGTGGAGGCAAAGTCCATTGTTTTCCAGATTAGGGCACCTAGTCACATTTACCACAAAAGGCAACGGGTAAAACTGTACATTTTTACAGTTGTTTGTAGTCAGTTCATTCTGTTTACCAGTGAAATATAAAGTTAAGGACATGTATACACACATTCTTCTCTGTTTATAAACCCCCCATGCCCCAACACCCACGCACACACACAGCATCTCTCTACCTGCCCCCCTGGTCTGCAAATGGGTACGTCCATCCATAAGGAGTGAAGCACTGGGGACCCTGCACCAAGGCAAGTCCTGATATGACGAAACAGTAACCAGACCCCACCAGGCCGACCACAGCTGCCAACACTGACCCGCACATCTGGAGAGCAACACAGACACACAAAGTGATTATATAGAAGAACATGAACGTGTTGGCATGCCTTTGTGACTGTATGTGTGAATGCCTGTCTGTATAAATGTTAACGGTTTCATTTATGTGTTTAATAGATCAGATACAGAGACTGCTATAGACACACACACACACATAACAGCAGCTGTGCATGTGGCTTGAATGGTGTGAGCCAAGCTTACTTTGTTGAGATTTGAGTAACAATGGGACCCTTGTAGAATTATTATAGTTGATTAGCATTAACATTCCACCTCATAAGGACACAGTGTTGTCTGGCTTAATGACAACTGTTCAGTATTATTCTCCAAGTGGTGAGAAAGAAACAACAAAATGGCAGTAAAATGGGGACACTAAGAGTTACAATTCGTGAAAGATGTGATTTTGATCTGTGTGCAGCAAACAGAAATGTATAAGTATTTTTATATGTTTAGAGAGCAGCATGGGAAATGAGGATGCTGCTAAGCATCAGCTGAGCATCAGTGTCATTACTCCTGGAGTGTTTGATGCAGACTTAGCTTAGCATATACCTCCTGTGGATTTTGAGTGTGATGGTTTAATAAGTCCCTTACCATTAAGCTCTCATTCCAACAACAGTTACATTTCCCCAGAGTGATGAAGACCACAGCTGGAACCAGCATCTGGAAACACAGAGTTACATTTCTGAACAGCAGCATTTTTTTTTCATCATTTGAAATGGCAGGAAGTGATACACATTAAATCGTTATAGTAGTAGGCCTATATATACAGTATATATAGATGCTAAAGCTACGTAAGCTAGGCTAATAATCATATTCTACTACAAGAAAAGATTATTGATCCTGCTTCTCTTTGCTAGCAGCTAGCATATCATTATCACCACCCATACTGTATTATTGTTTTATACAGCACATACATACAGTAAACATACAGCACCTTGGCCTCGACACATGTTTTGTCCCACCTGTCAATCACCATCCTTGTTGAAAGCAGTATTGTACATATGGACGTCACCTAAAAGACAAATCGCCTGGGACGTAAACAAATGTGCAACATGAGGCTGTGTTGCTTATTTCACACTAATCGAATGTTTGCAGGCCATTTAAGACTCAGTCGGGTTCAACTTGTCAGAATTTGGCTCAACTCTCAACGGTCTTAAGACAGGGGTCTCAAACTCCCGGCCCTAATCATTTTATGTGGCCCGCGAATCCGCCAGCAAAAAAAAAGTTTAAAAAAAAAATCATTTTTTATTTCTTTTAATTTTTTAATTTTTAAGTTAGACTAATAATAATAAAAATATCCCCATAGTCGAAATTATGAGATATAAAGTCGAAGTTATTAGATAGAAAGTCATAACTATGATAGAAAGTCATAATTCTGAGATAGAAAGTCAAAATTATGAGATTGACAGTCAAAATGATGAAATAGAAAGTCAAAATTATGAGACACTTAAACAGTTAGAATCAGCTCTTTGACTGGTTACTGTACATTTGACATGGATATGTATTGTGAGCACATTGAAGACTACTTTAAACTGTGAATGCAGACAGTTATTTAACAATATGTTACGAGTAGTTACATTTACAACCGGCCCTTTGCGGGCGAGTTTGAGAATCCTGCTTTAGACACTGACCGCTCCACTTTCTGTCCGTTATTTGGTGCCGAGCAGGCAGCGCTCAGTGGATTTGTATTGGTGTGTCAGCTCAAAACAGCTGCTTGTTGACGAGAGTGGGGACACCGAACCAAACCGTGAATGTGTCCTAAACCAAAACAATGAGCTTAAAGAGGCTTAAACGTTCTGCAGAGCTGCAAAGTAAAGTGATGAATCTTTGTATCTGCCTCTCTGGAGGCTTAATTCTCACTATGAGGAACAAACATCTGTAGTCCTCTCATTCAATATAAATATAAAAGAAACATTCCTACACTACAATTTCTCTGTTAAATAACAGTAAAGTGCTGCCAGCAATGTCCTGTAATTCTACAGTATTCATACCGTGAAATGACTTAACAGCATATTACTGTAAAGTTATAATGCAGTGTATTTCTGTATTTTTTTAAATTTCTGTATTTTCATCTGTATTTTTTACGTCATTTTGAGACATAAATAACCTTATTATGAAATGACCACATGGTCAAGTATATTTTTGTATACTCCTGTGACTTCAATAAATGAAAAGTACTGAGTGTTTTCTCTTTTTTTGTTCAGAACTTAAAAGCAAAATGAATACAACAGTCTCAAGTGAACTTATAGAAAGGAAAAAGTATATGGTTCTGGCCAATGGGACAGCAGAACGTAATAAAAATCAAAAACAGCTGATAGATGCATTTTACAGGACAGGTGGCAACATTAAGGCCCATCATGATGATTTAGTCTGAATCTACTGCATGTTAATCATATGGCCGACATAACCTCACTGATAATTGAATCATTGTTTATAGTAACTGAGGTTAGCTTTAGTTTAGAGCAGTGGTCCCCAACCACCGGTACCGGCCGCACAGGAAGAATAAATATTATATTATTTCCGTTTTATTGATTATCAGAGTCTGAAGGAAGTTTTATTTTGAAAGATGACCGAATTCTCTCGCAATTTCATCCACCTGTGCCTCTTGACATGTCAAGACGCTTTGTCTCGGTCACAACTCTGCTGGTGTTTTGGATTAAACTCGAGGCTGAATATCCTGAGATCGCCACTAGAGCACTGAAAACCCTGCTTTCATTTCCAACCTCCTCTTTGTGAAGCGGGATGTTCTGCAGTGACAGCAATCAAAACAAAATGGCGGAGTCGAGTGGACATCAGGAACAGACTTCGGGTGTCATTGTCAGAACACAGGATGCAACATATTAGCGTTTGAATATGAATTTGCAAACAGAGACAGCTTAACAATGTTAAAAGGATCATTTGTGGAGTTACTTGCAACAGCTTAAACTTTTGTTGTGACTTGTTGCATGCAGTGGTGTATAAAGTACCCAAAAGCCATACTTGAGTAAAAGTAAAGATACCTTACTGGAAAACGACTCCAGTAAAAGTAAAAAGTCACCTATTAGAATACTACTTGAGTAAAAGTCTTAAAGTATCTGATATTTATTGTACTTAAGTACAAAAGTACTTAAGTACAAAAGTAATTTTCTGATATTAAATGTACATCATAACCTGAACATTAAATGAACATCATAACCTGTTCATTGAAAGTAAAAGTACAAGTAAATGCTGTTAATAAAAAAGCAAAGGGTCAGAATTTTGAGAATTATCAAGTTTATTCTTTTAAGCGCTGTGGCACCATGACCAAGGACATGGAGCTGTGTTGAACATAATTGGGTTGGCTGTGATCCATTCAGGAGCAACAATGTTCAACATAATATATTGTACATAAGTATACTTTTGCATCTACTATGAACTTATCATCATAATTCTCTGAAAAGCAATATGACACTATGAAGGAGTTGTAACAGTGCGTTTATAAGTCTGCTCATTAGACTAGAGGATGTAGAGGACAAATGCATAATATTATGTTCAGCAAAACATATCCACTTGATGCATCAGGTCAGTGTTTAGAGAAAGGACACCTGCCTTGTAAACTCCTATGGGTCTGATTTGAATACAAAGGTTTTGCTCAAGCTGAATCTGCAATTGGGCGACTGCTACCATCATAACTCCATCTTATCATCCACAACATGACTCAAATATCAAAACATGATCAATACTAAAGCAGCAACACAGTCATTACTTGAAACTGAAAAATGTCCTGTTCATCTTCAAAAGAAGTTGGTTTTTAAAATTGCGAGAATTCAGTCTCGCTCTTCTTGGGCTGAAGACTAGTCCTGCTATGCTAAATAGTCTTTCACAGGCCGCTGAGGCAGGTAGAGGTGTGTTCAGCGTCACAGACAGCTTGCGCACAGCTGCGAAGGATTTCCCTAATGCTAACGCTAATGCTAATGCTAACGCTAATGCTAACGCTGCGCTCTCTCGGCTCCCGTCACAACTGTCAACACTTCCTCAGCTCACTAACTCGCTAGCGATCCACTGATGTTGGTCTTCGTCACCACCGTAGTTTGTTGCGGGAGTAGCAGGTGCTTCCATTTCTGCTTCCATCATGAAATCAGTCATCGTAGAGTGGAATTATACTCATGTAGTCGCCCGCTAGCTTATAGCATGTAGCATCCTGGCATCACTGGGAATCAAAACGCCGCAGCTTTGAGAGCACTTGTTTGCAATTGTGCATTAACGTGATTAACCAATGATTTAACTTGCTGCTAGGACCACTGATTCACCAAACCTGCTTGCTTGCAGTCTGTGTTCCACCACAGTCCCCGACGCTGCTCTCATCATTCATTTTGTTTCTAAAGATAGATTTGATTTTGTAGCGAGTAACGAAGGTTTCAGGGGAAATGTATCGGAGTAAAAGTATCAGTTTTCTTTGCAAAATGTAGTGAAGTAAAAGTAAAAGTCAACATAAATATAAGTAGTAAAGTAAAGTACAGATACCCAAAAAAACTACTTAAGTACAGTAACTAAGTATTTCTACTTCGTTACTATACACCACTGGTTGCATGTATGATTTAAAATATCTGCAAAGCAATAGACTAAATTATTTTTTTTAATATACAGTGTTGTATCATTACTGCTAATGGGTCATAATGTGTGGAGTTTTGTGAAAACATGCTGAACACTGGACCAGCAAATAGTGAATTCATAGAATAGAACAGAATGGAGTGGTCTCGTGTGACGTCACAGTTTAGCTGTCGGCCATGTTGGAGTACACACAAAGCCACTGGCATGCACGGCTGAGTCGCATAACCTATCGATCATGGTGAACTTTTGTGCTGTCTTTGGTTGTGGCAGCAGAGCTGATAGACAAGAAATCATTCTTTCGTTTGCCAGCGGTCATTACACATCAAGGAAATGACACGAAGGAGCTATCCAAGCGACGTCGCGAGAAATGGCTGTCACGCATCTCTCGAGATATAAAGGAATGGAATTTGGCGTACACTAGAGTATGTGCGGATCACTTTATAAGTGGTCAGTGATTTTATTTACAAATTCGTTTGTGAACAGTATTTAATAAAGGAAATATAAATTGTCAGAATTTGGCTCAACTCTCAACGGTCTTAAGACAGGGGTCTCAAACTCCCGGCCCTAATCATTTTATGTGGCCCGCGAATCCGCCAGCAAAAAAAAAGTTTAAAAAAAAAATCATTTTTTATTTCTTTTAATTTTTTAATTTTTAAGTTAGACTAATAATAATAAAAATATCCCCATAGTCGAAATTATGAGATATAAAGTCGAAGTTATTAGATAGAAAGTCATAACTATGATAGAAAGTCATAATTCTGAGATAGAAAGTCAAAATTATGAGATTGACAGTCAAAATGATGAAATAGAAAGTCAAAATTATGAGACACTTAAACAGTTAGAATCAGCTCTTTGACTGGTTACTGTACATTTGACATGGATATGTATTGTGAGCACATTGAAGACTACTTTAAACTGTGAATGCAGACAGTTATTTAACAATATGTTACGAGTAGTTACATTTACAACCGGCCCTTTGCGGGCGAGTTTGAGAATCCTGCTTTAGACACTGACCGCTCCACTTTCTGTCCGTTATTTGGTGCCGAGCAGGCAGCGCTCAGTGGATTTGTATTGGTGTGTCAGCTCAAAACAGCTGCTTGTTGACGAGAGTGGGGACACCGAACCAAACCGTGAATGTGTCCTAAACCAAAACAATGAGCTTAAAGAGGCTTAAACGTTCTGCAGAGCTGCAAAGTAAAGTGATGAATCTTTGTATCTGCCTCTCTGGAGGCTTAATTCTCACTATGAGGAACAAACATCTGTAGTCCTCTCATTCAATATAAATATAAAAGAAACATTCCTACACTACAATTTCTCTGTTAAATAACAGTAAAGTGCTGCCAGCAATGTCCTGTAATTCTACAGTATTCATACCGTGAAATGACTTAACAGCATATTACTGTAAAGTTATAATGCAGTGTATTTCTGTATTTTTTTAAATTTCTGTATTTTCATCTGTATTTTTTACGTCATTTTGAGACATAAATAACCTTATTATGAAATGACCACATGGTCAAGTATATTTTTGTATACTCCTGTGACTTCAATAAATGAAAAGTACTGAGTGTTTTCTCTTTTTTTGTTCAGAACTTAAAAGCAAAATGAATACAACAGTCTCAAGTGAACTTATAGAAAGGAAAAAGTATATGGTTCTGGCCAATGGGACAGCAGAACGTAATAAAAATCAAAAACAGCTGATAGATGCATTTTACAGGACAGGTGGCAACATTAAGGCCCATCATGATGATTTAGTCTGAATCTACTGCATGTTAATCATATGGCCGACATAACCTCACTGATAATTGAATCATTGTTTATAGTAACTGAGGTTAGCTTTAGTTTAGAGCAGTGGTCCCCAACCACCGGTACCGGCCGCACAGGAAGAATAAATATTATATTATTTCCGTTTTATTGATTATCAGAGTCTGAAGGAAGTTTTATTTTGAAAGATGACCGAATTCTCTCGCAATTTCATCCACCTGTGCCTCTTGACATGTCAAGACGCTTTGTCTCGGTCACAACTCTGCTGGTGTTTTGGATTAAACTCGAGGCTGAATATCCTGAGATCGCCACTAGAGCACTGAAAACCCTGCTTTCATTTCCAACCTCCTCTTTGTGAAGCGGGATGTTCTGCAGTGACAGCAATCAAAACAAAATGGCGGAGTCGAGTGGACATCAGGAACAGACTTCGGGTGTCATTGTCAGAACACAGGATGCAACATATTAGCGTTTGAATATGAATTTGCAAACAGAGACAGCTTAACAATGTTAAAAGGATCATTTGTGGAGTTACTTGCAACAGCTTAAACTTTTGTTGTGACTTGTTGCATGCAGTGGTGTATAAAGTACCCAAAAGCCATACTTGAGTAAAAGTAAAGATACCTTACTGGAAAACGACTCCAGTAAAAGTAAAAAGTCACCTATTAGAATACTACTTGAGTAAAAGTCTTAAAGTATCTGATATTTATTGTACTTAAGTACAAAAGTACTTAAGTACAAAAGTAATTTTCTGATATTAAATGTACATCATAACCTGAACATTAAATGAACATCATAACCTGTTCATTGAAAGTAAAAGTACAAGTAAATGCTGTTAATAAAAAAGCAAAGGGTCAGAATTTTGAGAATTATCAAGTTTATTCTTTTAAGCGCTGTGGCACCATGACCAAGGACATGGAGCTGTGTTGAACATAATTGGGTTGGCTGTGATCCATTCAGGAGCAACAATGTTCAACATAATATATTGTACATAAGTATACTTTTGCATCTACTATGAACTTATCATCATAATTCTCTGAAAAGCAATATGACACTATGAAGGAGTTGTAACAGTGCGTTTATAAGTCTGCTCATTAGACTAGAGGATGTAGAGGACAAATGCATAATATTATGTTCAGCAAAACATATCCACTTGATGCATCAGGTCAGTGTTTAGAGAAAGGACACCTGCCTTGTAAACTCCTATGGGTCTGATTTGAATACAAAGTTTTGCTCAAGCTGAATCTGCAATTGGGCGACTGCTACCATCATAACTCCATCTGATCATCCACAACATGACTCAAATATCAAAACATGATCA
Organism: Melanostigma gelatinosum; assembly: GCF_949748355.1. Classification (NCBI taxonomy): domain Eukaryota; kingdom Metazoa; phylum Chordata; class Actinopteri; order Perciformes; family Zoarcidae; genus Melanostigma; species Melanostigma gelatinosum. The sequence goes on along the minus strand of NC_136637.1, from coordinate 15,156,727 downwards.
ATACTAAAGCAGCAACACAGTCATTACTTGAAACTGAAAAATGTCCTGTTCATCTTCAAAAGAAGTTGGTTTTTAAAATTGCGAGAATTCAGTCTCGCTCTTCTTGGGCTGAAGACTAGTCCTGCTATGCTAAATAGTCTTTCACAGGCCGCTGAGGCAGGTAGAGGTGTGTTCAGCGTCACAGACAGCTTGCGCACAGCTGCGAAGGATTTCCCTAATGCTAACGCTAATGCTAATGCTAACGCTAATGCTAACGCTGCGCTCTCTCGGCTCCCGTCACAACTGTCAACACTTCCTCAGCTCACTAACTCGCTAGCGATCCACTGATGTTGGTCTTCGTCACCACCGTAGTTTGTTGCGGGAGTAGCAGGTGCTTCCATTTCTGCTTCCATCATGAAATCAGTCATCGTAGAGTGGAATTATACTCATGTAGTCGCCCGCTAGCTTATAGCATGTAGCATCCTGGCATCACTGGGAATCAAAACGCCGCAGCTTTGAGAGCACTTGTTTGCAATTGTGCATTAACGTGATTAACCAATGATTTAACTTGCTGCTAGGACCACTGATTCACCAAACCTGCTTGCTTGCAGTCTGTGTTCCACCACAGTCCCCGACGCTGCTCTCATCATTCATTTTGTTTCTAAAGATAGATTTGATTTTGTAGCGAGTAACGAAGGTTTCAGGGGAAATGTATCGGAGTAAAAGTATCAGTTTTCTTTGCAAAATGTAGTGAAGTAAAAGTAAAAGTCAACATAAATATAAGTAGTAAAGTAAAGTACAGATACCCAAACAAACTACTTAAGTACAGTAACTAAGTATTTCTACTTCGTTACTATACACCACTGGTTGCATGTATGATTTAAAATATCTGCAAAGCAATAGACTAAATTATTTTTTTTAATATACAGTGTTGTATCATTACTGCTAATGGGTCATAATGTGTGGAGTTTTGTGAAAACATGCTGAACACTGGACCAGCAAATAGTGAATTCATAGAATAGAACAGAATGGAGTGGTCTCGTGTGACGTCACAGTTTAGCTGTCGGCCATGTTGGAGTACACACAAAGCCACTGGCATGCACGGCTGAGTCGCATAACCTATCGATCATGGTGAACTTTTGTGCTGTCTTTGGTTGTGGCAGCAGAGCTGATAGACAAGAAATCATTCTTTCGTTTGCCAGCGGTCATTACACATCAAGGAAATGACACGAAGGAGCTATCCAAGCGACGTCGCGAGAAATGGCTGTCACGCATCTCTCGAGATATAAAGGAATGGAATTTGGCGTACACTAGAGTATGTGCGGATCACTTTATAAGTGGTCAGTGATTTTATTTACAAATTCGTTTGTGAACAGTATTTAATAAAGGAAATATAAATTAAACTTGGACATGAGAAGGTTACCGAAGCTTCATCGGCCCGTGACAGCAGTCGGTGCCAGAGACGTGTCGAGCGTGTACAACAGGCGAAACACAGAGATGCAGCCTCAGCATTGCTTGATATGAGTTTAACGTCAGATCATATATATATATATATATGTGTGGGGGGGGGGGGGATGAAGTTAGGAGTTAGTTGAAAGTGAATTCCTACACACACGCACACAATGACATGCACGTACAATGTAAACAAACACACGTGTCTGTTTGCGCTGAGTAAACATTGAATATTGCTAAATATCTGACCAGATCTGTATATATTTATTCTTCCAATGACGAGATGAGAATTGTCGATGACCGTTGCTTTGACGTCTCGGACCCGTCCACTGACAAACTGATTATAAGCGTCGAGCCCTTTGTAGCACTCCAGCTCGTCTTTTGTGTAAGGACTGGGGGTGTTCACGAGATATGCGTAGATGTTGGCGTAGTTTACCGATGGAGATAAGTAGGATCGGCACTGAAATGATCTGCACTCATCGTATAGGGATCCAAGTTACCAATAACCTTCAATTTGGCCAGGTAGCGAACCTTTGATGCACTATCCAGTGATTCAAAGTATGGTATTTTCGCCGCACTTCCTTGTTTACGCGCCGCCATGTAGGATCTGTATGTACTCCAACATGGCCGACCGACCTCGTAACCAGGGGCGGACTGGGGGAAAAAAGTGGCCCGGGAGTTTACTGTCAGACCGGCCCACTCAATGCATCGCACGTATCGATGTCAGTGGCCTACTTGGAAAAATACCCATACACTTAACATTATTTTCGATGATTACAAAGAAATTACATCATATATGTTTTTTTTATAATAATACTCCAAGGTAGTAGTTTGCTCGATGAATATGCTGAACTTTGGGCTAGTATCAGATGGTTATACGTATAACTACAGAGCCTTAAGGAATGAATGTCAGCAGAGAAAGACCACACAATAAAGAAACTGGAATCAGAGGGTAGAATTAGTTTGAACTATATTGAAATGAACAGAACATACGATGGGGTGTGAACATCAGTGGTATCAGTAGTGTTGCATGCTGGGTGTGTGATTGTGTGTGTGTGTGTGTGTGTAGGGGTGTTGAAGGTGCATAACAAAACAATAAGTTAAGTAACAGAACCTAAACTAACTCTGCCAGCCCAGGTGCATTATAGTCACATAGTAATAAAAAACAATATCAGTATACTCATGTGTTATTATTACCTCACTACACGAGTAGCAGCTCACTCTTTTCTGCAACACCGTCTATGATTTTCTCACTGTCCAGCATCTGCAAAACATCTGTCTGAGTAGCCATCAACATAAAAGCCTCCAGGTGCTGTTGAGAGCTGGTTAACTTAAACATTATTTGACATAAATTATTAGAAATGATAAGATTGCCCTCTTTACAACTACCACCATGGATAGCTTGCTCATCGATTGTAAGCAAGTAACTACGGCTAACATGTTAAATTAAATAATCTCGATGATGCGAACAGCGCCAGCTTGCTTATTTGACCAGATCATAACGGTCTCAATTTTGGACATTTATCATTTATCTAGCTAACGTTAGCTAGGCTAGCTTGTAGCCGAACACCTCATCTGTGAAAAGCAAGCTAACATTGGCCAAGTCAATGCCACAACTTACCATCATAACACTGTCACCAGTCGGTGGTTTCCCAAATAAGTCAGAGATTTTTAAATATTTTGATGCACCTTCCTCCAGATATCTCTTCTTTTTCTCCCTGAGCTTTTCAGCTCCACCTTTAAAGGATTTACGTTTTGGTACCGGTGCCATGCTGCTAGCTCGCACTCAAAACGGCTTGTCTCTGAGCGAGTGACGCAAGCTGCAGATACATGAATCCGTGACGGGACGCTACGTCAATAACTGACAACGCATGGTCAAATCAACGTAATTAACACAATGACAGCCACAAAGTCATAAGTACCAGTCACATATATTCATATGACAACAAAGCACATCAATCCAGCAGACCTGCAGCGGATCCACGCATTCCACCACACACAAGAGCACGAGCCATCAAATATTATTCATAAAAACGTTACTGCAGATGTAAAAAAACAAACGCAGTTTGTCACTTACCAAATTCTTTGTTGACAAAGAATTTAATCCCAGTACATCGTTTCAGTTCCAGTAAGAAGTCCTTCTCGATTCATGGACGCCGTGACAGTCGAGCCGCCCCTGTATTTCGCCGGTCTACAGCGGCCATTCGCACCTCCGCGGCCCCGCCCCGACCGTCGCCCGGCACGAGCGCACGGCGCAGACCGCGGTTATGGAGAAAAGTTTTTAAAAGCACCGTAGTGTCCAGCCGTGCTATGGCGTCTCAGATCGCGAGGAGTAGTATAATGTCAGTCTATACTGTTGATACAGTTTTCACTGATTATTGACTTTCGGTATTAGAGTCAATTGAACGTGTTCTGTGAAGCATATAATATAGTCGGGGCCGGCGATGTCAGAGACCGGCCCAAACCCCGTCGGCCTACCGGGGATTCCCCCGGTATCCCCGATGGCCAGTCCGCACCTGCTCGTAACTAAGGAGATCGTGACGTCGGTGAGAGAATGCTGGATGAAACTGGAACACAGCAGAGAATGTTGAGGTGTCATCTTGTGAAGGTCTGTCATCTGACAAATTGGCAGATGAACTTGCAAGCTTTTCAACCTCACTTCAGGCTTCCGGTGTCCGATGTCGGCTGCTGTGGTAATATACTCTCACCAAACTCCTGTTGTGTGAACCAGCAGCATATCTGACCTGTAACTTTGGATTCAGAATAGACTTTGACTGCTACCACTTTTCAAAATTTGGCTCACGATGTTTGGTGCCACTAGGAGGGATATATTGAAATATAGTATTTACAATCATACAGTTGTAAAATAATGAACTAACTGTGTAAAATGTTGGGATTTCCTCTAACCTCCTACATTAGGACAGAGTCTTTATGCTATCATTCACGCGCAGGTTTGTTTGGATCATATCTATTATCTGGCACCGGATTGCTGGACCTGCCGCTGTTGTGGCACATGTGCTAGTCAGCGTGAGTGTTCTCCCCGTGTCCGATGTAGTGTGATGGGGTAATATACCCTCACCAAACTCCTGTCGTGTGAACCAGTAGCATGTCTGACCTGTCACTTTGGATTCAGAATAGATTTTGTCCGTTTGCACTTTTCGTAATTTAGCTTGGTATGTTTGGTGCCACCATAATAATTTAAGGATTACCAAATCCCTCCTTGAATATCAAATTGTTAGCATTGATTCTTCACTGAGAGTTAAGTACAGTACAACGTAGAGAGCTTTGCTTATAGGAGGGATATATTGAAATATAGTATTTACAATCATACAGTTGTAAAATAATGAACTAACTGTGTAAAATGTTGGGATTTCCTCTAACCTCCTACATTAGGACAGAGTCTTTATGCTATCATTCACGCGCAGGTTTGTTTGGATCATATCTATTATCTGGCACCGGATTGCTGGACCTGCCGCTGTTGTGGCACATGTGCTAGTCAGCGTGAGTGTTCTCCCCGTGTCCGATGTAGTGTGATGGGGTAATATACCCTCACCAAACTCCTGTCGTGTGAACCAGTAGCATGTCTGACCTGTCACTTTGGATTCAGAATAGATTTTGTCCGTTTGCACTTTTCGTAATTTAGCTTGGTATGTTTGGTGCCACCATAATAATTTATGGATTACCAAATCCCTCCTTGAATATCAAATTTTTAGCATTGATTCTTCACTGAGAGTTAAGTACAGTACAACGTAGAGAGCTTTGCTTATAGGAGGGATATATTGAAATATAGTATTTACAATCATACAGTTGTAAAATAATGAACTAACTGTGTAAAATGTTGGGATTTCCTCTCACCTCCTACATTAGGACAGAGTCTTTATGCTATCATTCACGCGCAGGTTTGTTTGGATCATATCTATTATCTGGCACCGGATTGCTGGACCTGCCGCTGTTGTGGCACATGTGCTAGTCAGCGTGAGTGTTCTCCCCGTGTCCGATGTAGTGTGATGGGGTAATATACCCTCACCAAACTCCTGTCGTGTGAACCAGTAGCATGTCTGACCTGTCACTTTGGATTCAGAATAGATTTTGTCCGTTTGCACTTTTCGTAATTTAGCTTGGTATGTTTGGTGCCACCATAATAATTTATGGATTACCAAATCCCTCCTTGAATATCAAATTGTTAGCATTGATTCTTCACTGAGAGTTAAGTACAGTACAACGTAGAGAGCTTTGCTTATAGGAGGGATATATTGAAATATAGTATTTACAATCATACAGTTGTAAAATAATGAACTAACTGTGTAAAATGTTGGGATTTCCTCTCACCTCCTACATTAGGACAGAGTCTTTATGCTATCATTCACGTGCAGGTTTGTTTGGATCATATCTATTATCTGGCACCGGATTGCTGGACCTGCCGCTGTTGTGGCACATGTGCTAGTCAGCGTGAGTGTTCTCCCCGTGTCCGATGTAGTGTGATGGGGTAATATACCCTCACCAAACTCCTGTCGTGTGAACCAGTAGCATGTCTGACCTGTCACTTTGGATTCAGAATAGATTTTGTCCGTTTGCACTTTTCGTAATTTAGCTTGGTATGTTTGGTGCCACCATAATAATTTATGGATTACCAAATCCCTCCTTGAATATCAAATTGTTAGCATTGATTCTTCACTGAGAGTTAAGTACAGTACAACGTAGAGAGCTTTGCTTATAGGAGGGATATATTGAAATATAGTATTTACAATCATACAGTTGTAAAATAATGAACTAACTGTGTAAAATGTTGGGATTTCCTCTCACCTCCTACATTAGGACAGAGTCTTTATGCTATCATTCACTCGCAGGTTTGTTTGGATCATATCTATTATCTGGCACCGGATTGCTGGACCTGCCGCTGTTGTGGCACATGTGCTAGTCAGCGTGAGTGTTCTCCCCGTGTCCGATGTAGTGTGATGGGGTAATATACCCTCACCAAACTCCTGTCGTGTGAACCAGTAGCATGTCTGACCTGTCACTTTGGATTCAGAATAGATTTTGTCCGTTTGCACTTTTCGTAATTTAGCTTGGTATGTTTGGTGCCACCATAATAATTTAAGGATTACCAAATCCCTCCTTGAATATCAAATTGTTAGCATTGATTCTTCACTGAGAGTTAAGTACAGTACAACGTAGAGAGCTTTGCTTATAGTAGCTACATCAGGTCAAAATCTTATATCCATCTTTCAGTTGTTTGGTTCTGTTATTTAGATAGCTATGCCTTGTCTGAATAAAATAATACAAAGATCATGTAATTCGGTCAAGGCGTTACAAAGTTATTCCACTTTGAAGATGGTAGAAACGTGTGGATTAATGAATAGATTTCCATGTATCTGTATTATAGGCAATGGCACCGTAATGTGGAGGATTATCACAAATTTGGCAAACAAAATGTAACCATTTGCTCTGAATTATACTTGCAGCCATGAAATTTGGATCTTGGCACAAACAAAAGCCGATCTTCAAGATGACAGTGACAAATTTTATTTTTATGAATGTGTTTGCTCTGTTATCTATGAATCGATTCCCAATAGGTATAAGGCATATATTTCACGGCTAGGAGAATTTAATTTGGTTCTATATCTTTTTTATTGAGTTTGATCAACTTGAAATGTGATCCAGAGATAGCCAAGTTAAAAAAGGCCGTATCTGGTTTAATTTGACTTCCCAACCCTGCTGGAGCACACATGGACTCATCCGCCATGTCTCACACTGAGCGCGTGACGTCACAGAAAGGGGTTATGGCTTTAATGGCATCGCCCAAGGCAGCCGGCGTTTGCGGCGGGAAGGGTGGGTCAGAAAAACATTCATTTACAGCCGATTAATCAATTTATAGGGATTTCTGTTACTTACCAACAGATTCTATGTACTTTTTGCTACAAGATACAGTGAAATCGATTTTCTGAAAGTGATGATAGACGCATGATTTTGCTAACTGAAAGCTCAAAACTGAAAGTCAACAAACTTCTCGTGTACTTAGAAATCTCGTTGACCCACCTGCATGGAGCTGCGATCGTCTGCTTCAATCGTGACTACTCTCGGCTGTTCCAAATAAGGTTCGGTAACAACCGTAAATGGTTTTGTGCAAGTCGCGTCATTGCCGGAAACTCCGTGCCGTGCAGCGAGGCGGCGGTGGAACCCCCGTTACTCGCCTTCTCGGGCTAGTTCGTCACAATGTATGCGAGCAATGAATACAGATGTTTTGATATTATTAATCTACATTTTATAACCTTTCCATAGATACAAACCGTTTTGTTCTAGCCCGAAAAATAAATTCACAGCAGCAGAGTTACCGCGCCAGGTCTTGTGTACGCTGATATTCTACACGGATCCACTCTGGATCTGATGTCCCTATTATAATTGAAGGATTACAAAATCCCCCCTTGAATATCAAATTGATAGCATTGATTATTTACTGAGCGTAAAGTACAGTAAAACTTAGAGAGCTTTGCTTAGAGGAGTGATATTTTGAAATATAGTATTTATAATCATACAGTTGTAAAATAATGAACTAACTGTGTAAAATGTTGGGATTTACTCTAACCTCCTACATTAGGACAGTGTTTTCATGCTGTCATTCACTCACTCTCTGTGCTTTCTCTCCTCACACGTTTCTATGGATCATTGTTATATCTGGACACTGGTCTTGCCTCTAACGTAGTTGTGACACATGCAAGAGTAACTTCCCTGGTTGCCCTGATCGTGACAGTGAGCGTGTACTGTCGGGGAGAGGCAGTCACGTATCTCCTGAGTGAGAGTCCTGAACGGTGACATGTCACTGTGTTGGGCTGCTGTTTCAGTAGTATCAAACAAGGGGATGGCCAGTCTTCAAATCATGTGCCAACATGCGTTTGGGTACTTCCGGTGTCCGATGTACGATGATGGGGTAATATACTCTCACCAAACTCCTGTCGTGTGAACCAGCAGCATATCTGACCTGTAACTTTGGATTCAGAATAGATTTTGTCCATTCGCACTTTTCTTAATTTGGCTTAGTATGTTTGGTGCCACTATAATAATTTAAGGATTACCAAATCCCTCCTTGAATATCAAATTGTTAGCATTGATTATTTACTGAGGGTCAAGTACAGTAAAACTTAGAGCTTTGCTCAGAGGAGTGATATTTTGAAAGAATTAATTTACAACTGTATGATTATAAATACTATCACTACCGGTATGTAAAGTTTGAGGATTTACTCTAACTTCCTACATTAGGACAGTCTTGTTATGCTCTCATTCACTCACTCATCTCTCTGGCTCTCTGGCTCTCGCTCTCTGGCTCCTACTCTATCAGCTGACAGTGGGCGATTTCGCCACGGCCTCCCTCAGCCAATCATATATTTCCTGTCAAACTTTAAAGACCTGTTCTCTTCTGTGCAGTCAGCTGTCATTTCAGTAGAAACCGATGTGACCCTCCTCCCCATTCATCATCACATCGGTGCTCAAGGTTTCTTCCACTGAGGGCAGTCCCACTCCACATGCCATCATCTCGATCTTCAGCCTGCCCCTACTGTCTTCAACAACTCCACAGAAGACACCTGGAAAGCTCTGAGGCAGGCCGCGGAAAAACCACTGGTCATAGCATCTGCACAGTCAGCATGCTGCGTCCGACGACAAAGCATGGCGCTGATGATAAGACAGGGGTACTCGAGGCCCGCGGGCTCCGGCCCGTGGGCTTTGAGTTTGACACCCCTGTCTTAAGAACTGCATTCTGGGAAGACTACGGAGTTACCCAGGTAGTAGCCCTGGCTTCTCGGAGCCAATGCTGACGGTGGGCGTTTGGACTATGGGGAAGACTCAGTCGTGCTCTTAAGCCCTGCATGGTGATAGGTGTCTCTTTGTGGGGCAAGCCAGCGCGGCCCGGAGGACTTGTTCCTCTGGAGCTTGAGTGGCTGCCGTCAGCAGAGTGTAAAGATGGTCGGCCAGTCTTCAATGCTACCAGGGGGCAGGAAGCCTGTGTGCCAGTCTGCCTCAGAGCTCACTTCAGGCTTCCGGTGTGTCCGATGTCGGCTGCTGTGGTAATATACTCTCACCAAACTCCTGTTGTGTGAACCAGCAGCATATCTGACCTGTAACTTTGGATTCAGAATAGATTTTGTCCGTTAGCACTTTTCGGAATTTGGCTTAGTATGTTTGATGCCACTATAATAATTTAAGGATTACCAAATCCCTCCTTGAATATCAAATTGTTAGCATTGATTATTTACTGAGGGTCAAGTACAGTAAAACTTAGAGAGCTTTGCATAGAGGAGGGATATTTTGAAATATAGTATTTATAATCATACAGTTGTAAAATAATTCACAAACTGTGTAAAATGTTGCTCACAAGTTTCTATGGATCATTGTTATATCTGGACACTGGTCTTGCCTCTAACGTAGTTGTGACACATGCAAGAGTAACTTCCCTGGTTGCCCTGATCGTGACAGTGAGCGTGTACTGTCGGGGAGAGGCAGTCACGTATCTCCTGAGTGAGAGTCCTGAACGGTGACATGTCACTGTGTTGGGCTGCTGTTTCAGTAGTATCAAACAAGGGGATGGCCAGTCTTCAAATCATGTGCCAACATGCGTTTGGGTACTTCCGGTGTCCGATGTACGATGATGGGGTAATATACTCTCACCAAACTCCTGTCGTGTGAACCAGCAGCATATCTGACCTGTAACTTTGGATTCAGAATAGATTTTGTCCATTCGCACTTTTCTTAATTTGGCTTAGTATGTTTGGTGCCACTATAATCATTTAAGGATTACCAAATCCCTCCTTGAATATCAAATTGTTAGCATTGATTTTTTACTGAGGGTCAAGTACAGTAAAACTTAGAGCTTTGCTCAGAGGAGTGATATTTTGAAAGAATTAATTTACAACTGTATGATTATAAATACTATCACTACCGGTATGTAAAGTTTGAGGATTTACTCTAACTTCCTACATTAGGACAGTCTTGTTATGCTCTCATTCACTCACTCATCTCTCTGGCTCTCGCTCTCTGGCTCCTACTCTATCAGCTGACAGTGGGCGATTTCGCCACGGCCTCCCTCAGCCAATCATATATTTCCTGTCAAACTTTAAAGACCTGTTCTCTTCTGTGCAGTCAGCTGTCATTTCAGTAGAAACCGATGTGACCCTCCTCCCCATTCATCATCACATCGGTGCTCAAGGTTTCTTCCACTGAGGGCAGTCCCACTCCACATGCCATCATCTCGATCTTCAGCCTGCCCCTACTGTCTTCAACAACTCCACAGAAGACACCTGGAAAGCTCTGAGGCAGGCCGCGGAAAAACCACTGGTCATAGCATCTGCACAGTCAGCATGCTGCGTCCGACGACAAAGCATGGCGCTGATGATAAGACAGGGGTACTCGAGGCCCGCGGGCTCCGGCCCGTGGGCTTTGAGTTTGACACCCCTGTCTTAAGAACTGCATTCTGGGAAGACTACGGAGTTACCCAGGTAGTAGCCCTGGCTTCTCGGAGCCAATGCTGACGGTGGGCGTTTGGACTATGGGGAAGACTCAGTCGTGCTCTTAAGCCCTGCATGGTGATAGGTGTCTCTTTGTGGGGCAAGCCAGCGCGGCCCGGAGGACTTGTTCCTCTGGAGCTTGAGTGGCTGGCGTCAGCAGAGTGTAAAGATGGTCGGCCAGTCTTCAATGCTACCAGGGGGCAGGAAGCCTGTGTGCCAGTCTGCCTCAGAGCTCACTTCAGGCTTCCGGTGTGTCCGATGTCGGCTGCTGTGGTAATATACTCTCACCAAACTCCTGTTGTGTGAACCAGCAGCATATCTGACCTGTAACTTTGGATTCAGAATAGATTTTGTCCGTTAGCACTTTTCGGAATTTGGCTTAGTATGTTTGATGCCACTATAATAATTTAAGGATTACCAAATCCCTCCTTGAATATCAAATTGTTAGCATTGATTATTTACTGAGGGTCAAGTACAGTAAAACTTAGAGAGCTTTGCATAGAGGAGGGATATTTTGAAATATAGTATTTATAATCATACAGTTGTAAAATAATTCACAAACTGTGTAAAATGTTGCTCACAAGTTTCTATGGATCATTGTTATATCTGGACACTGGTCTTGCCTCTAACGTAGTTGTGACACATGCAAGAGTAACTTCCCTGGTTGCCCTGATCGTGACAGTGAGCGTGTACTGTCGGGGAGAGGCAGTCACGTATCTCCTGAGTGAGAGTCCTGAACGGTGACATGTCACTGTGTTGGGCTGCTGTTTCAGTAGTATCAAACAAGGGGATGGCCAGTCTTCAAATCATGTGCCAACATGCGTTTGGGTACTTCCGGTGTCCGATGTACGATGATGGGGTAATATACTCTCACCAAACTCCTGTCGTGTGAACCAGCAGCATATCTGACCTGTAACTTTGGATTCAGAATAGATTTTGTCCATTCGCACTTTTCTTAATTTGGCTTAGTATGTTTGGTGCCACTATAATCATTTAAGGATTACCAAATCCCTCCTTGAATATCAAATTGTTAGCATTGATTTTTTACTGAGGGTCAAGTACAGTAAAACTTAGAGCTTTGCTCAGAGGAGTGATATTTTGAAAGAATTAATTTACAACTGTATGATTATAAATACTATCACTACCGGTATGTAAAGTTTGAGGATTTACTCTAACTTCCTACATTAGGACAGTCTTGTTATGCTCTCATTCACTCACTCATCTCTCTGGCTCTCGCTCTCTGGCTCCTACTCTATCAGCTGACAGTGGGCGATTTCGCCACGGCCTCCCTCAGCCAATCATATATTTCCTGTCAAACTTTAAAGACCTGTTCTCTTCTGTGCAGTCAGCTGTCATTTCAGTAGAAACCGATGTGACCCTCCTCCCCATTCATCATCACATCGGTGCTCAAGGTTTCTTCCACTGAGGGCAGTCCCACTCCACATGCCATCATCTCGATCTTCAGCCTGCCCCTACTGTCTTCAACAACTCCACAGAAGACACCTGGAAAGCTCTGAGGCAGGCCGCGGAAAAACCACTGGTCATAGCATCTGCACAGTCAGCATGCTGCGTCCGACGACAAAGCATGGCGCTGATGATAAGACAGGGGTACTCGAGGCCCGCGGGCTCCGGCCCGTGGGCTTTGAGTTTGACACCCCTGTCTTAAGAACTGCATTCTGGGAAGACTACGGAGTTACCCAGGTAGTAGCCCTGGCTTCTCGGAGCCAATGCTGACGGTGGGCGTTTGGACTATGGGGAAGACTCAGTCGTGCTCTTAAGCCCTGCATGGTGATAGGTGTCTCTTTGTGGGGCAAGCCAGCGCGGCCCGGAGGACTTGTTCCTCTGGAGCTTGAGTGGCTGCCGTCAGCAGAGTGTAAAGATGGTCGGCCAGTCTTCAATGCTACCAGGGGGCAGGAAGCCTGTGTGCCAGTCTGCCTCAGAGCTCACTTCAGGCTTCCGGTGTGTCCGATGTCGGCTGCTGTGGTAATATACTCTCACCAAACTCCTGTTGTGTGAACCAGCAGCATATCTGACCTGTAACTTTGGATTCAGAATAGATTTTGTCCGTTAGCACTTTTCGGAATTTGGCTTAGTATGTTTGATGCCACTATAATAATTTAAGGATTACCAAATCCCTCCTTGAATATCAAATTGTTAGCATTGATTATTTACTGAGGGTCAAGTACAGTAAAACTTAGAGAGCTTTGCATAGAGGAGGGATATTTTGAAATATAGTATTTATAATCATACAGTTGTAAAATAATTCACAAACTGTGTAAAATGTTGCTCACAAGTTTCTATGGATCATTGTTATATCTGGACACTGGTCTTGCCTCTAACGTAGTTGTGACACATGCAAGAGTAACTTCCCTGGTTGCCCTGATCGTGACAGTGAGCGTGTACTGTCGGGGAGAGGCAGTCACGTATCTCCTGAGTGAGAGTCCTGAACGGTGACATGTCACTGTGTTGGGCTGCTGTTTCAGTAGTATCAAACAAGGGGATGGCCAGTCTTCAAATCATGTGCCAACATGCGTTTGGGTACTTCCGGTGTCCGATGTACGATGATGGGGTAATATACTCTCACCAAACTCCTGTCGTGTGAACCAGCAGAATATCTGACCTGTAACTTTGGATTCAGAATAGATTTTGTCCATTCGCACTTTTCTTAATTTGGCTTAGTATGTTTGGTGCCACTATAATCATTTAAGGATTACCAAATCCCTCCTTGAATATCAAATTGTTAGCATTGATTTTTTTACTGAGGGTCAAGTACAGTAAAACTTAGAGCTTTGCTCAGAGGAGTGATATTTTGAAAGAATTAATTTACAACTGTATGATTATAAATACTATCACTACCGGTATGTAAAGTTTGAGGATTTACTCTAACTTCCTACATTAGGACAGTCTTGTTATGCTCTCATTCACTCACTCATCTCTCTGGCTCTCGCTCTCTGGCTCCTACTCTATCAGCTGACAGTGGGCGATTTCGCCACGGCCTCCCTCAGCCAATCATATATTTCCTGTCAAACTTTAAAGACCTGTTCTCTTCTGTGCAGTCAGCTGTCATTTCAGTAGAAACCGATGTGACCCTCCTCCCCATTCATCATCACATCGGTGCTCAAGGTTTCTTCCACTGAGGGCAGTCCCACTCCACATGCCATCATCTCGATCTTCAGCCTGCCCCTACTGTCTTCAACAACTCCACAGAAGACACCTGGAAAGCTCTGAGGCAGGCCGCGGAAAAACCACTGGTCATAGCATCTGCACAGTCAGCATGCTGCGTCCGACGACAAAGCATGGCGCTGATGATAAGACAGGGGTACTCGAGGCCCGCGGGCTCCGGCCCGTGGGCTTTGAGTTTGACACCCCTGTCTTAAGAACTGCATTCTGGGAAGACTACGGAGTTACCCAGGTAGTAGCCCTGGCTTCTCGGAGCCAATGCTGACGGTGGGCGTTTGGACTATGGGGAAGACTCAGTCGTGCTCTTAAGCCCTGCATGGTGATAGGTGTCTCTTTGTGGGGCAAGCCAGCGCGGCCCGGAGGACTTGTTCCTCTGGAGCTTGAGTGGCTGCCGTCAGCAGAGTGTAAAGATGGTCGGCCAGTCTTCAATGCTACCAGGGGGCAGGAAGCCTGTGTGCCAGTCTGCCTCAGAGCTCACTTCAGGCTTCCGGTGTGTCCGATGTCGGCTGCTGTGGTAATATACTCTCACCAAACTCCTGTTGTGTGAACCAGCAGCATATCTGACCTGTAACTTTGGATTCAGAATAGACTTTGACTGCTACCACTTTTCAAAATTTGGCTCACGATGTTTGGTGCCACTAGGAGGGATATATTGAAATATAGTATTTACAATCATACAGTTGTAAAATAATGAACTAACTGTGTAAAATGTTGGGATTTCCTCTAACCTCCTACATTAGGACAGAGTCTTTATGCTATCATTCACGCGCAGGTTTGTTTGGATCATATCTATTATCTGGCACCGGATTGCTGGACCTGCCGCTGTTGTGGCACATGTGCTAGTCAGCGTGAGTGTTCTCCCCGTGTCCGATGTAGTGTGATGGGGTAATATACCCTCACCAAACTCCTGTCGTGTGAACCAGTAGCATGTCTGACCTGTCACTTTGGATTCAGAATAGATTTTGTCCGTTTGCACTTTTCGTAATTTAGCTTGGTATGTTTGGTGCCACCATAATAATTTAAGGATTACCAAATCCCTCCTTGAATATCAAATTGTTAGCATTGATTCTTCACTGAGAGTTAAGTACAGTACAACGTAGAGAGCTTTGCTTATAGGAGGGATATATTGAAATATAGTATTTACAATCATACAGTTGTAAAATAATGAACTAACTGTGTAAAATGTTGGGATTTCCTCTAACCTCCTACATTAGGACAGAGTCTTTATGCTATCATTCACGCGCAGGTTTGTTTGGATCATATCTATTATCTGGCACCGGATTGCTGGACCTGCCGCTGTTGTGGCACATGTGCTAGTCAGCGTGAGTGTTCTCCCCGTGTCCGATGTAGTGTGATGGGGTAATATACCCTCACCAAACTCCTGTCGTGTGAACCAGTAGCATGTCTGACCTGTCACTTTGGATTCAGAATAGATTTTGTCCGTTTGCACTTTTCGTAATTTAGCTTGGTATGTTTGGTGCCACCATAATAATTTATGGATTACCAAATCCCTCCTTGAATATCAAATTTTTAGCATTGATTCTTCACTGAGAGTTAAGTACAGTACAACGTAGAGAGCTTTGCTTATAGGAGGGATATATTGAAATATAGTATTTACAATCATACAGTTGTAAAATAATGAACTAACTGTGTAAAATGTTGGGATTTCCTCTCACCTCCTACATTAGGACAGAGTCTTTATGCTATCATTCACGCGCAGGTTTGTTTGGATCATATCTATTATCTGGCACCGGATTGCTGGACCTGCCGCTGTTGTGGCACATGTGCTAGTCAGCGTGAGTGTTCTCCCCGTGTCCGATGTAGTGTGATGGGGTAATATACCCTCACCAAACTCCTGTCGTGTGAACCAGTAGCATGTCTGACCTGTCACTTTGGATTCAGAATAGATTTTGTCCGTTTGCACTTTTCGTAATTTAGCTTGGTATGTTTGGTGCCACCATAATAATTTATGGATTACCAAATCCCTCCTTGAATATCAAATTGTTAGCATTGATTCTTCACTGAGAGTTAAGTACAGTACAACGTAGAGAGCTTTGCTTATAGGAGGGATATATTGAAATATAGTATTTACAATCATACAGTTGTAAAATAATGAACTAACTGTGTAAAATGTTGGGATTTCCTCTCACCTCCTACATTAGGACAGAGTCTTTATGCTATCATTCACGTGCAGGTTTGTTTGGATCATATCTATTATCTGGCACCGGATTGCTGGACCTGCCGCTGTTGTGGCACATGTGCTAGTCAGCGTGAGTGTTCTCCCCGTGTCCGATGTAGTGTGATGGGGTAATATACCCTCACCAAACTCCTGTCGTGTGAACCAGTAGCATGTCTGACCTGTCACTTTGGATTCAGAATAGATTTTGTCCGTTTGCACTTTTCGTAATTTAGCTTGGTATGTTTGGTGCCACCATAATAATTTATGGATTACCAAATCCCTCCTTGAATATCAAATTGTTAGCATTGATTCTTCACTGAGAGTTAAGTACAGTACAACGTAGAGAGCTTTGCTTATAGGAGGGATATATTGAAATATAGTATTTACAATCATACAGTTGTAAAATAATGAACTAACTGTGTAAAATGTTGGGATTTCCTCTCACCTCCTACATTAGGACAGAGTCTTTATGCTATCATTCACTCGCAGGTTTGTTTGGATCATATCTATTATCTGGCACCGGATTGCTGGACCTGCCGCTGTTGTGGCACATGTGCTAGTCAGCGTGAGTGTTCTCCCCGTGT
This sequence comes from Melanostigma gelatinosum, assembly GCF_949748355.1. NCBI lineage: Eukaryota > Metazoa > Chordata > Actinopteri > Perciformes > Zoarcidae > Melanostigma > Melanostigma gelatinosum. The sequence goes on along the minus strand of NC_136637.1, from coordinate 15,139,859 downwards.
CCGATGTAGTGTGATGGGGTAATATACCCTCACCAAACTCCTGTCGTGTGAACCAGTAGCATGTCTGACCTGTCACTTTGGATTCAGAATAGATTTTGTCCGTTTGCACTTTTCGTAATTTAGCTTGGTATGTTTGGTGCCACCATAATAATTTAAGGATTACCAAATCCCTCCTTGAATATCAAATTGTTAGCATTGATTCTTCACTGAGAGTTAAGTACAGTACAACGTAGAGAGCTTTGCTTATAGTAGCTACATCAGGTCAAAATCTTATATCCATCTTTCAGTTGTTTGGTTCTGTTATTTAGATAGCTATGCCTTGTCTGAATAAAATAATACAAAGATCATGTAATTCGGTCAAGGCGTTACAAAGTTATTCCACTTTGAAGATGGTAGAAACGTGTGGATTAATGAATAGATTTCCATGTATCTGTATTATAGGCAATGGCACCGTAATGTGGAGGATTATCACAAATTTGGCAAACAAAATGTAACCATTTGCTCTGAATTATACTTGCAGCCATGAAATTTGGATCTTGGCACAAACAAAAGCCGATCTTCAAGATGACAGTGACAAATTTTATTTTTATGAATGTGTTTGCTCTGTTATCTATGAATCGATTCCCAATAGGTATAAGGCATATATTTCACGGCTAGGAGAATTTAATTTGGTTCTATATCTTTTTTATTGAGTTTGATCAACTTGAAATGTGATCCAGAGATAGCCAAGTTAAAAAAGGCCGTATCTGGTTTAATTTGACTTCCCAACCCTGCTGGAGCACACATGGACTCATCCGCCATGTCTCACACTGAGCGCGTGACGTCACAGAAAGGGGTTATGGCTTTAATGGCATCGCCCAAGGCAGCCGGCGTTTGCGGCGGGAAGGGTGGGTCAGAAAAACATTCATTTACAGCCGATTAATCAATTTATAGGGATTTCTGTTACTTACCAACAGATTCTATGTACTTTTTGCTACAAGATACAGTGAAATCGATTTTCTGAAAGTGATGATAGACGCATGATTTTGCTAACTGAAAGCTCAAAACTGAAAGTCAACAAACTTCTCGTGTACTTAGAAATCTCGTTGACCCACCTGCATGGAGCTGCGATCGTCTGCTTCAATCGTGACTACTCTCGGCTGTTCCAAATAAGGTTCGGTAACAACCGTAAATGGTTTTGTGCAAGTCGCGTCATTGCCGGAAACTCCGTGCCGTGCAGCGAGGCGGCGGTGGAACCCCCGTTACTCGCCTTCTCGGGCTAGTTCGTCACAATGTATGCGAGCAATGAATACAGATGTTTTGATATTATTAATCTACATTTTATAACCTTTCCATAGATACAAACCGTTTTGTTCTAGCCCGAAAAATAAATTCACAGCAGCAGAGTTACCGCGCCAGGTCTTGTGTACGCTGATATTCTACACGGATCCACTCTGGATCTGATGTCCCTATTATAATTGAAGGATTACAAAATCCCCCCTTGAATATCAAATTGATAGCATTGATTATTTACTGAGCGTAAAGTACAGTAAAACTTAGAGAGCTTTGCTTAGAGGAGTGATATTTTGAAATATAGTATTTATAATCATACAGTTGTAAAATAATGAACTAACTGTGTAAAATGTTGGGATTTACTCTAACCTCCTACATTAGGACAGTGTTTTCATGCTGTCATTCACTCACTCTCTGTGCTTTCTCTCCTCACACGTTTCTATGGATCATTGTTATATCTGGACACTGGTCTTGCCTCTAACGTAGTTGTGACACATGCAAGAGTAACTTCCCTGGTTGCCCTGATCGTGACAGTGAGCGTGTACTGTCGGGGAGAGGCAGTCACGTATCTCCTGAGTGAGAGTCCTGAACGGTGACATGTCACTGTGTTGGGCTGCTGTTTCAGTAGTATCAAACAAGGGGATGGCCAGTCTTCAAATCATGTGCCAACATGCGTTTGGGTACTTCCGGTGTCCGATGTACGATGATGGGGTAATATACTCTCACCAAACTCCTGTCGTGTGAACCAGCAGCATATCTGACCTGTAACTTTGGATTCAGAATAGATTTTGTCCATTCGCACTTTTCTTAATTTGGCTTAGTATGTTTGGTGCCACTATAATAATTTAAGGATTACCAAATCCCTCCTTGAATATCAAATTGTTAGCATTGATTATTTACTGAGGGTCAAGTACAGTAAAACTTAGAGCTTTGCTCAGAGGAGTGATATTTTGAAAGAATTAATTTACAACTGTATGATTATAAATACTATCACTACCGGTATGTAAAGTTTGAGGATTTACTCTAACTTCCTACATTAGGACAGTCTTGTTATGCTCTCATTCACTCACTCATCTCTCTGGCTCTCGCTCTCTGGCTCCTACTCTATCAGCTGACAGTGGGCGATTTCGCCACGGCCTCCCTCAGCCAATCATATATTTCCTGTCAAACTTTAAAGACCTGTTCTCTTCTGTGCAGTCAGCTGTCATTTCAGTAGAAACCGATGTGACCCTCCTCCCCATTCATCATCACATCGGTGCTCAAGGTTTCTTCCACTGAGGGCAGTCCCACTCCACATGCCATCATCTCGATCTTCAGCCTGCCCCTACTGTCTTCAACAACTCCACAGAAGACACCTGGAAAGCTCTGAGGCAGGCCGCGGAAAAACCACTGGTCATAGCATCTGCACAGTCAGCATGCTGCGTCCGACGACAAAGCATGGCGCTGATGATAAGACAGGGGTACTCGAGGCCCGCGGGCTCCGGCCCGTGGGCTTTGAGTTTGACACCCCTGTCTTAAGAACTGCATTCTGGGAAGACTACGGAGTTACCCAGGTAGTAGCCCTGGCTTCTCGGAGCCAATGCTGACGGTGGGCGTTTGGACTATGGGGAAGACTCAGTCGTGCTCTTAAGCCCTGCATGGTGATAGGTGTCTCTTTGTGGGGCAAGCCAGCGCGGCCCGGAGGACTTGTTCCTCTGGAGCTTGAGTGGCTGCCGTCAGCAGAGTGTAAAGATGGTCGGCCAGTCTTCAATGCTACCAGGGGGCAGGAAGCCTGTGTGCCAGTCTGCCTCAGAGCTCACTTCAGGCTTCCGGTGTGTCCGATGTCGGCTGCTGTGGTAATATACTCTCACCAAACTCCTGTTGTGTGAACCAGCAGCATATCTGACCTGTAACTTTGGATTCAGAATAGATTTTGTCCGTTAGCACTTTTCGGAATTTGGCTTAGTATGTTAGTATGTTTGATGCCACTATAATAATTTAAGGATTACCAAATCCCTCCTTGAATATCAAATTGTTAGCATTGATTATTTACTGAGGGTCAAGTACAGTAAAACTTAGAGAGCTTTGCATAGAGGAGGGATATTTTGAAATATAGTATTTATAATCATACAGTTGTAAAATAATTCACAAACTGTGTAAAATGTTGCTCACAAGTTTCTATGGATCATTGTTATATCTGGACACTGGTCTTGCCTCTAACGTAGTTGTGACACATGCAAGAGTAACTTCCCTGGTTGCCCTGATCGTGACAGTGAGCGTGTACTGTCGGGGAGAGGCAGTCACGTATCTCCTGAGTGAGAGTCCTGAACGGTGACATGTCACTGTGTTGGGCTGCTGTTTCAGTAGTATCAAACAAGGGGATGGCCAGTCTTCAAATCATGTGCCAACATGCGTTTGGGTACTTCCGGTGTCCGATGTACGATGATGGGGTAATATACTCTCACCAAACTCCTGTCGTGTGAACCAGCAGCATATCTGACCTGTAACTTTGGATTCAGAATAGATTTTGTCCATTCGCACTTTTCTTAATTTGGCTTAGTATGTTTGGTGCCACTATAATCATTTAAGGATTACCAAATCCCTCCTTGAATATCAAATTGTTAGCATTGATTTTTTACTGAGGGTCAAGTACAGTAAAACTTAGAGCTTTGCTCAGAGGAGTGATATTTTGAAAGAATTAATTTACAACTGTATGATTATAAATACTATCACTACCGGTATGTAAAGTTTGAGGATTTACTCTAACTTCCTACATTAGGACAGTCTTGTTATGCTCTCATTCACTCACTCATCTCTCTGGCTCTCGCTCTCTGGCTCCTACTCTATCAGCTGACAGTGGGCGATTTCGCCACGGCCTCCCTCAGCCAATCATATATTTCCTGTCAAACTTTAAAGACCTGTTCTCTTCTGTGCAGTCAGCTGTCATTTCAGTAGAAACCGATGTGACCCTCCTCCCCATTCATCATCACATCGGTGCTCAAGGTTTCTTCCACTGAGGGCAGTCCCACTCCACATGCCATCATCTCGATCTTCAGCCTGCCCCTACTGTCTTCAACAACTCCACAGAAGACACCTGGAAAGCTCTGAGGCAGGCCGCGGAAAAACCACTGGTCATAGCATCTGCACAGTCAGCATGCTGCGTCCGACGACAAAGCATGGCGCTGATGATAAGACAGGGGTACTCGAGGCCCGCGGGCTCCGGCCCGTGGGCTTTGAGTTTGACACCCCTGTCTTAAGAACTGCATTCTGGGAAGACTACGGAGTTACCCAGGTAGTAGCCCTGGCTTCTCGGAGCCAATGCTGACGGTGGGCGTTTGGACTATGGGGAAGACTCAGTCGTGCTCTTAAGCCCTGCATGGTGATAGGTGTCTCTTTGTGGGGCAAGCCAGCGCGGCCCGGAGGACTTGTTCCTCTGGAGCTTGAGTGGCTGGCGTCAGCAGAGTGTAAAGATGGTCGGCCAGTCTTCAATGCTACCAGGGGGCAGGAAGCCTGTGTGCCAGTCTGCCTCAGAGCTCACTTCAGGCTTCCGGTGTGTCCGATGTCGGCTGCTGTGGTAATATACTCTCACCAAACTCCTGTTGTGTGAACCAGCAGCATATCTGACCTGTAACTTTGGATTCAGAATAGATTTTGTCCGTTAGCACTTTTCGGAATTTGGCTTAGTATGTTTGATGCCACTATAATAATTTAAGGATTACCAAATCCCTCCTTGAATATCAAATTGTTAGCATTGATTATTTACTGAGGGTCAAGTACAGTAAAACTTAGAGAGCTTTGCATAGAGGAGGGATATTTTGAAATATAGTATTTATAATCATACAGTTGTAAAATAATTCACAAACTGTGTAAAATGTTGCTCACAAGTTTCTATGGATCATTGTTATATCTGGACACTGGTCTTGCCTCTAACGTAGTTGTGACACATGCAAGAGTAACTTCCCTGGTTGCCCTGATCGTGACAGTGAGCGTGTACTGTCGGGGAGAGGCAGTCACGTATCTCCTGAGTGAGAGTCCTGAACGGTGACATGTCACTGTGTTGGGCTGCTGTTTCAGTAGTATCAAACAAGGGGATGGCCAGTCTTCAAATCATGTGCCAACATGCGTTTGGGTACTTCCGGTGTCCGATGTACGATGATGGGGTAATATACTCTCACCAAACTCCTGTCGTGTGAACCAGCAGCATATCTGACCTGTAACTTTGGATTCAGAATAGATTTTGTCCATTCGCACTTTTCTTAATTTGGCTTAGTATGTTTGGTGCCACTATAATCATTTAAGGATTACCAAATCCCTCCTTGAATATCAAATTGTTAGCATTGATTTTTTACTGAGGGTCAAGTACAGTAAAACTTAGAGCTTTGCTCAGAGGAGTGATATTTTGAAAGAATTAATTTACAACTGTATGATTATAAATACTATCACTACCGGTATGTAAAGTTTGAGGATTTACTCTAACTTCCTACATTAGGACAGTCTTGTTATGCTCTCATTCACTCACTCATCTCTCTGGCTCTCGCTCTCTGGCTCCTACTCTATCAGCTGACAGTGGGCGATTTCGCCACGGCCTCCCTCAGCCAATCATATATTTCCTGTCAAACTTTAAAGACCTGTTCTCTTCTGTGCAGTCAGCTGTCATTTCAGTAGAAACCGATGTGACCCTCCTCCCCATTCATCATCACATCGGTGCTCAAGGTTTCTTCCACTGAGGGCAGTCCCACTCCACATGCCATCATCTCGATCTTCAGCCTGCCCCTACTGTCTTCAACAACTCCACAGAAGACACCTGGAAAGCTCTGAGGCAGGCCGCGGAAAAACCACTGGTCATAGCATCTGCACAGTCAGCATGCTGCGTCCGACGACAAAGCATGGCGCTGATGATAAGACAGGGGTACTCGAGGCCCGCGGGCTCCGGCCCGTGGGCTTTGAGTTTGACACCCCTGTCTTAAGAACTGCATTCTGGGAAGACTACGGAGTTACCCAGGTAGTAGCCCTGGCTTCTCGGAGCCAATGCTGACGGTGGGCGTTTGGACTATGGGGAAGACTCAGTCGTGCTCTTAAGCCCTGCATGGTGATAGGTGTCTCTTTGTGGGGCAAGCCAGCGCGGCCCGGAGGACTTGTTCCTCTGGAGCTTGAGTGGCTGCCGTCAGCAGAGTGTAAAGATGGTCGGCCAGTCTTCAATGCTACCAGGGGGCAGGAAGCCTGTGTGCCAGTCTGCCTCAGAGCTCACTTCAGGCTTCCGGTGTGTCCGATGTCGGCTGCTGTGGTAATATACTCTCACCAAACTCCTGTTGTGTGAACCAGCAGCATATCTGACCTGTAACTTTGGATTCAGAATAGATTTTGTCCGTTAGCACTTTTCGGAATTTGGCTTAGTATGTTTGATGCCACTATAATAATTTAAGGATTACCAAATCCCTCCTTGAATATCAAATTGTTAGCATTGATTATTTACTGAGGGTCAAGTACAGTAAAACTTAGAGAGCTTTGCATAGAGGAGGGATATTTTGAAATATAGTATTTATAATCATACAGTTGTAAAATAATTCACAAACTGTGTAAAATGTTGCTCACAAGTTTCTATGGATCATTGTTATATCTGGACACTGGTCTTGCCTCTAACGTAGTTGTGACACATGCAAGAGTAACTTCCCTGGTTGCCCTGATCGTGACAGTGAGCGTGTACTGTCGGGGAGAGGCAGTCACGTATCTCCTGAGTGAGAGTCCTGAACGGTGACATGTCACTGTGTTGGGCTGCTGTTTCAGTAGTATCAAACAAGGGGATGGCCAGTCTTCAAATCATGTGCCAACATGCGTTTGGGTACTTCCGGTGTCCGATGTACGATGATGGGGTAATATACTCTCACCAAACTCCTGTCGTGTGAACCAGCAGAATATCTGACCTGTAACTTTGGATTCAGAATAGATTTTGTCCATTCGCACTTTTCTTAATTTGGCTTAGTATGTTTGGTGCCACTATAATCATTTAAGGATTACCAAATCCCTCCTTGAATATCAAATTGTTAGCATTGATTTTTTTACTGAGGGTCAAGTACAGTAAAACTTAGAGCTTTGCTCAGAGGAGTGATATTTTGAAAGAATTAATTTACAACTGTATGATTATAAATACTATCACTACCGGTATGTAAAGTTTGAGGATTTACTCTAACTTCCTACATTAGGACAGTCTTGTTATGCTCTCATTCACTCACTCATCTCTCTGGCTCTCGCTCTCTGGCTCCTACTCTATCAGCTGACAGTGGGCGATTTCGCCACGGCCTCCCTCAGCCAATCATATATTTCCTGTCAAACTTTAAAGACCTGTTCTCTTCTGTGCAGTCAGCTGTCATTTCAGTAGAAACCGATGTGACCCTCCTCCCCATTCATCATCACATCGGTGCTCAAGGTTTCTTCCACTGAGGGCAGTCCCACTCCACATGCCATCATCTCGATCTTCAGCCTGCCCCTACTGTCTTCAACAACTCCACAGAAGACACCTGGAAAGCTCTGAGGCAGGCCGCGGAAAAACCACTGGTCATAGCATCTGCACAGTCAGCATGCTGCGTCCGACGACAAAGCATGGCGCTGATGATAAGACAGGGGTACTCGAGGCCCGCGGGCTCCGGCCCGTGGGCTTTGAGTTTGACACCCCTGTCTTAAGAACTGCATTCTGGGAAGACTACGGAGTTACCCAGGTAGTAGCCCTGGCTTCTCGGAGCCAATGCTGACGGTGGGCGTTTGGACTATGGGGAAGACTCAGTCGTGCTCTTAAGCCCTGCATGGTGATAGGTGTCTCTTTGTGGGGCAAGCCAGCGCGGCCCGGAGGACTTGTTCCTCTGGAGCTTGAGTGGCTGCCGTCAGCAGAGTGTAAAGATGGTCGGCCAGTCTTCAATGCTACCAGGGGGCAGGAAGCCTGTGTGCCAGTCTGCCTCAGAGCTCACTTCAGGCTTCCGGTGTGTCCGATGTCGGCTGCTGTGGTAATATACTCTCACCAAACTCCTGTTGTGTGAACCAGCAGCATATCTGACCTGTAACTTTGGATTCAGAATAGATTTTGTCCGTTAGCACTTTTCGGAATTTGGCTTAGTATGTTTGATGCCACTATAATAATTTAAGGATTACCAAATCCCTCCTTGAATATCAAATTGTTAGCATTGATTATTTACTGAGGGTCAAGTACAGTAAAACTTAGAGAGCTTTGCATAGAGGAGGGATATTTTGAAATATAGTATTTATAATCATACAGTTGTAAAATAATTCACAAACTGTGTAAAATGTTGCTCACAAGTTTCTATGGATCATTGTTATATCTGGACACTGGTCTTGCCTCTAACGTAGTTGTGACACATGCAAGAGTAACTTCCCTGGTTGCCCTGATCGTGACAGTGAGCGTGTACTGTCGGGGAGAGGCAGTCACGTATCTCCTGAGTGAGAGTCCTGAACGGTGACATGTCACTGTGTTGGGCTGCTGTTTCAGTAGTATCAAACAAGGGGATGGCCAGTCTTCAAATCATGTGCCAACATGCGTTTGGGTACTTCCGGTGTCCGATGTACGATGATGGGGTAATATACTCTCACCAAACTCCTGTCGTGTGAACCAGCAGAATATCTGACCTGTAACTTTGGATTCAGAATAGATTTTGTCCATTCGCACTTTTCTTAATTTGGCTTAGTATGTTTGGTGCCACTATAATCATTTAAGGATTACCAAATCCCTCCTTGAATATCAAATTGTTAGCATTGATTTTTTTACTGAGGGTCAAGTACAGTAAAACTTAGAGCTTTGCTCAGAGGAGTGATATTTTGAAAGAATTAATTTACAACTGTATGATTATAAATACTATCACTACCGGTATGTAAAGTTTGAGGATTTACTCTAACTTCCTACATTAGGACAGTCTTGTTATGCTCTCATTCACTCACTCATCTCTCTGGCTCTCGCTCTCTGGCTCCTACTCTATCAGCTGACAGTGGGCGATTTCGCCACGGCCTCCCTCAGCCAATCATATATTTCCTGTCAAACTTTAAAGACCTGTTCTCTTCTGTGCAGTCAGCTGTCATTTCAGTAGAAACCGATGTGACCCTCCTCCCCATTCATCATCACATCGGTGCTCAAGGTTTCTTCCACTGAGGGCAGTCCCACTCCACATGCCATCATCTCGATCTTCAGCCTGCCCCTACTGTCTTCAACAACTCCACAGAAGACACCTGGAAAGCTCTGAGGCAGGCCGCGGAAAAACCACTGGTCATAGCATCTGCACAGTCAGCATGCTGCGTCCGACGACAAAGCATGGCGCTGATGATAAGACAGGGGTACTCGAGGCCCGCGGGCTCCGGCCCGTGGGCTTTGAGTTTGACACCCCTGTCTTAAGAACTGCATTCTGGGAAGACTACGGAGTTACCCAGGTAGTAGCCCTGGCTTCTCGGAGCCAATGCTGACGGTGGGCGTTTGGACTATGGGGAAGACTCAGTCGTGCTCTTAAGCCCTGCATGGTGATAGGTGTCTCTTTGTGGGGCAAGCCAGCGCGGCCCGGAGGACTTGTTCCTCTGGAGCTTGAGTGGCTGCCGTCAGCAGAGTGTAAAGATGGTCGGCCAGTCTTCAATGCTACCAGGGGGCAGGAAGCCTGTGTGCCAGTCTGCCTCAGAGCTCACTTCAGGCTTCCGGTGTGTCCGATGTCGGCTGCTGTGGTAATATACTCTCACCAAACTCCTGTTGTGTGAACCAGCAGCATATCTGACCTGTAACTTTGGATTCAGAATAGATTTTGTCCGTTAGCACTTTTCGGAATTTGGCTTAGTATGTTTGATGCCACTATAATAATTTAAGGATTACCAAATCCCTCCTTGAATATCAAATTGTTAGCATTGATTATTTACTGAGGGTCAAGTACAGTAAAACTTAGAGAGCTTTGCATAGAGGAGGGATATTTTGAAATATAGTATTTATAATCATACAGTTGTAAAATAATTCACAAACTGTGTAAAATGTTGCTCACAAGTTTCTATGGATCATTGTTATATCTGGACACTGGTCTTGCCTCTAACGTAGTTGTGACACATGCAAGAGTAACTTCCCTGGTTGCCCTGATCGTGACAGTGAGCGTGTACTGTCGGGGAGAGGCAGTCACGTATCTCCTGAGTGAGAGTCCTGAACGGTGACATGTCACTGTGTTGGGCTGCTGTTTCAGTAGTATCAAACAAGGGGATGGCCAGTCTTCAAATCATGTGCCAACATGCGTTTGGGTACTTCCGGTGTCCGATGTACGATGATGGGGTAATATACTCTCACCAAACTCCTGTCGTGTGAACCAGCAGAATATCTGACCTGTAACTTTGGATTCAGAATAGATTTTGTCCATTCGCACTTTTCTTAATTTGGCTTAGTATGTTTGGTGCCACTATAATCATTTAAGGATTACCAAATCCCTCCTTGAATATCAAATTGTTAGCATTGATTTTTTACTGAGGGTCAAGTACAGTAAAACTTAGAGCTTTGCTCAGAGGAGTGATATTTTGAAAGAATTAATTTACAACTGTATGATTATAAATACTATCACTACCGGTATGTAAAGTTTGAGGATTTACTCTAACTTCCTACATTAGGACAGTCTTGTTATGCTCTCATTCACTCACTCATCTCTCTGGCTCTTGCTCTCTGGCTCCTACTCTATCAGCTGACAGTGGGCGATTTCGCCACGGCCTCCCTCAGCCAATCATATATTTCCTGTCAAACTTTAAAGACCTGTTCTCTTCTGTGCAGTCAGCTGTCATTTCAGTAGAAACCGATGTGACCCTCCTCCCCATTCATCATCACATCGGTGCTCAAGGTTTCTTCCACTGAGGGCAGTCCCACTCCACATGCCATCATCTCGATCTTCAGCCTGCCCCTACTGTCTTCAACAACTCCACAGAAGACACCTGGAAAGCTCTGAGGCAGGCCGCGGAAAAACCACTGGTCATAGCATCTGCACAGTCAGCATGCTGCGTCCGACGACAAAGCATGGCGCTGATGATAAGACAGGGGTACTCGAGGCCCGCGGGCTCCGGCCCGTGGGCTTTGAGTTTGACACCCCTGTCTTAAGAACTGCATTCTGGGAAGACTACGGAGTTACCCAGGTAGTAGCCCTGGCTTCTCGGAGCCAATGCTGACGGTGGGCGTTTGGACTATGGGGAAGACTCAGTCGTGCTCTTAAGCCCTGCATGGTGATAGGTGTCTCTTTGTGGGGCAAGCCAGCGCGGCCCGGAGGACTTGTTCCTCTGGAGCTTGAGTGGCTGCCGTCAGCAGAGTGTAAAGATGGTCGGCCAGTCTTCAATGCTACCAGGGGGCAGGAAGCCTGTGTGCCAGTCTGCCTCAGAGCTCACTTCAGGCTTCCGGTGTGTCCGATGTCGGCTGCTGTGGTAATATACTCTCACCAAACTCCTGTTGTGTGAACCAGCAGCATATCTGACCTGTAACTTTGGATTCAGAATAGATTTTGTCCGTTAGCACTTTTCGGAATTTGGCTTAGTATGTTTGATGCCACTATAATAATTTAAGGATTACCAAATCCCTCCTTGAATATCAAATTGTTAGCATTGATTATTTACTGAGGGTCAAGTACAGTAAAACTTAGAGAGCTTTGCATAGAGGAGGGATATTTTGAAATATAGTATTTATAATCATACAGTTGTAAAATAATTCACAAACTGTGTAAAATGTTGCTCACAAGTTTCTATGGATCATTGTTATATCTGGACACTGGTCTTGCCTCTAACGTAGTTGTGACACATGCAAGAGTAACTTCCCTGGTTGCCCTGATCGTGACAGTGAGCGTGTACTGTCGGGGAGAGGCAGTCACGTATCTCCTGAGTGAGAGTCCTGAACGGTGACATGTCACTGTGTTGGGCTGCTGTTTCAGTAGTATCAAACAAGGGGATGGCCAGTCTTCAAATCATGTGCCAACATGCGTTTGGGTACTTCCGGTGTCCGATGTACGATGATGGGGTAATATACTCTCACCAAACTCCTGTCGTGTGAACCAGCAGCATATCTGACCTGTAACTTTGGATTCAGAATAGATTTTGTCCATTCGCACTTTTCTTAATTTGGCTTAGTATGTTTGGTGCCACTATAATCATTTAAGGATTACCAAATCCCTCCTTGAATATCAAATTGTTAGCATTGATTTTTTACTGAGGGTCAAGTACAGTAAAACTTAGAGCTTTGCTCAGAGGAGTGATATTTTGAAAGAATTAATTTACAACTGTATGATTATAAATACTATCACTACCGGTATGTAAAGTTTGAGGATTTACTCTAACTTCCTACATTAGGACAGTCTTGTTATGCTCTCATTCACTCACTCATCTCTCTGGCTCTCGCTCTCTGGCTCCTACTCTATCAGCTGACAGTGGGCGATTTCGCCACGGCCTCCCTCAGCCAATCATATATTTCCTGTCAAACTTTAAAGACCTGTTCTCTTCTGTGCAGTCAGCTGTCATTTCAGTAGAAACCGATGTGACCCTCCTCCCCATTCATCATCACATCGGTGCTCAAGGTTTCTTCCACTGAGGGCAGTCCCACTCCACATGCCATCATCTAGATCTTCAGCCTGCCCCTACTGTCTTCAACAACTCCACAGAAGACACCTGGAAAGCTCTGAGGCAGGCCGCGGAAAAACCACTGGTCATAGCATCTGCACAGTCAGCATGCTGCGTCCGACGACAAAGCATGGCGCTGATGATAAGACAGGGGTACTCGAGGCCCGCGGGCTCCGGCCCGTGGGCTTTGAGTTTGACACCCCTGTCTTAAGAACTGCATTCTGGGAAGACTACGGAGTTACCCAGGTAGTAGCCCTGGCTTCTCGGAGCCAATGCTGACGGTGGGCGTTTGGACTATGGGGAAGACTCAGTCGTGCTCTTAAGCCCTGCATGGTGATAGGTGTCTCTTTGTGGGGCAAGCCAGCGCGGCCCGGAGGACTTGTTCCTCTGGAGCTTGAGTGGCTGCCGTCAGCAGAGTGTAAAGATGGTCGGCCAGTCTTCAATGCTACCAGGGGGCAGGAAGCCTGTGTGCCAGTCTGCCTCAGAGCTCACTTCAGGCTTCCGGTGTGTCCGATGTCGGCTGCTGTGGTAATATACTCTCACCAAACTCCTGTTGTGTGAACCAGCAGCATATCTGACCTGTAACTTTGGATTCAGAATAGATTTTGTCCGTTAGCACTTTTCGGAATTTGGCTTAGTATGTTTGATGCCACTATAATAATTTAAGGATTACCAAATCCCTCCTTGAATATCAAATTGTTAGCATTGATTATTTACTGAGGGTCAAGTACAGTAAAACTTAGAGAGCTTTGCATAGAGGAGGGATATTTTGAAATATAGTATTTATAATCATACAGTTGTAAAATAATTCACAAACTGTGTAAAATGTTGCTCACAAGTTTCTATGGATCATTGTTATATCTGGACACTGGTCTTGCCTCTAACGTAGTTGTGACACATGCAAGAGTAACTTCCCTGGTTGCCCTGATCGTGACAGTGAGCGTGTACTGTCGGGGAGAGGCAGTCACGTATCTCCTGAGTGAGAGTCCTGAACGGTGACATGTCACTGTGTTGGGCTGCTGTTTCAGTAGTATCAAACAAGGGGATGGCCAGTCTTCAAATCATGTGCCAACATGCGTTTGGGTACTTCCGGTGTCCGATGTACGATGATGGGGTAATATACTCTCACCAAACTCCTGTCGTGTGAACCAGCAGAATATCTGACCTGTAACTTTGGATTCAGAATAGATTTTGTCCATTCGCACTTTTCTTAATTTGGCTTAGTATGTTTGGTGCCACTATAATAATTTAAGGATTACCAAATCCCTCCTTGAATATCAAATTGTTAGCATTGATTATTTACTGAGGGTCAAGTACAGTAAAACTTAGAGAGCTTTGCATAGAGGAGGGATATTTTGAAATATAGTATTTATAATCATACAGTTGTAAAATAATTCACAAACTGTGTAAAATGTTGCTCACAAGTTTCTATGGATCATTGTTATTGTTATTGACAAACATTATCAACTATGTGAAGAAGTAACAGTGAAGACGTCTATGTATTACGTTGCAGAAATCGACTAAAATGAGCATTCAGTCTCTTGAGCATCCGGTCTGCCCTCAGTCCAACATGAGAGGACGAAAAAGTAGAGCTGCCCCGCCAGAGCTGTCTCCACTCTCTTCCAGGCAAAGTCACCTGGCTTTTGGGGTCTGATCCCGGCCGACTGCCCCAACTCCCCGTGGGCAGCACTAACAGACAGTGGTAAAGGTGAAACTGACCCATATTTGTTTGGAGCATGTGGCAAGATCTTACACATAGCACATTTAATCCTTTATTTAATTAATCTTCGTCCCACTAAGATTTTAAAAAGCTCAATAGAAAACCTGGCTGAGACAAAGTGTGTGTGATTACAATATTGATCTTTAATACTTATTCATCCCAGCATTATGCTTCTTATCCTGAGTAGATGTTTTTCTTACATATAGCCAGTCCAAGTCATAAGATACACATTAACATCCCATGACTGGAAGGGAATCAATGTTTGACTCAAGGGCAATTCTAGGAGGATGCTTGTCAAGACAAATGATTGTACTTTATATCTTTAAGACCGGTACAGAGCGAGAGGAAGATGCTCCTCATCAAGCCTGGTAAACAGGCTTTTTAAAAAACAGAACCCCCGCAAAGCAGCCGGCCCGGACTCTGTCTCCCCCTCCACCCTAAAGCATTGTGCTGATCAGCTGTCTCCGGTGTTTACAGACATTTTCAACACCTCCCTGGAGACATGCCACGTACCAGCCTGCTTCAAGGTCTCCACCATCATCCCTGTCCCTAAAAAAACCAAGGATCATGTTGAGAAAATTAGCTTATTTGCAGTTTTGATAGCCACTAGGTTATGCAGATTTAATAATCATTAGTTTATGCAGATTTAATAATCATTAGTTTATGCAGATTTAATAATCACTCACGCAATACACACAGTACACGCTAGGGCAAGGGAGAAGCCAGTGGGAGATTGATAACTTTAACTGCGTCACAAAGGGATAGGCTGCCATTTTTAGATAAGGTAGAATAATAGAGGAGTGAGACAGGAAAGAGACAGCGCCCTAGCAGTGCCCATTCTCCTTGCCCCCACAGCCGACAACATCTCATACGCACTGACAGATGACTACACCTTCTGGGACGGGCCAGTGTGGGCGGATATGCTCAGGTCCCAACCAGGTTGAATACATGTAAAAACATGCTCAGCCTGCAACTTTGACTTGAACCAATGGGCCTCTAGAGGAGGGACCCTATATAAATGATTACGCTGCTATGTTGAAGCGTGTCTAAATGGTGGAGCTCTGCGAGCGAAGCTATTAGTGACCCGTGCACGTATTACTGCAGGGCTGAATAACTCTGTTGATAAATAAACCTATTGCTTTTAATATAACTATAACGCCTCGTGAGAGCTTTCATTATCCTCTTAAATCCGCTCTGAGTGTGGGAGATAACTTTATTTTTCACAACAGATGGTGACCCCGACGTGATAGATACGATACAGAGCTTCGGATTAGAGAAATAATGGACCTCTCTTTATCTGTTCAGAACCAAAAAGGCGTTGTTTTTTCCCTCTGAGGCTGGGATTGCTGGTAATTGCCACCAGTGCCGTGCGAGCAGCTCGACAGTCTGATTGTACCGGTACAAACGAAGGTGAGCGCAGAAACCTATTTAACTGAATTCTGCAATATTGTATTTATAGGCTGATCCAGATTTTATCAGACTGACCGAGCTGTAAGTATTGCATAGTTATAGAGTACTTGTAAAGAATAATCGACCGAGCAACAGAGTTGTTATACAGTCATTGTACACATGAGTGAATGAGTCCATCAGAAAACGTAGAATAAAAGGCGAAAAATGACGTTTTTGTGGCAGCGTAGAGTGAAGTAGTGTGAGACGCGGTCGCGCGCCTCTTCTGTCGCGGTCACGCGCGCCACATGAAGCGCTCGAATTCATGCCACAAATAGCGTAATCTTTAACGTAATTTATAAAACGTTTTGGACTACGAAGAAACGGCATAACATGACGGGGATATATGTAAAAAGTCATTGAGAAAATAGACCGTGAAGTATTACCGTATCAAGACATTTAGTGTCCGTCTCCGGACGTGTGTTGCGTGTGGTGTAAAACCAAGTTAACTCTGCGTAGAGTAACCTTTAAATAGTTTCTGCACGGGAGCACAGGTTTTAAGATAACCGATGAGTCGTTGATAGCGGGCGAAGAGAAAATTACCTTATCGAGGCATCGAGTCTCAGGACACTGAATTTGTGTGTGGCGCTTAGTGGAAAACCATGATATCTTAGAGTATCCTCGACGGAGTTTCTGGGTGAGAGCACAAAATTCAAGATAACCGATGTATTGTTGATAACGGACGAAGTGTAAAAGAAAAGTCGACAGGAGACAGGCCGGAGCAGAGGCCGTCGCTATTTAAGTGTGCTAAATTGTGTTGTGGATACACATGGCCAGTAGCATAGGGGTTAGCATTGCGGCCTTCCACGCGGTAGGGCCGTGTTCGAACCCCAGCCGAAGCAGATATTGTACTTGTGTTTTATGATACGCAGCGGCCGCTGTGATGCAAAGTAACGTTGTTTGTTTTGTGTGTTGGTTAGGGAAAGAATTTTTATGATTTGACTGTATTTTGTTTGCTGAAAAAGCAGTTTGTCATTTGTATCGTGATCAAGAGGTCATCGATGCGCCAGTCTGTTTGCTGAGGGTGAGGAAGTGAATTGACTGTTGAGTGGTTAAAAGAACAGACCGAGTGGATGATTTTAATTTTGTGTTTATTATTTGAATGTATTTGTAAAAGTATCCATTTCTTTCGGCCGTATTTGTGACCGTATTTGTGATTTGTGCGCATTCCAAAGACGGCAGTATGCTTGGTTTTAATTTTGGTTAAATGAATGTGATTATTTTGAGCGTGCATATGACAGAAAGAGAGCTGCTGAGCTGCTGAGCTGAGCTGCAAATGTGTGTGTGTGACTTTCAAAGTTTGAGGGACAGTGGAAACGCATATGAGACACACCCGTTGCTATCAAACACAAACATAAAACATTAGAATAGATCGATACGTGATTTGTGCATATTTCAGAGGGGTTGGTTTTAATGGTTTTAATGGTTTTAATTTGGTATGTGTGCTAAGGGTTAATACTTCAGTTTACTGGGAGACTAAACAAAGTTAGGAGCGAAAACATAGCAAGGCCAAGGTTGGAGATAAGCTGGCAGTCTGTGTTCCACCACAGTCCCCGACGCTGGTCTCATGATTCATTTTGTTTCTAAAGATAGATTTGATTTTGTAGCGAGTAACGAAGGTTTCAGGGGAAATGTATCGGAGTAAAAGTATCAGTTTTCTTTGCAAAATGTAGTGAAGTAAAAGTAAAAAGTAAACAAAATTGGGATTCCCTGAAAGAGGCAGTTTTAGCCTATGATTAAAATTTGATTAACTCAGAACGTGCTGGGAGCAGAGAAAAGGGTGAAGCAGATACAAATAAGTTGATGTCCAAGAGGAAACGAAAATAGGTGTAACTGTTTAAAATAGACAGAGAGGCATGTGAGCAGAGAGAGAGAGAGGAATGCAGGGGTGAGACACACACACACACACACACACACAGAGGCACGCACACACAGAAACACAGGGATCTAAGAATTGTATCTCTACATGTCTAACATTTGCTGCTGAACTTTTGGCAGCTGTTTTGTTTTGTTTGTTTTGTTGATTTTTAGTCCTTGGTCCTGATCTGGGGATTCCGCTTCCTGCTGTATGCTCCCCAGCCACAAACAACGACACCCACCACTCAACACGTTGAGGATGAAGAAGACGAATGAGACTCGTCAAAATCTACAGGTACCATGTCAATGCTACAGAAAATATCTGCGGCATTCAAACCTGCAGTGAGTTGCATACGAGGATGGTGAAAACTGGCCGTATAAACATGCGGTGACAGCTCTGACTGAACTTTGTAAGAAAGCTTTCCGCCATCCATAAGCCTGGAGAACATCACACAAGAGAGTTGTGTGACATGCAGCATGCTGAACATGAGGATCAGTTCAACAACGGACAACAGAGAAGTTTCGTCAGCACAGATGCAAGCATGCCCAGCTGATAATGTATCAGGGCATGAGAGGAAGCTGAAAGACACTTTGAGACTTTGACACACACCAACTGAAGACTTTGTGTGCCATAAATGTGGCAGCTTGAACATTGAGGAACAGATGCTCACGCTCCATGAACAAGGAGTGGTGGGAGGGCTCGACAATCAGCCATCAAAGGGGGGTGCAGCAGGGACCGGAGTGAGACCAGAGCTGGACCAACGACGCGCACACAAATACAACACCGAGGGTGAGTTAACTTCAGATTCTTTAGATGACAAACTTGTATATTTAATACACACATTAGGAACTAGACAAACACCACTCACACCCAC
Source organism: Melanostigma gelatinosum (assembly GCF_949748355.1). Classification (NCBI taxonomy): domain Eukaryota; kingdom Metazoa; phylum Chordata; class Actinopteri; order Perciformes; family Zoarcidae; genus Melanostigma; species Melanostigma gelatinosum. The sequence goes on along the minus strand of NC_136637.1, from coordinate 15,121,112 downwards.
ATATGTATTCGAATGAGATTGAAGGATTTAGAAAGTCACAGCAAGTCACGTTAACTAAAAAGAGAAAATGTTTAGACTGTCACATGCAGGCTGATTCACTTCACTGCACAGCACATGGGTTACGTGAACGAGATGCAAGGTTAGAGGAAGTATGATTTAGAGAGGTGGAAATTATATAATGGTATAATAACAGTTTGTTGGACAAAAAAGTACTGCTGCTGTCTGTTTCTCTGTGTCCCACACAATCTGAGTTTGTAAAGGGGGAGGATTCCACATGTTTCCACATGTTTCCACATGGTACACCAGGACTGGTGTGAAGGACATGTCTGACTGGCAGCAAGTCAGACTCAATTCACTGACTTCAGCAATATAGAGGATCCTGGTAATGTACAGAAACAAAGGTGACTTACACAAATCAATTTTATCAGTAAAAAGAGTCATTCAACTTATGTTTGATAAAACACACACACACATCCGTCAACATGGCTGAGCTGTCTCAAATGAGAGGCTATTGAAAGTATTACACCTGTTTTTGAGTTTTTATTGAAGGCTATATAATAATGGACCCAGGTGTCCTTAGGGTTATTTAGATTAGATTAGATTAGGACAACTTTATTAATCCCCAGAGAGGACAGACTTTTGCCACCCAAAAGCCCTGGTGTATTTCACAAAGCCTTGTGAAACAATCTGGTTGATTTACACTTACCAAGTGGTTCAGCCTTTTTTACAATATGTTGAATGATATCATGATTTGCAGGAAGTGGAAGCCAGACTAGGAATCAGACATAGGTATGGATCAGTGTATCATCCACAGTCACAAGGACTGGTAGAGAGGGCAAATCAGACGCTAAAATCGAAAAATAGCAAAAACATGTGCAGCATCAAAGCTGACAGGGGTTGAAGCTTTACCACTAGCTCTAATGGCAATTTTCAGTGGCACAAGGAAATGAGACGCGTCTTTCACCACATGAGTTAATAGTCATATTCCTGCCCTAGAGGTGCAGCAGGTAGACATGAAGGTGTATATGACTGCATTAATCATTCTCACGGAGGCTCTCTCCAAACAGGTCCAGCGAACCAGTGCAGCTGACCAGGAAGAGGTAAAAATCTCATCCGAGTGGGTGACTGGGTCAGGGTCAAAGTTCATAAGAGAAAGTGGACTGACCCCAGGTGGATAGGGCCGTACGAAGTGAAGGAGGTTACTTCACACTCGGTCCAGGTCATAGGTAAATCAGGAGCACCTTGGCACCACCTGTCACATTGTGCCCCAGCACCTGAGCCGTCCAGACCCCTAGCAGAGGTCCGAGGTAATCTGACGCAAAATGCATAATTTGTTTTGTAATTTGTAATTTGACTTTTCAGCAACCACCAACAGGTGATCCAATTAGCTACAGGACATGGAAACGACAATGTTTGGTTAAATTGAATTGTTCAAAATGCTATAAAAAACAAAATGAGTGGCTGTATAGCTTGTGCTGCAGCTAGACCAGCTAGGTTCACCGAACCAGCACCACTATATCCTGAATCTGACCCAACAGGATACGCATGCATGACAAATATGACTAAAATGGCTACTCCATCAAATTGCATGACTCTGGCATCCATATTTCCACCAATTGATAACGCAACTGCAGTAGGATATTTCAAAGCTTACAAAGCCTGACCCAATGCAGACGCAGACATATCTTAGCAAAAAGAGCAGCTGGAACTGAGTTCAGTCTGGACAAAGGTCCAACCTACATAGATGAAATCGGAGTGCCCAGAGGAGTGCCTAATGAATACAAATTGGTAGACCAGCAGGTTTTGAGAGTATCGTATGTATCATTCCATGGATAACAGTAAATAAAAATGTTGATCGTATTAATAATGTGCATTACAATGTTCTTCGCTTGGCTAATCATACTAGGGATGCAATAGAGGGCCTGGCTGAGCAGCTGGCCCCAACTTCTTTGATTTCTATGCAGAACAGAATGCTGTAGACATGTTGCTTGCTGAAAAAGGGGGTGTTTGCTCAATGTTTGGAGATCTGTGTTGCACTGTCATCCCCAACAACACTGCGCCGGACGGTTCAGTCATAAAAGCACTGA